>NC_059471.1:102412913-102765413 GCF_018139145.2 Gymnogyps californianus
CTCCTAAACATGGTGGTATTAACCATGCTTTCCTTTGGTACAAGTCCCATCGCTTGGAGAGCCGCAGTTGCTGCTGTGGCTTTAGCATGCTTCTTATTAAGGCTGGCAAAAGTAGGCCTATATTCATTTCCATTGACTCTCACCTGTTTACGAAAGAGGGGGAGGAAAAAAAGAAAGTGTTAGAAAGTGCCTCTTCACTTCTGTTTCGAGGCAGCGCTACATAGCTCCTTTAAGCACATTCTCTATATAATTCCTCTTTAGGGGTAGACAAAATCCACGTCTGGTCTGTAAGCACAATCCTTTCCGAATAGTAACTGCTAATGCAAGCTATTACGTTAAAAAGAAAGCCCACATTGCAAGATAATTGAAGGACAGAAATAACCAAATCTTGGTTACTACCTTACCACAGTAAGACTTAACACTGCACCGGTAAGTAAACAGCAAGAATATGATACCACGTAGGTTAATAATTTTAGCAAGAAGTGGAATAGTGTGTTTCTTGACGGATTTACAGATTACTGTGCTTGAGAGATCTGATTTGGCCTTTACAGAAACAGGACTTGGAAATTTTAGCATCGAGACACTGCTTAGCAGTCCTCAGCCACCCCTGAGGTGGCTTATATGTTTACATGCAAATACAAACATGAATTTACATCACCTTTAATAGAGAAACCAACAGCAAACAAGGAAACTCAAACACACCTTAAAGATAAAATGTTTGCGATGATCAGGCCCACTATCATCCACCAACACAAATTCAGGTGGTGACCATCTTCTTTTGTTACAGATCTCCATCAACGCAGAAACTGGATGTTTACCTTAAAGATAAGAATATATTTGAAACTTCAATGCCGCTATCAAAGCAATCATTTTAAATGAGATTTTTTTCAGACAAGAATCTCACCTGAAAGATCCTTCATCACAACATAATGTCCAGATCTCTTTTGTGCCTTCTCTCCCACAGCAACAAGCCCTAAACAAAATACAATAAAGTTTACATTTATGATTCCCACCTGATTTCTGTATTCTCATCAGTAAAGCAATAACATCTATTGGTGGAGATGAAACCTGGAGACATCATACAACTGTCTTCTCAGAAGTCCTTCAAACCTCCCTTTCATCCAGCATTTTTTTTCCCCTCCATACTACACGTAACATTCTTCTCAACTGCTCTAGTAAGACTCTTAACAAGCCAGGTAGTTGAAAACTTTGAGTAGTCTTATGCAAGTCAGGAAACATCTGGTTTTCTGTGCCTTCCTTGGAGAAACTACTGAACAAGAGATAAACTTAAAAACATTCTCTCATTCAGTATTTATTTTGTGCAACCCAAAAGTCATCCGCTACCTTAGCAGTTTGCCTCTAACATACTAAGCATTTGAAGTATTTCCATTAAACAGTAAAAAGTGTACCTAGTATGTCCTTTTACGGTACGAATAACACAGTGGTGTTCTTATAACATGTGCTCTCTCTATTTAACAGTATTCAAATATTTATCCTTTACGTGCAATTTCACAGCCCAATTACCGTGATTTCAATCACATCTCAATATAAAGTAGCAGAAAAGCATGCAACTGGGCCCCAAGTCAATACAAAGAGCACAAGTTCCAATGGAAGTCACTGTGAAACATGGAAGCTGAACCTTTTTCTTTTTAAAATCTTAACAGTGTAAGAAATAAAATGTAACAATTGCCAAAAATGTATCAAATGCCAGTAACCATGCCACGCTTATGAAGTGACTCAAGTTTCTTTCCATTTATTTTGCCATTACCTTAAATACACGTAAACTAATACCTGACCAGTTTTTCAGAACTTCTCGGACTTCAATCCTTCAATATTACTTTGTTTCTTACCTCAATTTGTTTCTGTTCCTGGCTTTGGTGAATAAAGACAGGGAGATACTGCAACTGTTTCCAGTTTCTTCAGCTTTTTTTGGTTGGCATTTTGAATTGTTTTGCTTTAAAAGAAAATCCTTCCCTCCTTACCAGATTTTCATCCTAGTATGCACGCAGCTCTAAGTAGGGACTCTTCAAGTGGCATGAAACCCTCATAGACAACAATCATTGAAACAAAGTTTCTTTTTTTTTTTCCCTGACAGAATTTTATATCCAAAATAACCAAAGATTTCCACCAAAGGAAAAAAACCTCTTATGTCATTCTCCGCATTAATATTGTCTCTCCCTCACTCTAAATCACTGACATTTGTCTTCCACATCTTGTCCCTGGTACCTCAAGAGGGATTTTCAAAAAAGCTGCAACAGACTCCAACAAGCTGTGCTGATGGACCAAGCTTCTCTGAACACAGACAACCAACAGTTTACTGGCTGACAGCAAAGCTCAAGAAGGGTTTGGTTTCAATGCTGTCTGTGAGAGAACTACAGATCTCACTCAGTGTCTGGAAGAACAAGGGTCTAAGGGAAAGCTACGGCAAAGACAGACAACCTCATGTCTCAGTGCAGCCTACTGAGTAACTCCTTAGCAAACTGCTTGTTCCTGTGTCTAGAACCAGTATTTTATTTGGGGGATAAGTTCTAAAAATGTGTTTAAAAACCCCTACAAACCAAAAACGGGTTACTTAATAACAGACTCCTTTTAAAAATTTCAGACTTTTCTTTAAACCTCTACACAGAACTTTAAAAAAATTGACTTTTTATACTTTTAAGCAAAGAACACTAATGTTTGAAGAAGCTTTTCAGCTACTCATAATAAATGTATGATTGCTGTTCAGTTGCTTCTTTGTAATGCATGAAACATGCTGCTTCTTCATAACACAAGTTGTCTCCCCATATTATAGGCGTGGTTGGCTCAACATTAAAAAGTATTCTTTATCAACACAGAACACCTTTAGATTTTTTGTGGAAATTATCAGGTAAGACTGCATATATGATAATAATCAAATATTTAAAAACTATGAAATTAAAGCAAAGCCCAGCCATCACTATGGTTATCAGTATTTTCAGATGAATCTATCACATGCCAGGAAGAGGCATCCTTTAACTCCATCTAACGTTTTTAATTGTTATTGAAGACTGAGCGTTCTGAAGCAGAGAGCGCAAACTGTTACAGAATGCCCAGCACAATGAGGACGTGATCCTATCTCAGGCCTTAGGGCTTGGTGCTTGAAACTTCGCTATCAAATTCTGCAGGCATTAAGGAAAGTTATATCAAAAACCACAAGGATCCTGGGGCACACTTCTAGAACTGGAAACTTCAGCTGTGACACAGCTGCTGTGTATAACCAAAATGTTTTTAACATTGAAAATGTCGACAGGTTGCGCAGCAATATCGCCACTTTCCTATGACATGACAAGAAGCAAGCAACATAATGAACAGAGCTAACTCTTCCCTCCTCACCACAAAAATCCATTACTATGTTACGCAGGCTGCTTGAGAAAATAATACTGAAATTGACTGTTTTCAATTTCTTCCCTCTGACTGATATTAATCCAGCTAAACTGAAGGAACTCTGACCAGTAGTGAGAACTTTACAAGACAACGTCTACAAAGATCACAGCAACTAAGTAACAGAAACAAAACATTTTTCAAAGATCTTCTTGGCAATCACTCTGTCACCAGGTATCTTTTTTTTTTTTCCCCTTTCTTTTTTTAAACAGAAAGGTTACACAGAAGAAAAACAGCTGAAAAGCAAGTTTGGTCATTGTTTGTATAAAATGAAGATGTATTATCGTATTCTGTACTTTGAGACTGTTGCACTTCTCTATTTATAAAACCACATTATGCTGCTAGAGGGTCTTTAGAATTTAGAAAGCAATGCATATTTTCATAACATAGGCTTGCCTTCTCATTTTCTACCTCTTTGCACTTAATATTTAAATGTTTAAATTGTATTTTCACTGCTAGCTTGGTCACTGAGCAGTACTGAATTATTTCTGTACTGAGAACTAGCGATTTTGACACCTAAAGATTCCTCCAACAGCATCTCTGCAAATAAACTTCACAACATTTGCATTTATATGCTTTGTTTTCTTCCGAGCTCAATTATGAGCATTGACAAAAGCTAACACAAACCCATAATTGAAAGTATTTTCATGCTTTAGTATTAGATGTGATCTATTTAATATATTAAAGGTTCCTAGTTTTTAAAAAACATTTAGGAGAACAACAGTAAGAATTTGTTTTCCCACAGTCAGTGTTGAATTGTTTACTTTGATAACACGCACAATAGAACAACTAAATCATAAATCTTGACTGCGGAAATTCTGCATCTTGTATTTAAAATGGTTAGAACTTGTATAGGTACTTCAGATGGAAAATTTTCATCAACATTTACTCTCAAGACAGAACTCTTGCTGAATATGCTGGCGAGATGGCCAAACATATAAACCACGCTGCCAGCTTAAGCAGCAGCACGCTGCCTTTAAATAAAAGGATAGTTCTTTTGAATCAAATGAGACAAGTGCAACAGTTCTCCGCCTGTGGCCATGGACTATATAAAGAAGAGGAGGAAAGACTGCTAAAGCAATCTTTGGAAACAATCAGCGAAACATCACTGTAGCTGAGCAGAGGTGCCTGCAGCAGGATCAAACTAGGAGATGGGACAGCAGGGAGATCAGATGGCCAAAAAAGGAAACAGAATCCATTTGGAAGACCTAAAAACATCAGTATGACAGTCTATTCATGTCCGGACTTCAGCTGAAAGGCAGCAGTAACTCAACTCTGTAGCTCTCACCTCTGTCCTTCACCCCAGTTTAAAACTGATCGAACTATTCAATCTTCTATCCTGCCCCATTCCTGCTTCAGCCACTTTCTCTAGACCAACCCCAACGGCTTTTCCACAATTCACTTCCCTGTCCGTGCCTTCTCCATACATCCAACTGAAGCACATTCCTAATTCAAGAACCACTGAGAAGCGCTTTTTAAAATGGAAGGTGAAGGTCAGGGAAAGTTAAAGAACGTCTGGAAGAGTTCACAGGCATAAGGACAAAGCCCATATACATAATCCAGGGCTTCAAAAACTAGTACCAAAATCATCTACGTCATTCTGTTAATTTTTACAGTGAAGCTGTACCCAGAAAAAACTTACCACTTCAAAGTTATTTTGCCTAGCTCCAAAACAGACATCAGAAGTTTATACTGCCGTAAGACATTTAAGGAAGGGCTTACCTTTTCGATCTGTCTTAAAATCGACCATAATAGGCTCAACGCTGCCTTCTTTGTTTTTTCCAAGCCCTTCTCCTTCTCTCCAGCCCATTTTTCTCATCAGTTGAGCTCCCATTCCTCCAGTTACAGGGGCTGCTCTTAAGAACTGATCCTATCCAGAAAAAGAAAAGTAAAACAAGTCCTAAAGTTAGCACTGGCATTTAAAAAAATAAGCGGGAGCTTCCAAAAAATGTTTCTAACAACCTTTCACAGACTCAATTCAAAAAAAATACACCTTAGCTTTATATACGTTAACATTTTGTATAAACCAGAATTCACGCAGACACACGAGACACAAATCAATATTTTCAAAAAAGAACAACTTAAGAAAATTCTAATGCAATCCAAAAGTGGCAAGTGACCCATTTCAGACATATGTATTTAATAAAATGATAACCGTCCATTTTTAAACACGCTACTTTGGTTCCAATGCATCTCTTCTCATCTTGTGAAAGGAGGCAGTGTTAACTGTTTAACTGGCAACATGTGTGCCAAGTGTACCTAGTTATTGAACAAAATACAAGCACATTTAGTAATGACATTCACATAGTGTTTAGGCGTATTTTAAATATAAAAAAAAAAGTTTCCCCATTTTATTATACAGCAGTTGCACATTCAAGTTCTACTCTGAAAATCCACATGAAACATACAGGCTTTTCTTTTTTTTTTTTAAAAGGAAAAAAAGGCGCTTAGCCACACAGTTTAGCAGCAGTAGTCTTCACATTCTTTTCAAATCATCATTAACATAATAGTTGTTAAATGGTGAAAGCTTATAAACAGAAATTTTAAAAATCTGTTTTGATGTAAAGAACTTTAAAAACTCCTTAAATGTTTACGTACCTAGGCCTCGATGGCCGCAGTGTTGTGAATAGTAGGGCTGGCATTGACCGTGGCAAGAAGGCAGCTACAAGGATTTGACCCTGAAACAAGTTTCCATATAGAGGGGTGAAAGTTCACAGGTTATTCTGTGAACTATCATCTCTCTTCTGCCCCCCCACTGACCCAAGTAAGTAAGTAAATCATTTCCATCACAGCAAAAAATTGCTTGCCTTAAAATATACAAGTTTACACACTGGCACTGATAAGTCCATCAGTTATTTCGCATAGTAGGTTAGATGATACAATGCCTAGTATTTTTGTGAAAATTTTACTTACTATCAAAGCAAATTAATAGAACAATTTTTTTTTTTTTTTTCCCTTTATTTTGAGTTGTGCTTGCAAAAGTAAGCGTTTCCCAGATTTGGACAAAGGACTGACAGGTCCTTGGTTTCAATTTGTACGTAAACAAAACCAGAAGTCTTACTTTTGCAGAGACTAAGGATAATATATTTTTAAGGGGATTTCAAATTGGCAACTGACACACACTAATGATGCATGTGTGTAATCCCCACTATACATGGTGTTAAAAAAATTTAAAAAAAAAATTTGCTGAAGACTGTGGCAGGACTTCTCCAAATATTTACCTATTAAACAGCAAATACCTATCAATCATGCAACTGGATGCTGCATTTAGTAACAAAGTGGTCTGATGGAAGAGCAGAGAGGCTACGTGCACCTCTCCAGTTCAACTGTTTTCTGACTGGTGCAGACCATGCAGTGTGTGTGTGTACACAGAGACAATCAGTTTCTTTGATACAAACTGCCTCAATCTATACACCTACAATGGCTTTTACTTACTTCCATTTTCATCCTCCCCTCTCTTTTCCAGGAACCTCTCATAAGAAAAGGGCAACCATGCCGAGAATGATACAAACCCCAGTCAATGTCACCCTGGGTTCCGATTCCTCTTTTGTACCTGCTTTGCAATGATAGAATTTTCAATATAAACATCTGTTTCATTATCACCAGCATGTATTCAGTTCACAAATGATAAGAGTGCAATTTCTTGATGAGGTCATTTTAGTGTTACACAGCTTTCTCATCACACCTGCAAATGTACTAATTCGGGGGTTAGGAGTGGTGTAGAAAGGAGAGAACAGAATCAAAATATTGCTATCTTTAGTTAAAAATCAAAGCCTCGAGTTCCTGATAGGAATTACCAGAGCCTGAACAAATTCCAAATACTGGAAATAAAAGGAGTTCTAAATTCCAAAGTGCAATTTATTAAAAACACCTCTTCTAATGTGTGAGTTCAGCATCCTATCTGGTAACTTTAATAGGAATTTTTTTACATTATGCTGACTCAAACATGTACAACAGAGCCAAGACAACAAGGAATTAGAAACGGAAGTTTTGTTTCACTACAGGATAGCTGTACTTCCGCATCATACTAAAAGGCTAAATGAAGTAATTCTCGTACCAATATGAAAGGAGCCAGGAGAAGCCTACTTTGATTCAGTTGAAGAAGCAAAGAAGGCCTGCAGCAGGGGGAAAAGTTCTTCTTTCAGTTTTGTTTTGTTTTTTAAATAATGAACTGAATATAAATCTCTAATGTCACCTGTACAATTACATTCTCTTTAACTATTTCTTTTATAATTTAATGACAGACAACTTCACTCAGCCCATGATTTAATAGAATATGGGTAAAAAACAGTGCTGTGTTTGTAATTACATTTGAAAACGTAAAAATAGTAGAAATGTTAACAAGAGCAAGGAAGCAAGATATAAATTTATTTTCAGTTTTAAAAATCAAAAAAGGCCGAGTCCCACAAAACTATTTAGCAGCTATGTACCATTGCAGATCTGGCCCATAAGGAGGATATCAAATTGAAGAGTATGTAATACAATAAACCCCTAGGTGTCTAAGTATTTGATTACTGTTGTTGGAATTAACTAATTATTTACAAAATAATTGTTCTCTTTCATTCACTAATCTCAATTTGAGTAAGTCTGCATGAAAATTTAATATCATTTTTCTCATCTTTTGCTCTCTAAATTCCATGAAAGGTCAGCCAAACAAAGCACACTTCCATTCCGCCAGCAGATGGAGACAACTAATAAGCCACATTCCTGTGTCAACACTTTTTCTTTAAAAAGAAGGCTACATAGTAAAACCTGATCACTTCAGAGGGTTTTTTAGTAATTTTAATTAAAACTATTCCTCTTTTAAAGCTACGTTAGGACAACAAATTGTGGGGGACATGAATGCCTGAATTAGCATTTAAGGGCTTAAACAAGCAAACACAAAAAAATCGCACCTGAAAGATGATTTTACAGGGCTTTTTCTGAAACACAATACAAGCTGGACAGTCATCGTCATTTAACTGCAACAGCTGTCTTCGGGAAAAGGACAGCATATGGCACTGAACTGAACAATCTATAAAACAGCACCCGCAACATCCAAAATATTAAAGCCATAATTTTTTGAGAGATCTTAAAATACATCATCAATTTCTGCTCCCTGAAAAGAAAATATCCATTCCTTCTTACAATGCTGACATGGCACTAAAACACAAGTTCTATCAGAAGGAAGGTTTATTTCTTCTGAGCAATAATTTATTAAGCAAAAGACAACAAAGCCTTAAAGGCACTAGGTGGATATGGACTGTCTTAAAGATTACTTTAAGACTAACTCTGAAGAATTTCTCTGAGTCAAGTACCAGGAACAAGCATCTATCTTTGGCAAAACTTTTGCAAAATAGCTGAATTTTCCATTAAATAAACTGGCACTTTTAGCAGCAGCCACACTCCTTCCCCAATAAAAGAGGAAGAATACCCTTCTGAAGAATCCCATCAAATGCCTTACAAAAAACTACGCTCACCATCAGCTTCAGGATTTCTGTTTGCAGCTTTTGCATACAATCAGTAGAAAGCAAGCTGAGGACAGCTGGAAAAAACAACATTTTGAGGACTGAACAGGGAGCCAGTCCAATATAACTAACACATAGTTGATTTGCCTTGCCATGTGGCCTTCATTTCCAAGGAAAGCCCACTGTCTCATGTAAGGCAATAGGAATACAAGTATATTGATAAGTGGCCTTGTTAGAAGGTCAGCAGCAGTCCTTCTGCAAGTGACAACCACAAGACTTAGTTTTACCTCCATCATCAGCATGAATTTTACTCATCTGCTATGAATGTGGAAGAATGGAAGGAACGCTTTAACTTTTCAGAACTTGCTACACAAAGCAGAGCATTCTAATGGCCATAGTAAAACTGTGTCTCATGCTTTATTTCGCACAACTGAATGAAACAGATCCCAAGCATTACCCTGTGTGCATAAAACACTGCAGAAACCTTGTTTTGCAGAGCAAGGTTAGGCTATAGAATTAAGCTGATAAATCCAGAAACAAGTGGTGAGTCTGGGAAAGTCTGAGTAAGTAGACCTCAACAGAATTTGCTTGCAAAAAAATATCTGACCACTTCCTCTGATTTGACATTTATTCCGCAGCATAGTATATTTGTAAGAAAAAAGGAAAGAAAAAAAAGAAGCAACCTCCAGAACAAGTCAGTCATATTTGTGAACTGATTACACCAATGATGATAAACTGAAACAGAAACCACTTTTCAAAAGAAAAAGATAATATTGTTCATAAATCTGTTTTAATGATACAAGAAACCTAACAACATATTATTCCTTTATGAATACTGCTCAGAACCCTAGGCATGAACATCATGAATTAGCATATTACTTAGAAAAATAAACCATACTTCTAATTGGTATGTCGGTCATTCAAGTATGCCACATTAACCACTTCAGTAACTAATTCCCTCAAAACTTTATTGAGATAAAATTGAAATTGCGGGTGTATTTTGGTTTGAGTACATATTACCTCTCCAGAGTAATTTTTGAAGTACAAAACAAAAGCTGAAATCCAAGAAATGCAAAGTGAAGACAGCGCTTATCAAACAAGTTCCCCAAGTACTTTGATTTTTCTCCCCTCCTGACACCGCTCTTCTGTTTTGTTACATCTATCTAGTTTTGTGATTATCTCTGTCAAGCACAATGTCTGTACATGTTCTAATTCTTTGTTTAATGATACACAAATAACTAGCTGACATGGGCTCTGTTTCTGCTAAACAGTGCACGTCCACAAGTCCTCTTACGGCAATTGCTTATGGCAATCTCCCAAGCAAAATGCCTTCAGTAAACAACATCTTCAGTCAGAAACATGCATTAATTTACACACACAACATACCCCAAGAAACTCCACAACCCTACTAGGAGATGAAAAATTTAAAAATACTAGGGTTTTTTTAATGTTAAAATGTATTTTCTTAGGACAAAAAAGGGAATACAAGTCTGACTTCTCAGTGCTACATTGCATAATTAACAGGAACTAAGTTACACAACTTCAAGTGCCTAAGTAAAATACAACCTGTACTTTGCATTTCATGGTTGGTTTGCATTCATGTCACTGAGAAAGATAACATGCATTCATAACGTATTATCCCTACTTCACTTTTTTTTCTGTGGAATCATTCTCTAATGACAGGATGTGACTCCACATTAAGTTCATCAAACCTAAGTTTTGTGAAGGCTTTCACAGGCCCCACCATTCCTAAAAAAAAACCCCAAAAACCAAAACAAAACAAAAAAACCCCAAAACCAGGGCAAGTCTTGTGTAGCCCCTAATGCATTTTGTAGAGGGCGCATGACTGTAACTACTTGTCATCTCATGAGTTTGATGGCAATGTGCATGCGAATATGGAACCTGGAAAGAGCAAAAGAAGTCAAGCTGAGGAATGCCAGAGCAGGAAAGAGGACTGTGTCCTCATCTTCTTCACCCAACAACTCTTCTTGTTTCCAGTAGCAGCCTCCTTTCTGACAAACCACATGATGCTTGCTAGGGAGGACGCCTACTACTGCAAACCACTACATTTTTACAGCTATGAGAAGGACAGAAATGCTTCTGTCGGCTCTTATTTCTAGATTCAACAAAATGTTCCAATATGCTTCTGCTCCTCACACCAGTCATGTCCACAAGCCAGAGACCAGACTCTTCTCTCATTTTCTCCCTATAAAGCATGTTGTTGGTTTTTTTGTTGCTTTGTTTGTTTGGTTTTTTAAAGGAGATCACAGAGTGAAGTTAAAAGACCGAGGGAAAACACACTTGCCTTCTCCACTTAATTTTTGTTAGCGGACACTCCTGTCACTGTAAGGCACAGAAGACAACCACAGAACCTCAAGGAATGAAAAAGGGACGAGAAGAGGAGGCTTGGGAAAGAGATGATCAGAGATGCTCCCTTTCCATTGCCTTGGGAACCCACTCAAGGTACTGCAGAAAGGGAGAACCCTCCTAGGCTTGCTGATCTCTTTCACAAGCCTCGTGGTGGAAAAGCTCTCCTTTTCTCACCAATACATCCCTGCTGAGTGCTTTATATTTCTAAGTTCCTCTGCCAGGGACAATTATTGTAATCAAAGCCAACATTTTGTTACAATCTCCAAAGTTAATAATTGTTAAAATAAGACTTTATCACCTATGTTCCGTATTAATACTGAGAAGAGCCCAAAAAATTCCCATCTAGCTAGCAACTTGGATCTCTGTGTTGCCTGGCTCTCTGTATTGCTTGGCTATATAAAGTGGAAAAACAAGTTAGTGAATCTTGGCAAAAATAATTCTATTTTTAGGATGTTGTAATTCCAGACTTTTGTGTTCAGTTTACACCAAGTTTTATGGAAAATTCTACCTAAGCCTCAAATCTAACCTACCAGTTTTGAGGGTTGTCTTAACACTGCGTTCTGGAAGGATAAGCAGATACAGCATATACTCAACTACATTACTTGCAAGACTCACTGCCATAACTCATTACTCTTTTTGCCTGAAAGGTGGATATTGCTTGAATTCCTCAGTTCTACTTCTTGAAAGAGAACCAGTTCAGTATTCATTTTCAAAGATGAAGCATGAATTATTAAACTTATAAAACGCATGTATGTATGACGCACCACACCCCAAAAATAAGCCAGTATTACTCTGCAGTAAGAGGTAACTACTTCACTGTAGGATGACATTAAACTTATTAACCCAACTGCAACTCCTAGTTTAATACTCCAAATCTTTGGCTCCCAGAAAACCCTGGTGATACAAATAGAGGTGAAGTAGCAATCAGATAGAACCAAGTCAAACAAAATGGCAGTTTGGGACTTGGTTCACTGACGTTGATGCCAAAACATCACTGACTTCAGTAACATCAGGATCAAACCTTGCCTGATCTGTCCCAATTCCGTAAAAGTAATGATGGACCTACCACTGCAACCATATCAATATCATGATTGTCATTTCAGTGTAAGGTAACAGTATATATGAACCAATCTGACTCAAATACCAGACGCACACCTTATTGAAATACTCTATGTCATGAGCAACACCTTAATGCACAACAAAATGGACACAGCAGCAGCAAATATGTAAATTGATCAAAGACAATGATTTAACTCAACCTGTTATATTTGACACATGCATTACCATAAGTTTTTAAGGCACATTTTTTGCATTTTCCGATACTTCCACTGCTATTTAAAATGTGATAGTTAGACAAGTATGTCTGCATAACTTCTACCTTTCTAATCCATGCTTGGGGACCACTGTTGGTCAGCTCATCTGAGGACAGTATCTGTGCTCCAGTACTTCCTGTGAACTGGCCAGGTATGGAGTTTGATTGAGCCCAGGCGTCAATCTACAAAATAAAAATCAAATGTAAGACCAAAATAAAAATTTGCACATTTTAACTTTGCAATTCTCTGTTGTTTCTCAATAATTTTCATAATGATTCCTTACTTATGTTTAGTGCTGTGTTCACTAACACTCATTTGTAAGCAGACGCTCCAAAAAGCTGAGCATCTTTGTATGTTAACACTAAAGCCTGAGCTCAAAGTCTAGCAAGTTCATAGTTCATGGTTTGCTTATCCTCAAAATCACTGTTATGAAGCACAAAACAAAGGCACAATTTTTAAACATGTGCCCATAAACTGGGCTTCCAAAAACCTGTACTTAAATACATAAGAAAAATCAGCTGGTATAACGAGTAAACATTTACTTTCTTTAAGCTCATCAAAATGCTGATGAAAAAGTGCAACATACCTGTTCCTGTGCACGATTTAACATGCACATGGCCTCTAAATCAAATGTGTTTTCATTAAGCCTTTTCTGAGCCACTGCTCGATCATTCATAGCTGTAGTTATGTCCACACCCTAGAAAGAAAAAGATTATTTTTAAAAGTACATCAGACCACAATAATATCCATTTAGTCTGGAAAAAGCTGTTGCAGAATAAATGCTACAAATACTACAAAGTTGGTTTCCACATTGAATACTTCGTTTGATATATAAATAGGCAACGTGAAAAAAATCCTGGGACTACTTGTTAAGTATACACAATATGGGCTTTCCTAAACAAATACAACATCTGAAGTTAAAGTATAACACCCTGATAATTTAATATCACCTGTACATGCAAAATATCAAAAGAATTACTACTTTGGTCACGAAAAGTTCTGGTGTATAATACTCAGAGAAGCATATTATTGTTCAATGGAATCTTAGTAACCAACAGAATTAAATGTAATTTAGCTAAGAATTAAAAAAAAAAAAGCCTTCATACAGAGCTGTTCACACGAGCACCTTATTATTAAGTCACACTAAAACTTCAACTTATACGTACAAAAAAATTACAGCAAGAATCACATGTATTCCATAATTGACTGTTTTGGAAAGGATTATTTACATCTGTGCTGCTGAACTAGAACAAAATTTAAAGAAAAACAGATTTGAAACTCTCTCACACATACTAATCAGAATCATTTGGGTAAAAATATGGAGGAAATGAAGAAGCTCAATGCAAACCTCTACTCTACGTGCAAAGGAACAAGAAACAAATCCAAAACATTTGGGGATATAAAGATGCAACAAATTATGGCTAGTATACAGCTCTTTTGTAAAACTACTTGTGCCTTGTTCTTCAGATGATGTGTATTTTATGGATCATTCTGTTTTGAAAGGAGGAAAAGAACAGTGCTCAGAGACAAGTGAAATTTCTTTGGAGATGAGCATGTGAAGGAGACTGAAATGGCTGGAACTGTTTGAAGCACAGAAGAAACCCAATAATCAAAACAGCAGGTGGCATATAGACATAAAGTAAGTTCATGGTTTAATTTTTTTTTTAATTTATTTTACAAAAGACTTCTATCTTTTGTTAGTCACCATCTCATAACCTTAGCCTCTCACACATCATACTAGAATAAAGTGCCACTAGAAGAAACTGAAACTAATTTAAAATTGACTCTGCTGAACAGAAAAATACAGTTAATCCACAAAATCCCTGTCACAGGAACCAGGTCAAGAATTTAGTAAATACTGAAAAACACTAAGAGACAGACGAATGTCTGCAATTGCATAAAATGGAGTAATTATTTTGGTACTCTGATTATTAAATCTTATTTTAAGATGGGGGATATTTTTTATTGTTTAGGATAAAAAGTATTTCTGTTGGGAAGATCATTGCTGAAACATCTGGCACTGACCAAGACAGACTTAAAATCCCAAGTCCTGTATGTCTATGAAACTGACGTCAGTGTTTGTTTATTGTCCCAGCTGACAAAAACCACAGATCATAAACAAGGCACAAGAAGAACTAAAAGATTTTCTAACGATCACCTAACATGACAGTCATGTATGTAAAAGAATGCCTCTTTAAAACACACACTTTCTTAAGTTACTAAGTTTCCCTTACATAGTTAAAATAATTCTTTAATGTTTTGTTTGTGAAACTGGTTCAGGAGATAAATAAAAGTTATTCTACTCACCAAAAGCTTCAATCCAGCAATACACATAGGCATGCAAGTAGTCCACTGAAACCACATTGGGACCACTCACATACTTAAACATACATGTGTACTTTAGTGCTTTACCGGACTGGGGCCTATTAGTAGATACCCTGGTTAGTTAGAATTCCCATACACTTTCCCCACATGGTCAGTCACCATTTTGGAGACCGTCATGGCTTTGTATTATGTCAAGACACTCGATGGCAGCTTTGGATCTTGAAAAAAAAAAAATCTCTGCTTGAAGTATGAAAAGTTATTATTATTTAGTCAAGTAAAACAGTTTCAAGTTCAGCATGCTAATCTCCGTAAGAGTTCTGCCTTTCCAATCCTGGCTTTTAATAACATTTTCCCCACAGACACAAATCACAAATATTGAAGCAAGAAGGAAGAGGCTAATGGAAAGCAGGCATTTTTGACATACTTCGTAGGTCCACTGATACACCAAATGCATTTACTACATTTTTTAGATCACGACCACTTCTCTGCATAGTAGTCACTTGCACATACTCCAAACTTAAATGCAACATTTCAACTCTATACTTTCAGACTTTCAAATATAGCTTCTCTCTCATAGGTTTCTCTAGCTTCTAGAGACATGCTGATACTTCAGATTACTCAAGACTTTTTCCTCCATCTCCTACCACCACAAACAGCTATATAAAGAGCACAGTGTTTTATTAAAACAATTTGTAATATTATTACCAGGGCCATTTCAGACTGCTTATTCCCGTAACTAATTCTGTGACTTGAATAAAAACATAACAATAAAACCAATTACGTATTTTTTAATGTCGATATAGACTTGCATCAGAATTGTCACAATCAGATTTCAAAATCAGCAACCATGAATGGAGGTAAATTATATATCAAAGTTCCTGAGGATCCAAGCACACTTCCCCACTACCCTACTCCAACAGCAAGGGAGCTTATCTGGCTTATTTTGCTCAAAGGAAACCATTTCATCCACAAAGAGTCCTCATAAGCATTTAACAAATTAAGCGGAGAAGCACTCTGTTACCTTTCAGACTCCCTGGAGAAACATACAGGGATTCTGCTACTAGAAGTGTATTCCTGTATTTCAAAATTAAGGATTGCCAAACCCAAGGGGATGGTATGCTCTGCTGTCAGCTAATGACCCTTGAAATCACCCTTAACACAAACCAATTTAAGGTAAATGCAAATAAAAATATTTATTTACAAAATATAAAAACAGACAACATTGTTACAAGCATTTATAAAGATACACGTGACAGAATGGAAAGAAACTTATGTTTAATATATTTACTCCAATGTCAATTTTTAAGGCCTCTTCTACATAATCAATACACAAACCATCAGTGCTTAGCTAACCCAATTTGTCAAAGACACAAGCCTAGCGTCATTGACAACCTGGATGCAGACATCTACAGAGCTCGCCTGAACTATAAGCGTATCATTAACCATTTGAAGGACAAGACTTTTTACCACCTGGTAAAAACACAGCCAAATGTTAGTATACAATGTTTCTACACTCCGGACTTTTTACATATACACTAGTAACTGGGAATGACATTCTGCACAAACATTTCAGAATGTTTGTCTTATTAGTGGTTCATGACAAAGACCAAACAGCAGTTACCATCATTGTTCTGAGGGAACAATGAACTGGGTGCCTGACCATCAAACTCTGAGGTATACTGTGAAAATGTCTGTTGAATGAGCTATATTTACTGTGCTTTGGTGCTGTAAAAGACCCAGAAGAAAATAACTTCTGTGCTTCAGGAAGTGAATTGTACAATCTTAGAAAGTTCTTGAAAAACAAAACGCACCAAGTGGAGAGATTGTTTCATCAGAAATTGATGTCAAGGCTTTTTTGTTTATTTGCTTTGAAAGGTATGAGAACAAGTCTTCAGATGCAATGAGGTAACATCAACTTGAAAAAATTAACATCTGTCTTAAATATTTAATTTACATAATTACAAAAACCCCACAAAATATCCTTTTGAAGACATTTCAAGGGGAGAAACATTTGCTTTTGGGTTTGTTTTTTTTTTTTTAGTTTATTATACATACAATTAGATTTTCCTTTGGAAGGCCACATGGAAGACAACTATGTGAGAAAACATGACTGGAAAGCTAAAAAATTAGTAGATACATCCAGATGAAATGGCAGTTTTAGAAACTACTTTCAAATCTATTTTTAATGGATTACATTTCAATGCAATGTTATTGCTCTAAGATTGGTAGGACAATTTTAATTATTATTAAATTCATTATTATGAAAGTCTCCACTTAGGGTATTAACCTCTGCAGGAAACTGGACAAGAAACTTGCTTTTCATCTTCAAGCAAAAATTTAAATTCTATTGAGACAAAGAAGTCACTAGTTGACAAAAGCACACAGTATGGATACAGGCTGCTTTCATCATTGCCCACGTGAGCAGACTGCAGCAGTTCAGATAATTAGCTTATTAAAGTGTTAGGTACTACCTATGTAAGCGTTTTTTTTTAACAGACTGCAATTTGATACCAGACTGACCAGGTAACGGTTTTGGTTTTCTTATATGATACGCTTTCCTTCCCTTCCTTACCTCAATGGATGGTTTGGGGAAAACATCATCCTTGCTTTCTTCTTTGCCTTTTTCAACTGGAACCCATTCTCCATAGACACTATCTGCTTCTTTTTTCCTATGTTGAGACCCAGATGAAACAGGAAATTCCTTCGACAGGCTGACCTGATTTTTTGGTTGTGGTGGTGGTGCTGGTTTTATGCTGGGAGTCTTAAAGAAATAAAGTTAGAAAAAGTTAAAACTTGAAAACACACAATACCCGCAACATGTCTTTGAGAAACAATTTATTGCATACACTTGGTATTAAGTTTTCATAAACCAGTCATCCTTCTTACTAACATCAAACCGAAAGCTTTTATAACAAATCATTTTAGCATAGCCCTAAAAACACACAAGTGAGCAACAAATTGCAGTATAAGAGAAGATGAAACAGCTAGAAGCTAAAATCACTTAAATCAGCTTCAGCAGCCAAAAATAGGCAAAACGTCACTCTCACAATCAACCTCCCTGCTTTCCCTCCACCCCATCATAAAGAGAACAATCTTAACCTGCCACACACTTATTTTGTAATGGAAAGCTCCAAAATAAAAATCCTGGGCAGCAAAAAACATTGGCTGTGATATCCACATGATGATAAAAAGCTCTACATTACTATACATAGAGAAAGCAGTTTTCAACATTTTGTTTTCTAGTGTTTGATTATTTTTTAATCGCAGCATGAATCTCAAAGTAGATTAAGTCTATGAGCTTGTTTTCCTTAGACAGTATTGCTAACATATTAGGAGTCCACAGAAATCTCTGACAGGTTCCTCTTCCAAGAGGAAAACGGAGCCCAGACAGCTCACAATACTGGGTAAACTCCTACTGTCAAAGGAACACGGATGGGAATGGTAATAAGACTAGAATCCAGAAAGAATGACATTAAAAGGGTCAAAACTGTGGAAAACAGGCAGAGCAGCCCATAACCACTGAACAACATGCCTCTTTGGAACCTGCAAGAATCCCAAGGTTTCTTGAGTTTTGTCATACCACTTGCTAACGGTACAAGATAAAGTATAAATCTATTTCTACCCTACATCTTATGTAAATATGTATTACTGCTTATTCTGTGTATGCCACAAACTATATATATTTGTACATAAAAATATAAATGCTATTTATATTTTCACTTAGCATATTAATACTTTTATGGTACTTTATACCCTGCATGGGCACAAAAAAACCCCAAAGATAAAACTGTTTAAAAAAAAAAAAGAAACCAAGAAAAAACCTAGACAAATTCTAATCCATGCTTCAAAGCACACGAATCCCAGATGCACTTAAAGAAACGCTCCCTCATTTTATTCCTTCCAACATGCTCATACCCAGAAAGCGTCAACACAAACTCTGACAGAGTCAAAAGCAGTCCCCCAAGAAGGGGCTTTAATGGGACATTTAGACCCTCTTAATGAGGATCACTGATGTTGCCTGTTACTCTTAACACAGCATTCACTTCTCTATTGGCTAATCTAAAAACTAACAGAACTTTTTTCTCCTTTAGTGAAACTTGAGATCTACTGAAGAAGCAGACATACAAGATTTGGAGTCTGCACAAAGCTCATGGCATCATCTTATTTAGAAGACCTCAAAATCCTTTTAGAATTTTGCTGGGGGTTTCTTGTTTGTCTTTTAAAGAAAAACAAGGCCGTTCCAAAAGCATTTTCCAATTCCAATGCTGTTTGCAAATCCATACTGGTATTTTTGCAATGCAAACGTGAAGTAAAACAGACCCTCTTTACGTTACTTAAGCTTTAAAAGCTGCAAAGACATTAATGAAAAAAACAGTTTCAATCCAATTACGGGAACTACCACAATTTCATACACTGCAGGTAAGTTTCCTATTGTATCAAGAGTACTTTTGACAACATCCCAGTGCAATTTCACCAGGATTATCAATCCCTGTAATTTCTGTAAAGTTACTTGCATTATTTAAAAATAACCACCATTTAAAATATTGAAAATTAAAGAAGTACTCACACTTAAATTGAAAAAAATGGGTTTGGGTTCACTGAGCTTAAAAGGATGATTATAGAAAGGACGTTCTTCCTCCTCTTCGTCAGAAACATGAGGTTTGTTCACTATCACATCATCTGTGCTTTGAGCAATCTTCTTGCATTTCTAAAAAAGAAAAAAAGGGGGACATGACAACTCTGAATAAACCTGGACTTTCAACTAAAACACACAAAAAGAACATTTTTACAAAAAAGTGGTTTTCTTTTCTAAAGCAAGAGGTACCAACTGAGAAAATCTTCAAGCAATTTCATCAATACATGTATTTTTGACATTTTACACACATCAAACACCTACCTAGGTTTGCTAGGCACTCATGCAGCAAATAATTTCACAGATGTAAGATTTCAGCAGCATACTCTAAAACTTGCTACACAGTGCTAGCTGCAGAATGTGTGTCTAAGGCTGCAAACATTCCAGAGTAGGAACTCACTGGCTGTTTGGCATCCCACATAACTAGCATATTGCAATCTGATAGAAACTTCAGTATAACTCACAAAACTACCACACAGGAAAACCTAGGAATTAATAGTTACTAATTCTCAGTTCCACTGGTACTGCAGGGACCTAGTCAGAAGACTGGCTCCAAAAGATCTCAGATTTCTTCTGAAATATTTTGACGTTGGCCAGGTACACAAGACATCCCCATTTTATATTCAACAGAAGCTGAATATAAAACATATAGGTGCTGTGGGGACACTGCAGTCAAATGAGAAGAGAGCCTGGGGGGGACGACAACGACGACACGACAACCAACAAAAAAAAAAAAAAAAAAAAAAAACCAAAACAAAACACACCACTAAAACACACCCACATTCTAGAGAGGCTAGAATTTTATGATGAAAAACTCTTTACTGATCATGGTTATCTGCACTCAGTGTTTACCAGTAGCAACTATAACTTAGTCAGTCCAAAATGCATTTGAGAACATAATAGTCTAGTATCATGCTTCTATTATGTCCCCATTAATGAAAAGTATACTTACAAGACTTACAAGACATTTGAGGACTTAATATTTGAGGAAATCATACCAGCAAAGTGAAGCAGTCATCTGATTTCATTCTAGTTCAAGTTCATACCATTGTAAGTCACATCTGTTTAATGACCTGATTGTTGGCATATAACGAGCAAACAGGCAAGCTCCATCACTAAAAATCAAGACACACTGATGGCACTGTTCTCATCAGTCCTTATTAAAAAATACTCCTGCACTCTCCTGTGCTAAGACGCCTCCAAACAATGACTGAAGCACATTCTTTAGGCAACAGGAAAAGCCTGCACTATTTGGAAAGCTCATCAACAAAACCGGAAGCAGTTTGTCCAGTTTGCAAGTTACAATGCAGAGAGGAAAGACAATGCAGTGAGCTTTGCAAGAAGCTGAACAGGCTCTGGAAGGGTTCTCCACTTGGGCACACTACCATATGACGATGGCCTGGACTGCTTCTGTGGCCAATTTTGATTCAACATAACAGGAACATCATCCAACAGATTCCCACAGTTTGAAAGGGCAAGGAAGGGGCAGGTTTTGGGCTTCCAGATTAGCACTAGCTACACTGGATCTTGGTCAGGTTACATGAAGAACCACTTAAGATGTCTCCACAGTGTATCTGCACAATCTCAGCTTTATTACTAACAAGTACTTCTGCTTCCACTAGCCCACACACAGCTAAGAGATTACTTTTCAGCAATTTGACATTGCTTAATTTCAGATGTTATTTCCATAAACAGATATTTCAGAACTGTCACACTGATGATACAATTAAAAAAAAAAAAGCAAAAAACCCAAGGTTTTTCCCATTCCAAATTTTCTCTCGTTTCTGGGGAAGAAAACGTAGGGGGAAATTAGCAAATTGAACAAGGTGACATTACTACAGTAAAAAGACAAGTAGCGATTTTTTCCCCACAATCAGAACAAAAACGTCCCATTTGTAGACTTGAACTGCAACAGGACAGAATTACAACAATACTTCTCTAAAAATATCTTAGAGTGCATATAAAAATATATAAAACTATGTGAAGTGGGCACTAGATTTTTAACCCAGAGGTAACATTTAACAATGTGAAATTCACTAACAAAATTAAGAACATAAAGAACTAACAACACCAGAACCAAAAACTAGAAGTGAAAGCTTTGGTTTTTATTAACAGCACTGCAAGGAGAACTACCAATTTGTACAAAACTACAATCGAATCCAAACCAAAAAAAAAGCAAAAGAATTGGATTTCATGCATTTCCATGGAATTAACAAGCCTGTTTTCATGACTTAAAACTGCGTAGAGAATAAGGGCTCAAACCACATGCCAGCTTACACACGAACCAAGCACAAAGAACGACAGCTTGCCTAGAAGTCACAAAAAAACAATTTGCTTGTTTTCAGGTTTGATACTGTTGTTCTTGCTTACCTCAGTGAGCTCCTTTAGTGTATCTCTTGATGACTTCTGATTGGCTTTGTCATCTTTCTTTTGAGATAACAAGGGCATCAGGCTTGGTGGTAAGGGAACACCAGACTTAGCACACATGGCAGCTGCATTAGCTTTGGCTATTTCAAGTAGCTGGGCCTTGTCTAAAAAAAAAATTTTTTTTTTTTTTTTTAAGAAAAATTATTATTTTTAAAGATTCTTGTTTTAATAATAAATAAGCATGTCTGGCAGACTAAACAAAGTACAAAGAGAAAACACAAGATTTTACCCACACTGTGCATTTTTATGTTCTATGAAAAGAACTAAAAGTGTACTTAGTTGCTCGGGACTTTTTTAAATTTGGTCTACCCAACAGACAAGTGAAATTGCAAATTTAACACAAAGCACTGGAGTTCAAATTACAGCACTCAAAATCCTCCAAACCCCAGAAGTTCTGATGCCTCTTTTACTTCACCAATTCATTCTAGTTTTGGAAATACTGAGTCATTTCTACACAGCATAAATTCCAATGTCTACTTCCTAGCCATCTCTGAAAAGCATTCAAAGGTCTGGAGGAAGTCCCCTCAAGTCCCCCAGTATGTAGCCTGAAAGCTACTTACAACCAACAGAAAAGCATAAGCACTGAATAAAATGCACATTTGTGTAAAATACAATTACATGCAAAACTGTTAATAAAACAGTATTTTGCTTTATTAAGGAAAAAAGCACATGTGGCCCTATCACAGAAATAGGGAATGAAAATAAAGTACATCTTATCTGATCTGCCAGTTCGCAAATAAATGAGTTACCACTATCTCTGTAAGCATACAGCTTTACAAAAATCCTAAAAGGACAACATTCCTTTACTTCTTAAGCAATAAAAGTATATAGATACAGACTTGTAGGCAGATTCAAGGATGCTCATTGATTCTCACATTCTGTACAAAAATACTTCTCTGGTAGAGAGGCTTCCATGGTAACTTTATGAGACAGGACTAAAAGGATCAGAACCTGAGGTCCACAAAAGGAGGCTTCCTCACACACTGTACAAGAGCTCGTCTCTCAAAATTAAAATCTTCTGTCTCCTTATGTAACTTACTACCTAAGGAAACTACAAGGACAACTTTTCTCTGTGACGGGAGGAAGAGAGCAGTTCATTAGGATTTTTTCTTTTGTTTTCCAATCAGCTGGGTCTGGGAATACTTTCAGAAATGAGTCTCCCTTCCCTTTAAGTTCTTACCATGGGAACGACACGAGACAGAGTAATGAAAACAGATATGCATTACAGCTGACGACAGAGCTGAGAACTCTCCCAACTGGTACTTACTCTCAAATGTTCTTTCATGCCCAATTTGTTCTGAGGAAAACTAGAAATTCGTAAGTTTCTTACGGAGTACTTGGCCTTTATTAACTATTACAATGAACAGTGTTCCTCAAGGCTGCAACATACTACCTTTGTATAAAAGTTCTATAACTAAGATATAACTTGCTCTAAATACACTTTCATCCAAATGGTAAGCATTGATTCAGCTCCAATGTAAGAGTTCCTACTGGAAGTCACTGCCTAAAAGTAACGCATAAAACAACTTCCAAGAAATTTCTAATGAATGCTACAGAGATATGTTAAAATAAAACTATGTAAATGAACACAGTATTACCTAACCATGGAACTACCGAAAATAAAATTATCACTTACCCAAGTCTGTAAGACGTTTAGGTGACCTGCTTGAAAATCGTTCTGATGACCTCGACCTACGACGATCAGGTGATCTGCTGTATCTTCTTCTCCCTGAAGATCTTGATCGTCGTAGTCGAATTGGTGACCTACTAGAGCTTCGTCTTCTTCCTCTTGACCTGGATCGCCTTTGACGAATAGGTGTTCGACTCCTGCTCCGTAATCGGAGTGATATTCTACGATCTCTTGAATCTGATCTTCTTCTTCTTCTGTCAGTAGATCTTGATCTATTTCTCTGAGATCTCTTACGCCTGTCTCTTGATAAAGAACGCCGCCTTCTTGATGCTGACCTTGACCTACTCCTCCTTCTGTGCCTTGAACGTGACAATGAGCTAGACCGAGAGCGACGATTAGATTTTGATCTTGATGCTCTTCTCCGTGTTACTGATCTGGAGCGATTCCGTCTAGAGCGAGATTCTGTATCGTATCTCTGGGATCTGCGCTGAGAAGACCTGGACCGTCTGCTTCTAGACCTCCGTGAAGATTCTTTGTCTGCTGGTTTTTCAACAGATTTGGATCGACTCCTTTGGCGAGCAGTGGACCTGGAGCGTCTTCGTCTAGACCTTCGCGAAGACTCTTTGTCTGCTGGTTTTTCAACAGAAGTTGATCGACTCCTTTGGCGAGCAGTGGACCTGGAGCGTCTACGTCTAGACCTCCGTGAAGATTCTTTGTCTGCTGGTTTTTCAACAGATGTGGATCTACTCTTCTGGTGAGCAGTGGACCTGGAACGTCTACGTCTAGATCTCCGTGAAGACTCTTTGTCTGCCACTTTTTCAACAGATGTGGATCGACTCTTTTGGCGAGTAGGAGATTTTGAGCGTCTGCTTATAGATCTTCGTGAAGACTCTTTGTCAGATATTTTATCAACAGATTCGGATCTAGATTTTTCACGTTCAGAAGACTCAGAACGCCTACTTTCAGGTATAAAGGAAGAGTCCTGTTCCTCCAGCCTCTCAAGAGGCATGGAATCCTGTTTATCTTCATCTGCCAAAGAGGGCTCCACATCCTCACCCTCTTCACCAGTGGTAGACCTTGACTCGTGCTCATCTGACGACGTGGAGTCTCTTCGTTCAGCTGTCAAAGAGGGCTCCACATCATCTACTTCTTCACCAGTGGTAGACCTTGATTCACGCCCATCAGGGGATGTGGAACGTCTGTGTTCAGTTGTCAAAGAGGGTTCCACATCATCTGCTTCTTCACAAGTGGTAGACCTTGAGTCATGCTCGTCTGACGATGTGGAATCTCTTCGTTCAGCTGTCAAGGAGGGTTCCCTATCCTCCACATCTTCACCAGTGGTAGACCTCGACTCACGTTCATCTGAGGATGTGGAGTGTCTACGTTCAGCTGTCAAAGAGAGCTCCCGGTCCTCTGCTTCTTCACCAGTGGTTGACCTTGACTCACGTCCATCAGGAGACATGGAGCGTCTATGTTCAGCTATCAAAGAAGGTTCTAAATCCTCTATTTCTTCACCAGTTGTAGACCTTGACTCATGGTCATCAGAGGACGTGGAGTGTCTACGTTCAGCTGTCAAAGAGGGCTCCCCATCATCTATATCTTCACCAGTCGTAGACCTCGACTCATGTTCATCAGAGGATGTGGAGTCTCTTCGTTCAGCTGTCAAGGAGGGTTCTGCATCCTCTACCTCTTCCCCAGTGGTAGACCTTGACTCATGCTCATCAGAAGACACAGAGCATCTACGTTCCGTTGTCAAAGGCTGCTCCAGATACTCTGCTTCTTCACCAATGCTAGATCTTGACTCATGCTCATCAGGGGACGTGGAGCGCCTATGTTCAGATGTCGAAGAGGGCTCCAGATCATCCATTTCTTCATCAATGGTAGACTTCTGGTCATGGCCCTCAGGGGACACAGATCGTCTATGTTCAGAAGTCAAAGAGGACTCTAGACCCTCTTCCTCCATGGGAGATTTCAGCTCATGACCTTCCTGGTATGAGGATGTGGAATGTCTACGTTCAGATATCAAAGAGGGCTCTAGATCCCCTGTTTCTTCACCAGGGCCAGATTTCACACTGTAGCCATCAGGGGACATGGAGCACCCACTTTCAGGCATTAAAGGTACTGCATCATCCATTTTTTCAACAGGGATGGATTTCAAGTCACTGTCATCAGGGGACATCGAGGCTCTACTGTTTAGCGTCAAATGTTCAAGACCACCTACTTTACCAGCAGTGGGGAATCTCAACTCCTGGCCTTCAGGGGATGCTGCATGTTCATTTTCAGGTGTTGGAGAAAGCTCCCGCACATCTGCTTTTTGAACAGTGGTGAATCTTACCTCCTGGCTCTCGAAAGACAAAAGATGGTCATTTTCAGATGTCAAAGAAGAATCCATATCCTCTGTTTTCTCAGCATGAGTCAATCTTGATTCATACTCTTCAGGGGACAGAGCATGTTCATTTTCAGATGTCAGAGAAGGTTCCTTAGGCTCTACTTTTCCAGCAGGACTAGATTGCAGCTCCTGACCTTCAGGGGACATGGTACATTCACCTTCAGACAAAGACAACTCCTGCACCTCTGTTTTTCCAACAACAGTAGACTGCAACTCCTGGCTATCAGTGGACATTGAGCTTTCACTTTCAGATGTTTCAGAAGATTCCTCCATTTCTTCTTTTTCAACAGGACTGGATCTCAAATCATGGCCTTCAGGGGATACATCATACTCATTTTCAGACAGCAAAGAACACTCCTGCACCTCTGTTTTTTCAGTAAGAGCAGAAAGCAACTCCTGCCCTTCATGAGATGCAGCATATTGACTGTCTGATATTAGTGAAGGCTCCTGCACCACTGTTTTTTCAGCAAGCGTAGACTGTAATCCTTGGCCTTCAGGGAAGATGGTATATTCACTGTCAGATGTCAGAGAAGGCTCCTGCATCTCTTTTTCAGCAGGGCTGGCTGTCATCTCCTGGCCCTCAGGAGAGACAGCATATTCATTTTCAGACAGCAGAGAACACTCCTGTACCTCTGTTTTTTCAGCAAGGGAAGACGGCAATTCGTGATCTTCAGAAGACATAGCATATTCATTGTCAGGTACTACAGAAGCCTCCTGCATCTCTACCTTTTCAGGAGAGCTAGATCTCAACTCCTGGCCCTCCCAAGATACAGCATATTCATTTTCAGACGTCAGAGCAGGCTCTTGCACTTCTATCTTTTCAACATGGGGTGACTGCAACTCCTGGCTCTCAAATGACACTGAACATCTTTCTTCAGACATCCGATAAACCTCCCGCATCTCTGTTTTCTCAGCAGGGGTTGATGTCAACTCCGGGCCATGAAGCCCTATTGTGTATTCATTTTCAGATATTTGAGAAGGCTCCTCTACCTCAACTTTTTCAAAAGGGGTGGATGTCAACTCATGACCATCAGAGGAAACAGAACATCTACTTTCCAGTAACAGAGGTGGCTCCTGCACCTGTATTTCTTCATCATAGGCAGATCTCAACTTGTGGCCATCAGGGGATGCAATGCATTTCAGTTCAGATGACTTTCGCACCTCTACTTTTTCAGCAGGGATAGGTCTCAATTCATGACTATCAGGCAACAGGATATGCCCACCTTCAGATGTCAGAGAAGTCACTGGGGCCTGTAGTTTTTCAGTAGGTTTGCTTACTGATTCACAACCATCAGCAGACTTGGAGAACCCACTTTCCAGTGGGAGAGGCGGCTTCGGTATCTCCATTTTTTCAGCTGCAGTGGATGTCAATTCACAGCCTTCAGGGAAGACAGAACACCTAAGCTCAGATGCCAACGACAGTTCTGCACCTTCTGTTTTCTCAAAATAATTGTGTTTTGATTTATGGCCATCATGGCACACAGCAATTCCACTTTTAGATATCAAGAAAGATCCTGTACCCTCTATTTTTCCAGCATGCAGGTATCTCAATTCATGCACTTCAGAAGATTCAGAGCAGTCAATTTCAACTACTTGTGAAAGTGTCGGACCATCTAAATCTTTGTCAGCAGATGATCTGGACTCATGAACTTCGGAAGACTTGCATCTTTGTCCTACAGTTGTCAGTACAACTTCCTGCATTTTTTCAAAAGATGACGCTGACATGAGGTCATCCGAGATCTCAGCAGGACCACACTGAGATGCCAGGGAAACATCTGGGGCCTTCACTTTTTCAACAGATAAAGACCTTTGTTCACTTCCATCAGGTGACTTGAAGGACCCACCTTCAGACATCAACGGAAGCTCCTCTATTTGTGCAGCAAAACTGGATCCTGATTCATGTCCATCAGGAGACTTGAAGCATCCACTGTCAGAAGACAGAGAAGGCTCCTGCATCTGGCCTTTTTCAAGAGGCAAGGAGGCTGACTCACAGACATCAGGGAACGCAGAGCATGTAACTTCAGGTGCTAGAAAAGATTTTTGAGCCTCTACTGTTTCAAAAGATAGTGACCTTGACTCAGGGCTGTCAGCCAACTTGGAAGATTCATTTTCAGGTACTTGCAAAAACTTCTGAAGCTCTGTTTTTTCAATGGGGATATGTCTCAATTCACAACCATCAGACAAGTCAGAGAGTACACTTTCAGACATCAGAGAAGACCCCTGAACCTCTGTTTTTCCAGAGGACGAGGAGGTTGTCTTGTAATTATCAGAAGATACAGAGCATCCACTTTCAAGTGTCAGAAGAGGCTCTGGACCCTCTATTTCTTTGAGAGAGGCAGACCTCAACTCATCTTCATGGGATGCGGAGAGCTCAAATTCTGTTACCAAAGAAGTTTCTGGATCTCCCTTTTTTTCAACAGATGAGGATCTTGACTTGGATGTGGAGTATGTAAGTTCAGGTAGTGATGAAGACTCCAGAGCCACTGCTTTTTCAGCTGATCCATTTTCAGATGCCACAGAAACCTCTGAAACCTGTGTTTCTTCCACAGGCATGGATCTCAATTCCTGGTCATCCGGGGTTTTGGAGCTATCAAATTCAGACATCACAGAAGGCTGCAGACCTGCTGTTTTTTCAGAGGAGGAGCTTTTCTCAAGACTATCAAAAGTTTTGGAACATCCACTTTCAGATGCTGGCGGCAGCTCTGGGCCATTTATTCTTTCAACAGACAAAGCTACTGACATGGGACCGTTAGAGGATTTGGAAGAGCTGCCTTCACTTGCAAAAGAAGATTCAGGAACTTCTACTTTTTCAAGACATTTGGTTGACTCCTGAAGTTCAGAAGACTCCACACGCTTGCTACTGCACTTTACTGAGGATAACTTACTCTCTCTTTTTTCTATAGATTTGGACCTTGACTTAACACTATCAGAGGACTTGGAACGTTTCCGTTTGGATTTTTTTGAAGATTCCTTGCGCTTTTTTTCAACAGACCTAGACCTAGACTTGTAACGTTCAGAAGATTTTGAGCGGCGACGCTTAGATTTTCGTGAGGACTCCTTCTTTTTTTCCACTGATTTGGATCTAGACTTGTAACGGTCAGAGGACTTTGAGCGCTGACGTTTAGACTTCCGCGATGATTGCTTTCTATCTCTTTTTTCTACTGATCTGGATCTAGACTTGTAACGGTCAGAGGACTTCGAGCGCTGACGTTTAGACCTCCGTAGAGATGCCTTCCGACCTCTCTTCTCAACAGATCTTGACCTAGATTTCGAACGATCAGAGGAACCAGACCCTCTATGTCTGAACCTCCATGAATATTCTTTGCCCCCTCTCTTTTCTGAAGACCTGGATCTAGATTTAGAACGGTCAGAGGACCTGGAACGTCTGCGGCGGGATCTCCAGGAGGACAACCTGCTCCTCCTCTTTTCCACTGACCGTGATTTAGACCTGTAGCGGTCAGATGACCTGGAACGTCTGCGCCCAGACCTTCGGGAGGACAGTCGCTTTTCCACTGACCTGGACTTAGACCTGTAGCGGTCAGAAGACCTGGAACGTCTGCGCCCAGACCTTCGAGAGGACAGTCGCTTTTCCACTGACCTGGACTTAGACCTGTAGCGGTCAGAAGACCTGGAACGTCTGCGCCCAGACCTTCGAGAGGACAGTCGCTTTTCCACTGACCTGGACTTAGACCTGTAGCGGTCAGAAGACCTGGAACGTCTGCGCCCAGACCTTCGAGAGGACAGTCGCTTTTCCACTGACCTGGACTTAGATCTGTAGCGGTCAGAAGACCTGGAACGTCTACGTCTGGACCTTCGGGAGGACAGTCGCTTTTCCACTGATCTGGATTTAGACCTGTAGTGGTCAGACGACCTGGAACGTCTACGTCTGGACCTCCCCGAGGACAATCTGCTCCCTCTCTTTTCTGCTGATCTGGATTTAGACCTGTAACGGTCAGACGACCTGGAACGTCTGCGCCTGGACCTCCGCGAAGACACTCTTCTCTCTCTCTTCTCCACAGATCGGGATCTAGATTTGGAATGCTTTTTTCTGGAATCTGAATAGTTTCTGCTCCTAGAACGTGCTCTTTTAGAGGTCAAACGCCTGGAAGTAGAACGCGACCTTGATTTTTTCTTCCGCTTCCTAGACCTGGACTGAGACTTGGAGCGACTCCTTTTTTGTTTCTTTGCATCATGTTTTTTATCACTGCTTCTATGGCTACTTTTTTCAATAACTTTCTCAAGTCTCATCAGTGTCTCTCTCATTCGTGCCGCCACATCAGGCTGCACATCAGATGTTTCTGAATCTCTTTTCTCTGACTCCTGTTCTGGAGTTGCTTCTTTGACAGCCTCAGCCTGTTGAATGACTTCTGACTGGCTTGCCTCTGGCACAAGTACTGGAACTGCTTCTGTAACAGTCTCAGGTACCGGAGCTGCTTCCAAATCTTTTGTCTCTGCCTCCAACCCCACAGCTGCTTCTGCATCTTTCAGCTCTACAACAGTCTCAGGAAGAGGAGCCGTTTCCAAATCTTTTGTTTCTGCCACATGAGCTGGAGCTGCTTCCAACTGTTTTGTGTCTCTGATTATTTCAGATTCAGGAGTCCCTGCTGAATCTTTTTCATCTGCTGCATGTGAAGAAATAAAAACTGTTTCTGCTATTAAAGGCTCAGATGCTCGAGTTTGCTCTGCATCTTTCTTCTCAACCAGTATCTCGCATTCCTGAGCTTGACCTGGAACTCTCACATCCTCCATTTGTTGATCCTGCACCCCTTCTGCATATTGTACTTCTGCTGCCACTTCATGTTCCAGTGTTGTTTCCAGATCTTTCACGTCTCCTGGTTTTGGAACTGCCTCAGAAGATTTCATTTCAGCAGCACTCAAGACTTCTGGAGCCTCTTCTGTACTCTCCCATTCTGCAGCAGGTTTTGCTTCTAGAGCTGCTTGCAGATGTTCTTGCTTTTCAGTGTGCAAAGATTCTAGAACAGCTTCTGAAGCATCCTCTAAAACATTTATTGCCCCCACACTTCCAGGCTTTTGGGAAGTTTCCAAATCTTGGACATCCATGTGCACCTCGGGCTCTTTGACTGTTTCAGAACCTTTCACCTCTAGTGTTGCAGACTCTTTCACGCTTTCCAACAACCCCACTTCTCTAGCTTCTGATGCTGGCTCCAAATATTTTGCTTTCATTGCTTTCTCCGTTTCTGAAGCTTCTTCCAAATCTCTTACATTGATAAGCGAGGGCTCATTTTTTTTGGTGCTTGTCCTCCTTGTTGCAATTATATATTCTACAGTAGGTCCCTGAGTTCTCACATCTGTCGAAATCTTAGATTCCAAAGTTCCTTTCAAGTTTCTCACTTCTGTCACTACTTCTGATGCCATAGATTTTTCTTCCTCTCTGGGCAAAGACTCTAATACTGGTTCTGAATGACCTGCTATTTGTTCCCGTACAGATTTTGAACTTGTTTCTAAAGTTTGCACCGCCACTGTTTGCACAGGTTCTAGTATTGCTTCTTTGCTCTTTGCCTTTGCTTTGTTTGGATCTTCTGGAGCAACTTCAGAATGCATCATTTCTCCAGCCACCTCAGATGCTAATGTCTTTCCCAAGCCTTGCATTAGTATCCTTGTTTCAGATCCCACAACCATTTCCAAATTTTTCATCTGTGTTAAGTGTGAAGTTTTTGATCTCGCTTCCACATCTTTTACCTCTGCAACTGCCTCAACTTCCGACGAGTTGTCTAAACCTCTCACTTCTACAGTGGCAGAACTGGTAGCTAGTTCAGAATCCTCTACCTCCCCTACCACCTCAGTTTGTGAGGTTCTTGTATGTGTCATGACCTGAGACTGTGAAATGATGGAACTCTTTGTTTTGCTTACACCAAGAGGTTCTGCAACTGTTTCTGCATGTTTTGATTCCCTCTCTGCTGTGGTTTTCAAATGCATCATTCCTGCTAATGCCTCAGACTCTCTAACTGGTTCCATGCTTACACATGCAACCACAGATTCAGGAGTCATTTCTGACCTTTCTTCTAAGGCAAGAAGTCCTGGACTTGCTTCCAAGACTTTGCTGCCCATTTTGGCTTCAGAACACACATTTTCCTCTAAGCCCCTTGCCACTGCAAGGGTTCCAGGCTGCAAGACTGCTTCCAAAGCTTGTATCTTTGCCATAGCTACAGATGCTGGATCTCCTAAATCTGTCACACCTTTCATGCGCAGATGTGATGAAGATGTCTTCATCTCTGTCCCAGCTCTGTCACGATCTGCTTCTGAATCTTTCCTTTCTGTCTCTGCTACAGGTCCTATAGTTGTTTCCAAACTTTTTGCTGGTCTCACAGATCCAACTTTCATAGCTAGGAGACTGGCATCTGAGCCTGCTTCTACTCCTGCAATACTATCTAGATTTATTTCTGAACCTTTTGACACTGCTGTTGAATCCAGTGTTGCTGCTAAACCTCTGGCCACAGTCCCACAAGGCACAGCTTCTCCTGAAGCTTTCACACCTTCCATTTGCAAAGACAGTGAAGCTGTTTTCAAAGTTTTTGCTTCCACCACAGCCATTGGTCTTAGGACTCCTCCTGGATCTTTCATGTCTTCTTTCCGCAAAGACAGGGGAGTTGCTTCCAAACCTCTCACATTTGATTCACTCTCAGATCTTGATTCTCTCGGCTCCTCTCGTTGTCTCAGTAATGAAGTACCTTCTGAATCTTTTGCCCCTGTTACAGCTACAGGCTTGAGAGTAGATTCTGAAATTTTTGAAGCATTAGTATTTTCCAGTTGCAGAGTAGCTTGACTTGTTTCTTGATCTTTTACTCCTGTTAGTGCTGCAACTCCCACGGTTGCTTGTGGACCTTTAAAACCCTCCGCCATCTGGATTTCTGGAGTTGTTCGGGGAACGAAGGTCTGCACAACCGCGACCGGTTCTAAAGTTGCTCTTAAACCTTTTGCCTCTGCAACCACACTCACATCTGACAATTCTGCCGGAAGTGCAGACTCCTGGGTTCTATCCACATTTCTTGTTTCTGTCAAGACTTTAGGTTGCAGGAACACTTCTGATACATTCAGCACTGTTGCAGGAGCAGTGGTACCTTCCACATCTTTGACTACTTCAACTTGCAGACATTCTTGAGCTGCTTTGACACCTTTTGCTGCAATACCCACAGGTTCCATGATTGTTTCCAAAGTTTTGGGCTTCACTACAGCAACTGGCTGCAGAGTTTCTTCCAAAGCTTTCGCATTTTCCGTATGCGCAGAGCTTCTAGCTGGTTCAATATCCTTCACTTTTGTAATAGCTCCTGGTCCCAGGGGTATTTTGGCACTTTTTATTTCCACCTGGGTCACAGCAGTCACTGCAGATATTTTAAAAGGATGTTGCAAAGATACATCTGCCTTCAAGACACTTGAACCCTCCATGGGGCTGCACTGCATCACTCTCAAATTATCAGATATAATTGAGGGCTTCAGGGCTGGCTCCAAAGTTCTGCTCACACTCCCTAATTCCAAAGATCTTTCCACATTTTTCACATTTCCCATATGCAGACATTTTTCAGTTGCTTCTGGAATTTTCACCTCTTCCATGGGCACAGCCGTGTGAGCGACCTTCACAGTATTCAGATCTGCCTGATTTGCAGATTTAGGAATTGTTGTCCCATCACTTGCCAAAGACACAGATTCTGAAGTTGCTTCTAACTCTTTTGCTCCCCCCTGTGCTACAAATTGTAGAGATGCTTCTGAATATTTCAGCACCTCCATGGTCTCAGACTCAAGAGCTGTATCCAAAGCTTTTACCTCCCCAGTGCCTTTAGATTTCAGAATAACTTCTGAATCTTTTAGTGCTTCTATTACCTCTGAAGCTAGAGTTGCTGCTGAATCTTTCTGAATTTCAGATTTATTGGCGACTCCAGATGGGATGCTAGACGAAGTATCATTTCCAGTATCAACAAGAACACCCTTTTCACTCGCATTAATAGCTACAGGATAAATATTTTCATGAGACTGCCTAATTTGTTCTTCTCTAGTGCAAATTTTAGTTTGAGTTATACTAGCATTTTCTTGGATCTCAGACTGACTGCCTTCTAAATTAAATGGAGGATTTGTTGCACACAAAGTCCCCTTCTCAATTCCAAGATTTTCCGTAGATTGCTGAAAATCAGTTCTTGAATGAGAAACAAGTCCCAAAGCTTGTCTATCAAGCTCCTCACTTGCTTTTAAGCACAGTTCTTCTGGCTGCATGTGGACAGCCAGATTTGCATCTCCAAATCCTCCATGCTGTATACTCAATTTGGAGCTTGATTTCTCTGGCATCAAGTGAGCAGCAGGCTGCAAGTCTGCATGTTCTCCATGACGTGTACTCAACTTTGACTCCTTTGGCTGCTTTTTATGCTTCTTCTCTTTCTTCCTTTTCTTCTTCTTTTTCTTCTTCTTCTTGCTTTTGTGTTTCTTGTTCTTCTTTGATTTCTTCCTAGGAATTTCATCTTCAGCAGTAGAGCTTCTTTTTGTAGACTGAGTACTATTTTTCACAGTATTTTTGTCTACATCTAGAAAAAAAATAATATTTTCCTTGTAAATGTTATTAAAACTACATTTTAAAAATGCTTTTAGGCTAGTGACCAAGTACCTGGACAGAGGTACAAAACATTTAAACGTGAAACCCATATGGGCCTTCTTCACTAAACTAGCATACACAAATAGCACACACTCCCTTTTCAGCCCTCTTACCCTTCCTCTCAGCAGTCACTTTAAGTAAAAATAACTAATTCTTCTTTCAAAAAGTTAACTAAATCTTCTTGGTCAGCAACACAGTTCTAGTGGGAACATGACTCTTTCCAAGTAGTTGGATATACTTCCACCTATATTCAACTGGGCAGTGCATTCTTCCAGGAGGCTAGAGATGTGCTTTTAAACTACACCAAGCTGCACATGGAAGTGAAACAAGAACTCCCATTTTCCAGACAAATTATCGAAGTGGTGGTATGCTTATTGTATAAAACGTGGCCAGCCCGTTATCCCCTACTACGCTTTAACCTGTGAGCCCAATATTACTAGTGTGTCAGATATTATCCAAGCATATTAACTGATTAAGTTCCTCAGTGACTAAATTCTTCAACCAAATTTGGGGAAACAGCATCTACTTCCCCAATCCCAAACAAGCTTTAAGGCATTGCAGGCAACCAACTGCTCAGACTGGACTGCAGCTGCCACAAGCAACTGCAAATCTGCAAGTACCTAATAGAGCTTTTGCTTCAAACAGGAAAGTAACTAATAAATTCAGGTGACTGCAGGGACAAGCAATCACTGAGGGGGAACGAAAAGAGGAAGACTGAGGTTTCAATCACCTTCTTCTAATGCTATACCTCATTTCCCTCTGAATTTAACCTCTGTTATTTGGATCTAGTGCCACATTTTCATGAGAAAGGCACTTCTATTAAAGGCAACCTGTTACAATTCCTGTTAAATATGAGCTATATATTCAAGTCTGCTTGCACATTATCTTCAATGACTGTATTTACACTGGCCAGTGCAGCAATATGGATTCTCCAATTATAATCTGGCTGTGATTACAAAGCATACTTTTTCAAGTGAACAATGCAAAATCATTCAAAAACTGTTGGTAACTGCAATACCATTAAATGAACATGACTTTAGATCCAAGTATCTCAGGTACTTTTAAGCACACACATTTCTACGGAATAAACAGCTTAATAAAAAAAGTGTTTCCACCAACATTGTTGTGAATGCAACAAAAGAGGACAATGAAGCAGAGTCAAATGACCTTTTCTACATAACATTTTCAGATAATCTCTGTTGTCCAACAGCAACATTAACTCCTTTCCAGTTATGAACAGTGGGAATGTTTACCACAGATTAAATTTATTAACTTCCAGGTTAACATGTCTCACTTATTACCATGTTAGCTTGCCTCCTTCTTCCACGACAGAAGAACAAAAAAATAAAAAAAACAAAAAAAAAACAAAAAACCAAATCAAAAAAACAACAGATGCCAGCCTAAAGTGCTGCTTGTACAGCGTACAGTGAAAGACTGTTGAAAATGCTCAAGGTAAACAAGCCACTGTGCATAAAAGAAAGAAAAAGCAATTCCAAAACCTTCCAAACAGTATCTCTGAAATAAACAATTTTCTACGCTGCCTCTTAAAAAAAATCACTCTGGAAGCACCAGAGCAGTGGTGCTTGGTGCTACCAAGCACATAGCAGTCACCTGTTTCAGCTCCAAAAAATTAGACATGCAATAATTAGAGCCTTCATCTCACTTAACTCTCCCGATTCAGAAATTTTACAGAAAGGACTAGTCCCATGAGAAGGGATACTCATATGCAACTTTTTGGCATGCTAAATCCAGTAATTTATTGAAGTTATGATATTGCTACATAAAAAAATCTAAACCTTTGGAAGATTGCAATCTGAGTATCTACATTTTAAAGGTAAGTGCATTATTCATTTTAAAATAACAAAGCACCTTACTCTGACAGAACAGTTAATCATACAGTTCTGAATTCTAATAAATTATTTTCAGAAATAACCTTGCAAACCAATCCAAAACAACACAACAAACAATGCTTCTATCCATCAGTACCAGCTTTGTCAGCAAGAACTGCTCATTCCGACCCTGAAGTAGGTATATACAAAATAAAGCACAATTACATATATATGGATATTATTTATACGTTTTAGCATTATTGTAACGGAGAGAAAAGAAAAATAACTTTTTTGCACACTAAGTAATGCTTTCATAACCAGCTTCAATTTTTAAATTACGTATTTCTCTGTCCATCTATGGTTGTAAATCACAGTAGACAAAAAAACACTTAACAAACATTACAATAAACATACAACTTGTCAGATGAAGCTCAGTGAGAGAAGCAGTACTGAAAAGTACTTTTTCATATCTGTAAAACTGATTCAATTTTAAGCACTATGACAATCTTCTTAAAAAAAGAACATACTTGCCAAATGTGTTTTCATTTACCTGATTTGCACTGCAGCTCTGTATCAAGGGCTCCAGAGAGCACTTCCTCTATTTTCTGCACTATCTGATCATTCTGACGACTCCCAGCACCAGCAACAGTGTCATCTGAAGGGTTGGCTTGCTCAGCTGGGATTGTGTCACCATTGGGCTGGCCTTCTACCTTTCCACTAACCAAAAAAAATATCAACATAATACAAGCAATTTTGAGCCTTTTTTGACCTTTTTTTTTTTAATTCATAAGCATTTATTATACTCAACCCTTCAAAACAGTATTTTAGCCTCCTGAAGAAGCCATGCTTCTAGTGAAACATCAACCCTTTGATTAACTTTCACTTATTCACAACAGAACACTTTGTGACAACTGAGTATCAGGCACAAAGGAGAAAAAACATGTTCTTGAATGTGCCACAGTCCGCTGCTTTATGTAAGAACTTGTATAGGCTCCCCTCACAAAATAACCACCCATCACTCACTGTTCTCCAGTAGGTTTTGCTTGCTTTGCGAGATAAGGCTGGGAAAAACTAGGCGAGCTTAAATGTGGTAAAATCAGTAAGACAAATCGCACAGACGCTCGCCCCGGCACAACAGACCAACACCGAAAACCCGTGAGTGAAAACGGGTACGCGTTCACCAGGAGACAACGCGTGCGTGCGTCCGCCCGCCCGCCCGTCCGTCCCCTTTCCCCCCCTCCCTCCCCCCCCCCCCCCCCCCGCGTTTTCGCTCAAGGCGCTCACAAGGGCGCGAGCCCCCGGGCCCCGCCATGTTGACGCCGAAACTACCCGCAAAAGCCCTAGGCCCCGGCCCGTCTCCCTCCGTCCCGAGGCGGGGCCCGCGCACTTCCCCTCCTCCAGCACACCCCTCCTCTCCCCGCGCGCTAGGCCCCGGCGCGGACGCGGCTGCGTCGCCTCCCCCGCCGCCCCGGGCAGGCTCGTTACCCGCCGTGCTGCTGCTGCTGCTGCTCTTCCTGGATCTCCCGGAATTTGCTAACCACAAAGGACCGAAAGATCTGCTCGATATTAGTCGCCATGACAGCCCTACCGCACCGGGCTCCCCCGCCCCCCCCAGCGCTCCGCTTTCCTTCCTGCCGAGACGCGAGGCCTCCAATATCCCACAAAGCACCGCCGCAACTAGAGACCGAGGGCCCTTGCTGACGTCCTCGCTATATGCCCTCTCGCGATTGGCTGCCCTCTAACGGATGACGTACGGGGGGGGGGCTCCCCCCCCAACCCGGGCCTCCGGACGGCCGCTCTAGCGCTGAGCAAAAGCCATAGAGCGCCAGCCCCGTCTGGCTTCCGGGGGGGGGAGGGGTGGATGTCTCGTGTCTCGGAGAAGTTCGCCGTTCCCCCCTCCCCCCCCGCAGGAGCGCGCCGCGCCGCCATGTTGTGGCACTCACCCCCACCTCCCCCGCCCTCCCCACCCCACCGGCCGCGCGCCCACGAACAGGCGGCCGCGCGCCTCCCGGCGGCGCCCCCCCCCCCCCCGCCACCGCCCCCCCCCCCTCCCGCCACCGGCAAAGCCCCGGCGGGCCGCCCTGCCCCCCCCCTCCCCCCCCCCCCGGATGAAACCGTTAACTGCCGTTCTGTCCCCACACCGACGTCCGCGTACCCACACCCCACACACCCCCCCCCCCCCCGCGCCGTTCTCGGCCCCTCTCGCGCCCCGTACACCGAAAAGCTGCGCCTGAGCCCCCGGGAGACCGGGGAGGGGAGGAAAAGAAGGGGGAGTCGGTGGAGGGCACCATGGTGGCCGGTGACCGCCGGTCCCTGCGGCTCTGTCCCCGTCCCGTGTGTACCCCCCCCCCCCCGCGCACCCACCCACCGTTCCCCCCGCTTCCCCCGCCGCGATCGCGGCCGTCTCCGACGGCCACCAGGGCCCGGAGCCGTCTGGGCCTCCGCGGAGAAGCCCGGCGGCCGGCACTCACCTCGCCGAGGGCCGGAGCGGCGGCGGCGGCGGCGGGGCCATGGTGGGCTGAAGCGTGCGGCTGTGCGTGCCGGCGGGCTCGGGGCCGGTGGGGGTGGGTGGGAGCGATGCCATTGGTCTCCATGGAGCGGGGCCAAGCCCCGCGCCTCCGCCGCCCCGTGCGCCGAGCGCAGGCAGCGCCTAGCAGGGGGGCCTGCCCGCACACGAGTGCTGCATCACAGGGCCCGGCGCTGCGCTGCCCTCACTTACCGAGCGGCTCCATGCGAAAGGCGCCCTCCCCCTCCCGCCGTGAGAGCAGGCAGCCCGGCTGTGACACGCACATGTGCTCCGGGGGCTGTCTGCGGGGCCGGGCGGCGCGGGCGGGCGCCCCGCGAGGTGGGGGGAAAAATTAAAGGAACAAAGAAAGAAAAGGAAAACGCCGCCGCCGCCGTGAATAAATAAATGGCACCTGAGTGAAAGCCGGCCCTGGGCTCAGCCCACCTGCAAAGCCATGTCTTCTCCGAGGTGTTTTGCTGGAACGCACCAGAATCGATTTGTCCCGAGTACAGCCACCCTGGGGATCCCCTTCATGCTGCCCCAAAACCAATTCTCAAGTATACATATGTACAAATAGGACTTTGGCATCCTCACTCCTGTAAAACCGAATAATCCTACAGCTGGAAGACTCTTCCCCCATACAGTTTCTTCTGGTGCTGTGAAGCAGTAACTTAGGGGGGTTAGTTGACCTGAAATAAATTTAAAATACCTCAAAACCTAGGTATAAGCATCTAATTGCTGCTGGGGTCTTTATTTGCAACGTCAGCCTCAAATTCAGCGTGGTTTAATAACCACTTGTAAGACCCTTTAAAAGCAGCATTGTTCTTTAACATGTATTGCTGGGAGGCAGTCTGCCTTAATATTAACTTTGGAAAAATAATGGATCTGATACTTGGATCGATTTGCTTACTTTTATGTCCCAGTCGATTTATTACATTTAAAATAGAAAGCAGTTATATTTAAGAGGCCCTTTCACAAATAACCTGTACCTTTCATGCCATGCCAACATTGATAGATTTTACTGGTAGAATACTGTATATAATTTCTGGTATTCAATGAGCTAAAGATTGAAAATGTTTCACTTGAACAATTTCAGACATATTTAGATTCCCCTGATGCAAATGGCCTTGTCTAGACCAGGCATGCCTTTACCCAGAAACAAGTAGTGATATTCTACATAGGCATATGGCTGCTAGTAGGGGCCTTGCCGTAACAACAAAGCTGCAAAAGCTTTCAGCACGGTATGATGGTAACTCACCCCTTCCAAAAGCAGGTTTGGCTGGCGTAACTTAGCCTGTGTTAGGGGTTTCAGACAGAAAAGCTGTTCCAGTTAGGCATCACACCTCTGATGCGGGCCAAGGGGAAGCCACACCACAAACCTGCCCACCCTCAGGAAAGGGACCCTTTTCAACTGCAGTTAATTCCTCCAAAGTAGCTTCACTACACTGATATCCCTACCAGTGTAGGCCTCCATCTATACAAGGAAAATCATGAAGAAAGGTACAAAAAAAGCTGGAGAAGGAGTTCAGTGCGTGCTGCATATTTCCTTCTGGCTTCTTAAAAATGAACACAGACAAAGTGATAACTGCAAAAGTCACTACTCATACAAATGAGGATCCACAGCCCCACAGGAAAATAACTATTCTTGCTCTCCCTTCCCATCTCTGCTTGCTGTATAAAAACCCCTTTAGTTAAACACTTTTATTCAGTTAGGTGTTAGGTGGTTTTCAGATTAATCAAATGAAATATTTTACTTTCATCTTGTCAAGACCAGTGATTGTTGCTGATACATTTAGTGTTCAGTTTGTAAACACGGTATTATGGGACTTTCCTAATAGCAGTTCTGCTGCAATCATCAATACCACTTAGAGCATTTATTCATGTGACTGTTCCCTTTTAAAGCAAGAGTCAAAGGTGTGCTTAAATACACAAACAATATTTATTAAATCTTTATTTCATAAGCTCATTTACAAAGAACAGTGAGGTTTTCACATTATGGCTCTTTGGCGGGGGGAAGCAAAACTATGGATCAAATCCGTATTATGGTTTTATTAACAGTATTGTTGCACAATTGTAATACTAAATTGGACCAAATGTTGCCCAATACTCTTTGGTTTCATAAAGTTCAGTGTGGTGCAAACTAAGGAGTTGCTCCTACCCAGTACTTAAAGATACATAGGAGCATTCCCCCTGAGAGGACATAGAAACAAAACCACTCTTTGCACAGCCCTATCCAGCCAACTTCATAAACCATCACCTTTACCCTCTGGAGCGGTACTCTGCTTCCCAGATAAAGTAAAAACAATAACCTACATATAGGTAAGGTTTTTCGGCCGGCTCTAGCACCTTCCCGGCCCGGCTCAGCACGCTCCCCAGGCAGTAGCCGCCCCCAGCGGAAGATATTTCTGGACTTGGAGAATTTGCGTGCAAAAGCCAATTAGCGGGTCTCCAAGCTGAGACATTGATCACGCTTCCCTCCTTCTCCGCTTCCTGCCCGCCCCGCTTCCCGGCCCCGGCCCCAGCCCCCGCCCCAGGGCCGACCCGCCGCCATGTCGCGGGGCCCTCTGGGTACTGTAGTTTTCGGCGGCGGCGCGGCGGAGGATGCCTTCCCGCTCCTTAAAATCCCCCTGAAGGAAAGTAAGTTTTTCTTTCGCTCTGGAGAAGAGCGGGCTCCGCGGGCCGCTCGGTGTCGGTGTCGCTGCCCGTAGCCAGCCTGCCGCGGGCGGGCTTTTCGGCGGCGGCGCGGGAGGGGTGAGGCGGCGGCGGGGCCATGTGCTCCCCGCTGCCCGCACGGTAAAATGGCGGGGCGGCACGGCCCGGCACGGCCCGGCGCCTCCCTCTCGGCCCCTGCTGCACCCAGAGCGCCGCGGAGAGCCGGTCTTGCCTGAAAACCGGGCGGCTTTCGTTTAGCCCGGGTCCTGCTCTAACCCGCAGCTATGGCGGTGAAGGGGCATGTGGAGATCTGGTTGCTAACGGCTGTCGTGTTCATTTATATATTTAACTGCGTGTCTCCTGCCCAGATTTACTTCTGAGGAGCTTGATGTGTAGCGGTTTTAAATGTACTGCGTTTTAAAGTATTTTAAAGTATTTAAAAACGGACATGGCTTTTTTTTCTGCGTTTTTTTTTCTCTGCTCTGTTTGGCTTTGAAAAAGTGGTGAAATATTTGCTTTAAAGTAAATATTAAACTTCTAACCTCTCTTGTTTTGGACTTTGACTCACTTTGATTCTTCCCCTGCTGTTTGCAAAGTTGGGGGTTTACCAACTTTAACATTGGCCCTCTTTTTTTTTTTTTTTTTAATCTATCCAGTAGATACTTGAAATTAATGAGCAGAGTTAATACTTATTTCACTATATTGTGTGTATAACTGAAATAGTAACACAGAAAGGGCATTTCTTCCCCCTGCCCTCCCCATTCATTCTGGTTCTCACCTAGTAGCTGCTGCTGAGGCATCGATGGTGAAAGACACTGAGCACTTCCAGCTTCCTACATAGAGTTTGGAGTGTCAAAATTTAGTACTTTGAGAGTGGCTGTAAAACTTTATGATCCTATTTATTTTTAGCAGTGAAACTTGAGGTAATGTTTTGCCTAGGAAATGCACAATTTGGCCATTTGGAAGATCGCACCAGGAGGCAAGGTGCCTGTCTTGTGGAGCCTCAGTTCAGGCCATGAAAGACACATGTTTTATTCTCAGCTCTGATTCAGGCCTTCAGCGTGATGCTCCGATTTCTGCAGGGGTGAAACACAGATAATAATGACTTTTCTTCTTTTATTTTGTTTTATAAAGTGATCTGATACACCACACTATATTGTCAGGTGAGAGCCAGGAATTAGTCCTAAATAAAACACATGAGCAAAAGAACCTTATTTAAACCCAAAGCTATAACTAAAAATCATAATTGCCACATGATTCTGGGGGCTTCTGAACGCCTTAAGCAACTCTTCCTGGTATTGAAACCTGAGGAAATTAAAAGTTCTCTAAGGCCATGTTGTTTTCCTTCAGGATAAGTCTAATGCTGCCCTAACCTAAACCTGCAGTTCTGTCATCGTATTTTGGCCATTTTGGCGGTTTAGGTGCCATGGCTGTTTGTTTTTGTACCTTCCATTGCACCAGCAGAGCTGCCTGCACAATTGGCACAGTGAATTCCCTCTGGAAGCTGATCCACATAGGAAAAAAACATAGAGAGACATGAATCTCTTCCCCTCCCCAGACCTCATTTGATTCTCTGATCCAGCTTGTCCTGTGACCATAAATAGGCTGGGGCAAGAGGTAGGAACGAGCAGTTGGGTGAGAAGGTAAATTGTGAAGCAGCGTTTGCCACCGATTGCATTATGGTCTCTCGATCAATCAAGATGATCTGAGGGTGCAGTGCACAGGACAGCTGGTCTGATGAGCAGTTTGCTGCAGCATAACTGAGCTCTTTTCACCCTCTCTGGCTGCCTCCTTCTGCTGCTTCCCTTGTATTCTCTGTGGTGATCACTTCATCCCTCAGTGAGTTAGTTTAGCTCACTAAGCTGCCAGAAAAGTATTTCCTTTATATATGCATATATATATATATATTTACTTTACTGGGTTGTTACTGTTGTAGTGTTGGCTTTCCAGCATTGTTGTCTTCCTGATCCAAGTGACTGCACACCCTTGGCACACACAGGAGGGAGAGGGAAGGAGAGACTGGAGGTGGAGAAGTTGGTGAGACCAATGGGAAGCTGCACAGGCAAAGGGCAGCGCGAGCCAATTGTGAAACATCAGTCGGTGAACCTGCAGCTTGCGCATTTCAGCCTCCAGTTCATCTCCAAGCTTGAATGGGGTCCAGCAGTTGGCAGAGGTTCACTGAGAAGGCCGGCTCGGAGCTCACCTTGTGTGTACCGAGATCTATGTGCACTCATAACGTGCAGTGGACTCTTAAGAAATGACTCAGCCTGCTGATTAGAGCATTAATTCAGAAAGCAGAAGAGCTGGGTTCAGCCTGAGGGGGTTTGGGACCACGCGACCTGGCTGCTGCCGAGTTTGGGAGCCAAGTAAAGGATGGCAGGTTCCCAGGAGGGAGTACAGCAGCAGCCTAGCTGTTGAAGTTGGGAGGAGGAAGTTCTAGGTTTTGGCTTCTTCTCCAATCCATTCTTTCAATTTTTTATCCCATTACAGGTCTATGAAAAAACCACATAAATGGTCCTGACTGCTAGGGCTAGAAACTAATACTACACTCGATTGGCTGGCAGCCGAATTGCTCAGCCTTCCCAGTTTCGTGGTTTTCCTGTCCCCTGTGAGTCTTCATTTCTTTTTCTTCTCCTGCCTAACTTCAAGAGGAAGAGTAAACCTTCTCCTTTAGTGCAAAGCCAAGTGATAAGAGCTCTTGTCCAGGGACGGGTGGGTGTGAGTTTGAACCTTCACGGTGGCTCTGGGCTTGGGTTCTTTGTGTTTGGGGTAGGTGCTGTCACTGCTGGGCCATTTTGTAGCCTAAGCGCTAGGAAAGGTAGGAGTTAAGACGCCCTGGGCAAGGACCATATCTTTTGTATAAAGAAACTTGAATGCCTGCATCAGGTTTCCTGAATCCCAGTGTTGGGAAGCTAGGTATTTCAGCTTTTAAATAGGCTGCAGCTAAGGTTAGATGTTACATGTGCAGTGATATAGTAGATTGTTGCTGCCTGAAAGGCAAGTCTTGCCCTCCAGTAATTCTGCTCAGCTCTTTTGTCCCATCCATTCACTGTTAGCGTCTCTAGATGTTGGCTGACTGCACTTCAAGCCAGTTCAGCTTACAGAAATCTGCTTTGGATTGTTTTGGGCTTTTTTTCTCAGGTTAGTTTTATGAAATCTCAGTGAATTGACTATGCTCAAGTCAGCACTGGAGGCAGCACAAGGCAAGGGAAAGTGTGTCTGGGTTCACGACACCCCCTTTCAGTGACAACTGGTATATGAATGGGTCCAGCATTAATGCATGTGTAAATTTTCGCAGCAGAGTGTAAACCTGCTTGAGCAGCAAATACCTTTTATTGAAGGGCTGAAGCACTTTGGATGCTGCACAGTGCAACATTTTAAATATACCTATGTGTTACCATTCTCACTCCACCCTCAGCTTAGGTTTTGTTGAAACTAAGACACTAAAAAGTATCTTTTTAAACTACTTTGTTTTGTGACACCTTTTTCACACAGGTTTTCAAGATTCAGTGTATTTGGCTCACCAAAGCAAAACATACTCCACCCAGGTCTCTCAATCAAGGAGCACAGAGAAAACCAACAGTGCTGGAGCTTAATTAAAAAAAAAAAAAAAAAGACATTATCTGAAGCAATGAGCTGCCACCAGTCGTACTCTTTACTGTTTGTGCTATGTTGCATAGATCTTATTTTAATTGCGCCTTTTTACTGCTGTCGTTAGGGGTGAGGTAATAAGGCAATGGCTTATTACGAGACTCCACCTAGTTGAGATAAAATATTTAGGTAACTTGCACCACACGTGATATGAAACTGAAACTTGGGAAGAAATTGCTTAAGGAATTTACGTTTTCTTATAGACTTATCTTCATAAATGCAACCAAGTTTTACCCCCAAGTCTGTGCACAGGATCAGTTTGAGAAAGAGTCAATGGCTCCTGTCCCTTCCCTGTTAGTAGGGAAGGAGCAGCAACTGAGTTAGTAACCTCATCTCACTTCTACCTGTATTTGAAATCTCACCATGCCTTGTGTAGGAGTCAGGGTGGGGAAAGCTATCAGATACTGTTGATTTTGCCTTCCTCACTTTATTTTCTCTGCTCCACAGGCCCTGACCTAGTGGAAGAGTTGCCCAGCTTCTTGGTGAGCCCTACCTTTTGTGGGGGATAAAGGTCTCTAGGCTGATGCTCGTCCCTGCTGACTTACTACTGGCAACCTCAGGGACAGGCTCTGGAAGTCGACTTGTCTTCACTCTATCCTCGTGTCCTCTCCTCTTGGATACACCGAGTGATTAGCTTGTTTCTGCTCTCCTGTTCTTACTTCATATAAGGACCCTTGCCTGAAATGCCACTTGTCTTTATTTTAAAACATCTTTTAAACAAACATATCTTCCTTCTTTACAATAGCAGATAATGGTTGCTGAAGGTAATTATGTACCATGTTTTGGAATCTTTAAGGATTTCACATATTGCTTCCAAAAAACCTGAGTGTGTGATAATCCTCACAGAAGAAATATCTACCTTGTGAATGGCTTTTGGTCTTTTGAGAAAAAATTTTTGACTCTTGGATTAGTGACAAAATAAAAAGCAATGTTGCCTCTTGGAATTTTCATTTTTAATGCAAGATCTTGCTGGGCAGCAGAGGGTCTACATGACATCTTTCTATGTCAGTGTGAAAAAGAAAGGCTACCACTGCTAGATTTGAGCCTCCTAAACTGGGATTGCCACCAGAAGTTCTTCTCAAGCTACATCCCTAAATAAAAGTTGCTAGGATACCACTTTTGGGATGTACAAATAACACTGAGTTTCAAAACAAATGGCTGAAACTTATTTTTTACTCACATTTTGTTACAAAATGGCTAAATTTTATTGGAACATATGGTACATGGCTTGTTCTATTTACTTGCTCCCATACAAAACTTTATGCTGTATGTTATTAATTTTTTTCAGCTGACAGTAGTATTAGAATATGTTACTTCAGGGAAAAAAAGGAAGTTATTCTTTGACTGAGTTGCCAGCATGGTGAATTACGTTAGCTGGTGACACTGTCACTGGATCTTCAAGCCTGTCCTACTATTTTTAAGCAGTAGGCTTAATGGAGCATGAATGTGCATCATGCACCTTATTCTTTCATACTGTTGATATGCATAGGACTACACATAGCCTCATTTTTATGCAGCAAAAATGTATAGCCTCATTTTTAAATAAAAAGAGAACGTTTACCATCTGATTAGTAAATAGTTTTTAACTGCAAAAAATACCTGGGATGGGACAGAATTTATTTTGCATGTTTAGAAACAATAGGATGTGCTGCTTCTGCTCTGCAAAGTTTTTGCTCCTCACTCCTAGACCATTTGTATGCAAGTTTCTGTCCCCTCTTCCCAGCTGGAATGGCTGGACTTTCCCGTTCATTGGCTAGCTGCACAGTGTCGTCAATGGGGCGGTAATATTGGGACAGGGGTACTACATTTTAACCGGAGGCTGCTTATCTCCTTTCTCTTTGCACATCTGAACTCTTGAGTACTACTTTCCTCAGACTGGCAGCACGTAGGATAGAGTAAGTATGTTCTCTGTTCGGGTTTAAATCTCTGCGCTCAGTTCTGAGGTACTTGTAAGAAAATTATGTAATGTGTACAGTTCAACTTATTATTGATAAAATTGGCCTTAAAAATTACCATTTAATGACGACGGTCTCTGGACAGCACTGGAAACATGCTTGTTTTATTTAACTTTAGTGTAGGAGATAGCTGCCTGCTACATGATAAATGTTTATTCTTTTATATTGCATTCTTTTGTCCTAGGTTACTGTCTTTATCTAATTCATCCCTTTGTTGTAGCCAGTCCCTTTAATCTTTTCTTTTTGCTTAAATTGTAATATAAAAGAAGTTTAGCATAACTTGGTGTCCCAAATATGTATACCATAACTGATAATTTTTAACCCAACATGGTTTTTTTTGTTCTAAGTAATCCTGGAGTTTTGTAATTAAAACATCCCTGCAACTTTGCAACGTATATTTTGTCAAACACTGTTGATTAGAAAGCTATTGGTCTACAGCCTGAAACTACAATTAAATTTTAACTCCAGTGTGTTTAGTTCATAGTGAACAACTCGGTGTTAATTTTCTGTATTTCATCCTTCTATTCATGTTTATTTTGTCTTTATTCTGACTGGATGTTTTGCCTAAAAGTATCACTCTGAACAAATCATTCCTTCGTTAATGGATTAAAATACATTAGCAAATGGCATAGGAATACCTTCTAAAACATGTGTGGGCTCTTCCTGTCTCAAGTTTATTACAGAGGGCTTGGATTTAAAAATCAGGCTCACCATACGCATCACATAGTGCCCCTCAGAGCAGAAGCTGTTTCCTGCATAGTCCGTGTCCTCAGGAAGGATGGGTTTCTCCAGGGTCAGAGCTATCAGAGCAGCTTTATTCAAGTCAAGCTGTAGCAGCTGACGTGAGGAAGAGGCGCATGCCCCTGCCTTATCAGTTGGCTGAAAATCTGCTTTCTGTCATGTCATTTTGCTCTTCCCTTAGAAATCTGTTGGGTTTTTTTTTTCCTTTTCTTTTGTTAGATGTAATTTGAGCTAGTCATCCTCTCTTGTCCTCCCGCAAAGGAGGGGACCGCAGAGGAGATCTGACTTTTCAAGGCTCTTGGAAATGGAGCTGTCACCTATGTGTATTCAAGCTGCATCGTGTGTCAGGGGTTTTTCTCTGAGCTCGCCTTGGGAGGCACTGTACACATTGGCAGGCGCAGGTCAATGACCACCTGCTTGATGGAAGAGGCACAGGGAGCGACCAAGGGTTGCGTGTTGCGTGTGCCGGGATTACAACAGGGTGACTGGTTGTTCCTTTTGACTAAAACTCTTATCTGGGCTGTGTTCCTCCTCCCAATGAATGGGAGGTGATTTGTACAGCAGAGGGACACATCAGACCTCTTCACTGGCCATGCGAAGTCCTTTGGATAAATTGTGCCATTTTCAGCACAAAACTGTTTTTGTTTGTTCTCATTACTTAAAATGCTTAAGCCATTTTTTATAGGTTTAGATTGTTATTTTGCGTATATTAAGATTTAAAGCTTTTAGATTATTTTTTGCAAGTAGCGCACACTGCGCTTGGGCTTAGCACCACCTGCCAATTTGTAGCTGCTCACTTTCCGCTCTGCTGAATAGCTTCTTCAGGGACCGTTTGAATTCTGTGAATAAAACTCTCACTTTAACCAGTGCAGTGGCATCATTTGTGTATGTAATTTATATATAGTTGGACTAATGTGACTCTAACAGTTTATTCTTTGAGTAGCTTAGGAGGCTAGCCTTTGCTTTTCAATGAACTCCAAATAAAGACATATGTACTTATTTTATAAATTAAGTACTTACTTTATTTCTTTATTTACAGTTTTCTGAATTCCAGTGGTTTTTTGTAGTGTAAGTGAACTCTTCTATTCCCTTCCTAGCTGTGTGGTATCATTGCTGGGATAGCAATTCTGAGGTGATGTACATCAGTGAATATGTAGAGAATACGCATAGAAGTAAATATGTCTTAAAAAGCAAAGGCTAACTTTCAAAGCTGCTCAAAGAAAGAATTGTAATATTAACATCAGTCCAATATGTTTAAGTTATGTGTACACACACAGATAATGACATAGGGAGGGCGAAACTGAGAGAGTTCATGTCATTTTTGTGACCATTTTGTTTCCAAACTGCTGAAAAGGTTTTGGACAGTTTAAAATTGTGATGAAATTGCAGCCTTCATTCATACACCTACTTTCCGCAGGCCAAGAGAGTGTTGATGTGTTTTTCTAAAACTCAGTGGAATGGGAGAGAGGAGTGGATGTCCTGCAGTACCTTCTCAGAGCGAGCTCCTTTATTAATGACACCTGGTCTTCCCTGTTGGTTGCCTCGTGGTTGTTCTCTCCTAAGGAAAACCAGAGCTGGAAGTTGATTTCCCTGCCTCACTGCTCTTAGCCTTTCCTTTTCAGAAAGTATTTAGAGCTCTTTCAGATATTACCTCTAAAAACTCTTGAGTGGTCCCATTCAGCTCCTAACACTGTAATACTGTGTTCATGCAGTTAGTTCATCAGAAGGGCTTTGCCCTTTGCAGACTTGGATTCTCCAGGAATTTCTATAGGCTACAAATCACAGCCTGGTCACTCGTAAGGGTTTTTCCTATATCACAGACTTCTGTATAACTTGGAGCACTTGCCAATCTGACTAAAGGAAAACCAGGATGGATTGCCCTGCGGGTTACTTCTGTGTTCTGGAGCAGTTCAATCTTCGACATTTAGTGTATATCACATCTGATTAAGTCAGTTATCCATTTTCATGTACATCTCTTTTTTTTTTTTTTTTTTGAACCAACAAAACCAGTATAGAAATATTGTTGCCTGAAACAGTGACATTCACCTCTGTTGTGAGTTGCGTTGCACCCAGCACTTAAAACCGTGGTCTGTGAAGCTCTTGCTTTCCTAACCTCACGTGGCTAATTCTGGCTGTTTTGCTTGTGTTCTGGTCTTGTGCAGACTAATGGCCGATCGAGTGCTTGTGATTGGCAGTGGAGGGAGAGAGCATGCGCTGGCCTGGAAGTTGGCCCAGTCCCCACATATAAAACATGTGTATGTTGCTCCAGGAAATGCAGGAACAGCTGACAATGGAAAAATTTCCAATTCAGGTAAAACCGAAAAAATACCATTTTAAAATTTGATAACTCAACCAGTAAGTTGTTCTAGTCATCAATCTGAAATCACAGCTGTTAATGTGAAAGAATTATTATTATTACTATTCTTCAAGGTTTTGGACATGTGAAACAGATCATATAGATGCAGTTAAGAAGAAAAAAATGTCTGAGCGAAGCCTTGTGCAACTACCACTCATTTTATATGATCTCAGTTGCAATATCTAATTCTTTAGGTTTGGGGGTGGAGGATGCAGCCAAAACTCCATCTGTCTGATGCACGTTCCTCTGGGAATACAGCTCAGGGATAGCTGCTGCGGTTCCCGCCTCGCAGCAGCCTAGCAGGGAAGGGGTGGTGGTTTCTCTTGGTACGCGCTGCAGTTCAACAACTGGCTGGTGAACAGCTGAAAAGTGCCTGAAGCAAATGCCAGCACCTGAAGTACTAAATTCACTACTATATTCTCAGAAGTGCATTGAAGCACTGTGATCCCTACAACCTTTGATGAGAATACTTTCTCACCTGAAACGTTCAACCATAGAAAAACATTCATTCCTTTGTCTTAGTGACCTGAAGAAGTTAAGGTTATTTTCAAATGTTTCTCTCTTTGTACTGACTGCCTGTTTTGAGCTTCTAGCTTAATACGTTAAGCTCTGACTGGCTGTAATTGAAACTATTCATAGTTATTAGTTTTGAGAAATCAAGCTTAAGGTGTTTCAAATTGAGCATCCAAAATTACATGCTGCATTTCAAAAAAATACTGGTCTAAGGTGCTTGCCTGGAGGCACACAGTGAATCAGTACAAAAGCAGGGGTAATTACTCAGAGATTCCTGTCTTGTGTCCTTTATATAACAGATCCTGAATTAGGTACTTTAAACAACTGACTTAAGTTTCCACTTTAAAACATGTGATAACATACGGAATTAAAGTTAACATAGTATGCATGTGAACATGAATGATATACATAGATTTTCTGCATTCATATTTGTATGTGAGTAAAATCTTTTTTTGTTACCATCTCATGTGGAAACATGAATGCTGTCAGATTCTTGTACGGCAGGTAATTATTGTATTTAATTCCATTGGAATGCTTAATTACAGGCTGTTTAAATAACTTTGTCCTTAATTTCATTGACTAGTCACCATATCATCAGTAGTTTTTTGTTCTACTTGGCCTCTGAGGAGAGGGCCCGAGGAAGAGCCTGACAGGAAAGTCATACGTTTCCTTCTCATCCCAGAAAGTCAAACAAAAATCTTTACCCTTGTGCTAAATGGAGTCAACGCCAGTCTGTATGGCCTGCAGAATGTTAATTTCAGTATTTTTTCGCAAGCGGTGTCTTAAAAACTGCTGCGCTTTTCTCTCACCTTGTTATTCCATAAAAAATACTGCACCCTCAACAGTGTAAAATATTTGAACATGTGCGTAATAATGCTTGAGCCAGGTCCATGAAATCTACCATGTGTACTAAAATCTTTTTTTCTAGACTATGGGCTCACATGTACTTTGGAAGATAAATCCTCAGGGGAGGAAGAATCTAGAATTTGTGAAGAGTTTGACTTCTTTGGTTTTTAAGGAGACAAATTGTCTTATCTGCTCGGGCATTTTAGTCTTACCACTAGGGTCTAGATTTTAACTCAGGGGAGAAAATGGAAAACAGCTTTACAGAAGCATGTGAGCCCTATTATATTGTGTGAGCCTGGGCAACAAGGTCTGTGAAACTGCTACCATTGTTTCTGGTTTTTTGGTATAATCAAGATTTGGCTCTGAAAGTTCATCCTCCCTTCATGGTTCATGAGATTGCCTTTAATTAGCATTGCAACTCTGACTCTCAGATGATTTCTGAAATGTATAAAGGTGAGCTTAAAATTATAAATAACCTTAAATGCTTCAAACCTTGCCTGTATCTAAGTAAAAAAAAAGTCTTCATGGTTAATTTGAGTCAGTAATCGTTTCTGACAATAAAGACAGATTTAGGTTGAGTGACTAAATATAGTTTTATATTCAATTTATATTTAATTAGCAGGGCAGTTTAGGTGCCAGAAGCATACAGAATGGCTTGCTGAATCCAGAGATAGACATATGCGTGTCTGTGAATGGACTTCAGCATCCTGACGCTTCCTTCCGTCACATTTTAGCTCTCAGTGTAACTTATACTCTTAACTTTAAGCTCTGCCTTTGAAAGCCTTGGTCCAAGGTCCTTCTGTCTGGATCGAAAGGAATGTTTAGCTGTCATTTTGAGAAATGAAACACAGCTACAAAAATGTCCCCTTTTCCCTGAGGAAAATGATGTTTGGGGGGAAAGTTAAAATTACATATTAACAATGTGATTTATTCCTTTCCATTTGTTACTAGGACATTTCCACATCATGTAAATCTTGTGCCATATTCACTGTTCATACCACTAGCAGATCAGACTTGCGGCAAGACAATTTGGGATGAAAAGCGCAATCACCTTACGGGCTCTTTCCTTTCCCTGCTCCCCTTCGCATGGATTAATCTCGCGGGAAACAGGGATTGTCCCTCTTCAGTTGCCCACCAGAGCTCCCACTCTCTTCGGTCTGGATCGGCTGTTCTCCAGCTGCTTTCACAACAGCCCCATGGGACTGAAAGACAATATTGACCTTTACGTTAATCAGTACTTTAAAGCCAAGTGTGTTATGCTTTTGTTTTTGCTCTCTTGTGAGCCAGAAGTCAGTTGGCATAAATTGCACACAGAATTCAAAGGCCTTTGCTTCTCCTTACTTACAAATGTTGGTGGAACAAAGTAATTGAACTGTTAAATAGGTATCAAGGAGCTAATTTTTATTAGTGTTCAGTCTGTTTTTTTCCCCCACTCCACCCAAATAGTGTAAATCTATAACCAAAACATAGGTTTCAGATAGTTGCTTTTATGTCATCTCTTAGGCAGAAATAGCTGCTTCTCTTGTGGAAGCAGGCAATTTATTCATATAGGATGGCAGGATGGCAGTGAGCACCGACACAAAATTGTGTCTGTCCAGCAGAAGCTGCTGTATCACTGCCACTCCTTTCTCTCATCTCTTCCCCGGAAACTAGCTGGAAGAGACCATCAGCTCCTGGCATGCTTGCCAGTATAGTCACTAACAGGAGATGACAGACAAAACTTAAAGCAAAGTAGTCCAGCTGCAAGGAGGGTCTGTGCTGTGCTGTACTGTGCTCCCTTTGCCAGCTTTGTGCCCTGATGTGTTAGTCTCCTCCCCACAGGGTCAGCCAATCCACGCCGGGCCACGCTCACCGCTTTTTTGGCTCTCTCTGGGTTCATGTTCCCATCCTCTGTAGACCTTGGCTTTATTTGTTCTTGATAAAAGCAGTGGAATTGCATTGCCTTTGCGTAAATTTTTTATCATGAGAATTGACATTATTGTCTTTCGTGCAAGCTTTTTCTTTTGTTTACACCATTTTTGGCATTCCGAGTATCATCATATTAAATGTTTGTTTATGAGAAGATAACGGTCATAAAAACCTAAGACCAAATATCCTTACCCATAATTACAGCACCTGCCCTTATTAAGTTCAGCCTAACGTATGAAAAAATGTTCAGATTCCCCTTTGTTTCAGTGGGGTCAGTTTAGTGCAGCAATTTTTAGCTGGCACTACAGAAAGAAGGAAAAAAGAAAAGAAAGCAGTTGCAGTCCCACCACCAGCCACTTGTTCCTGTCCCCTACACCGTGCTGGCATGAACATGTGTAAAGCTTCATGGTGACCCTACTCAGGGAGGAGACTGGCTGAAAAATAGATATATATTTTTTGCTTGTGAGTTGTATTTCACTTGGATCCTTCGCGGTGCTTCTTGTGCTGGCAAATAGGATGTTCCTAGAGATGAGACCAGTTTGCTGTATGGCAGTGTAGGGGAACCCAGAACTTTTTTTCTCACCTTCAAGAGCAAGGTGGGTTGACAATGCATGTCAAACCACAGCCTTTGCTTGGGGGTTTGGTGGTGTATTTTGGTCTAAGCCTGCGTGTAAGTGTATATATTAGTGTATGCCTCACTATTCCAGGTTCACAGTGACCTGCCATTCAAGAATGTGAGACTGGTGAAAATGCTGCTTCAGTGTTATGTGATAAATAAGTGCTAAGCAACAGTAATGAATGCAGTCTTACCGGCCTTTTGTATCTTCGACAGCTGTTTCAGTCAGCAATCATGCTGCACTTGCCCAGTTCTGCAGAGATCAGGAGATCAGGCTGGTTGTGGTTGGTCCAGAGGTTCCTCTTGCTGCTGGTAAGAGAAAGCAAGCTAAAAATCATAGCCTTCATAATTTAGGAAGAAAAGTAAATTTTAGTCCCCATCTTCTGTGCACCACTCAGCAGTATCTGTCTTCAATAGGAAGGGAAACAGATCCTCTGTGGCAGTTTCCCTGAAATTCAGGGTTGTGCTGTGATGAAAATTAATTTCTGACGGGTATTGTATGAACAATATAACAGTTAAAATAACCTTAAGTGTTCAGTTTCTTTTTAAGTGCTTAGGATTAGTAAAAGGGGTATCAAAGTGTTTCCATATAGAGTTTTGATTTTCCTATGGAGTTTTGATTTTTTGAAATAACAATAATTTGAGACTTGGTAAAAAAAAAACATTTATAAACATGCTGATAATTTTTCTGTTTTAACCTTTTACATGATCAACAATTGTAATCTTCACAAAAGACTAATGTCGACTTCTTAGCTAAAAGCTATAATAAAACAAGGGGGGGATTGTCATCTCTTACCAAATATGGCAGATCTTATTAGCCCCAGATATTGCAGGGTTGCCTGCTCCTGATTACAGTGAAGAATGCTTTTAAGGCCCATCTGGTAAAATAGGCACTGAATAGATATATGTGGCTTATCATTCCTGACATACTTGTTCCAACAAATCAGTGCATCTGTAGACTTGGACTACATGACTCCTATAAATCATCTGGTGATTTATGAAATTTTTTTGTGTTGTCATTTTTAGGAATTGTTGATGACTTGACAGCAGCTGGAGTAAGGTGTTTTGGTCCAACAGCAAAGGCAGCTCAGCTGGAGTCCAGTAAGAGCTTTACCAAAGCCTTTTTGGATCGTCATGAGATCCCAACTGCGAGATGGAAATCTTTTACTGATCCTAAAGCAGCATGTAGCTTTATTAACAGGTAAAATTCTTGTAATTTTAGAAATTTTTTTTTTTTACAGCAATGTACAGTGTGCTAGGTATCCAAAACAAACAATCAAATGATTACTAGAGTATCAATACTTTTGGCTGTGATAGAACATCTGTAAAGGTTTTAAAGGATAATCTAAAATGACACTATCACACTGCAATAAGTCTGATAATTAAATGGTTCTTATTTACTGCTCTAAAATGAAAATAAATCTCAGTGTTCAGTTTACAGGAGAATATAGGACAAGCTTTTCTTTTTTTTCAAATTGCCTACTGTGGAAACCCAGCTTGCAGTCTGATAGTCATATGTTCTGCTGTCTTTGTACCTTTTCTCCACACACATAAATTCTGCATTGGAGACTTACTCAGCGAATGATGATCTACTCATCAGAATACAATCCAGGTGACCCAAAAATGATACAACAGTAAATTATTAAAAGGAAAGCAACCTTTCAGAACAGTAATGAAATTCAGTGGTGGGGAAAAAACAGGAAGCAGAAATCCTTCACAGGCATAGCATAACAACAGAAGCCTGGTTTTTATTTGTGCGTTATTTAATAAGGTAAAATGGTTGCTATGAAAACTGATAAGTATTTTGATCTTTCAACTATTGAAATGTTCAAAATGCCTACAAAATATTTTTGCAATACAGAGTGTTTACTGTTGAATCTCTTCCCTGTCTTTGAAGTGCAAAATTCCCTGCTTTAGTTGTAAAAGCTAGTGGCCTGGCAGCTGGCAAAGGAGTAATTGTGGCTTCAAACAAGGAAGAAGCCTGCAAAGCTGTTACTGAAATCATGCAGGTGAGTAGAAATGTCATGCACTAACTGGAGGAGTTCTCACAAAAAATAAGTCGTTAACCATCTCAGAGTCTCAAAAATATTCTTTATTTCTAAGTAATAGGAACTTGGCTAAAAGACATCAAATCTTTTACCCATTATTTGGACAGCTATGAAGCTCTGTCATATTTATTGCTTGAGGCAGGGTATTCTTTCTAGGCATAGTTCTTGTAAGCTAAAATAAAATCGTTCTTAATGAAAACCCACACTTACTTCCATATGGATTTCCTTTCTTTTTGATTTACCATTTGAGACTGCTGCAATCAAACAGGTACTACAGTGCTGTAATATTGACACTGTGATTGAGCTGGATCCTGACAAGCAACATCAGCTTTAGGACTCCAATCACATAGCACTTAAATGTGTAGTAAAATTCCAGTGGAATTATTTCAAGTTAAGTACACATTTAGGTAGGATATTCAACAAATATTTTAGGACCATCAAAATCTGAAAAGAAGCAAAATGAAGCAATTTCATCTGAACAGTTAGGAACATAGAGCTGGAAAACAAGACGCATACAGGTCAGGTCCTCAGCTGGTGTCAGCAGCACAGCATCTTACAATTCAGTGGAGCTATGCTGATTCATAGGAGACGTTATCTGACACACTTCTATTTCAAGAGTCAGAATATAGGGTCTGCACTCACATTTTGTTGTGTGTGTATGTGTGCATATGATTATTGGACAAATAGATGTCTTAACATGTGGCCCAATGTCTTGAACAAAAAAAATGTATGTTAGAGAGTCTTACAGATGCACAAAAGTATCTTGTCAGTGTGGGTTGGTTGTTCTTAATTGCCTAAATATGTAGTCAGTGTTCAAACATTGCATTGGAATATGAAAATATTGCCCCCTTCCAATGTATTCTATAGAATTACACTTTCTTATTGTCCTGGTTTCGGCTGGGATAGAGTTAATTTTCTTCTTAGTAGCTGGTACAGTGCTGTGTTTTGGATTTAGTGTGAGAATAATGTTGATAACACACTGATGTTTTAGTTGTTGCTAAGTAGTGCTTATCTTAAGCCAAGGATTTTTCAGTTTCCCATGCTCTGCCAGCAAGCAGGTGTGCAAGAAGCTGGGAGGGAGCATAGCCAGGGCAGCTGACCCGAACTAGCCAAAGGGATATTCCATACCATAGAACATCATGCCCAGTATATACACTGGGGGAGTTGGCCGGGAGGGGCGGATCACTGCTGGGCCATTGGTCAGCAGGTGGTGAGCAATTGCATTGTGCATCACTTGTCTTTTCTTGGGTTTTATTTCTCTTTTTTTTTTTGTTATATTCTGTTACATTCTTTCATTACAGTTATTATATTTTTATTAGTTAGTATTATTTTATTTTACTTTAGTTATTAAACTGTTCTTATCTCAACCCACGAGTTTTACTTTTTTTTCCCCGATCCTCCTCCCCATCCCACTGGGAGGGGGGAGCGGCTGTGTGGTGCTCAGTTGCTGGCTGGGATTAAACCACGACACTTATAAAGTAAAAGTTCAGATTATAGACCTGACAGTCATTGCTATTAGTCTCAGTATCGTGGGTACAAACTTCAGAAAGCAGAGCATGAGGAATTGCTCAGTAAGTCATAAATATCATCTGCAATTTAAAAATATTCAAGCATAAAATCTGCATTTATTTAAGAACAAACAGAAGAGAGGAGCAAAGATTTTACTGTTGCTGACATACCCAGGGTGGAGAATGGATTAATAGTCTCAAAACTGTGCTGCATTTTTCTTGCCGTATTAAAAATGTTTTTTCTTGTTGCATTTTGGGTAGTTTAAAATAACTGAAACAGAACTAAAGAGATTTTGGTTTTACTGTAGGATAAGACTTTTGGCACAGCTGGGGAAACTGTTGTTGTTGAAGAACTTCTTGAAGGAGAAGAAGTTTCTGTAAGTGTGCATCTCACTGTAACACTTTGATTATACCTGTTCTAGAATATTTAGGAAACACTATGAAAGTACCTACAGCAGGGGTGTGTAGGATTTTATTACTTAAATTAAAAACAGTTATCTGTTTATAAATAAAATTGTATTAATTAGACAGCTGTGTTAAGAACCAAACTTCCTGCAGTCTGTTAAAATAATTCAAATTAAATAAAAATAACTGAAACACTAATCAACTGTTGCCACATGGAAAAAAAAAATCAAACCTTAAAAATTTTGAGTGTCATTCAGCACGCCGTTCTGTGTTATGATTTCTCTGACAGCAAAGACAGTATAAGATGTCCCTTCCCTTCCACATTGCTACCTCTTCACTGCTGTTTGCCTTTGATTCAGTTATACTAGTTACCTGTTCGTGAAGCTACAACCTAAAGACCTTTTTTCAAAGAAATCAACTCCACCACCACCTTGCATGTTTTCTGTGTTCTGGTTTAGAGCCCAGTGCCATTTGAATCAGTACAAGTACCAGGATGGTGAAGTGCAGAGCAAGGCACTGCACAGGATGGTGAAGTGGTTGGGAATAAGGGAGGATGGAGACTTTCTTTAATCAGCTTTGCTGATGAAGGGAATATATTGAACTGCATCATGAGGGAGCAGTAAACTCCTTTGGAGCAAGGGAACAATCAACTCAAGACAGGCGCAGGCAGGATCCTCTTTAACCAGTTCCATTGCCAGAGATATTGCAATGTGGAAGTGCACCCGGGGACAAAGGACCTGGAACCAAAGGCCGTCGAATGTTTTGACAGTGTTGATTTACTCTTCAGAGGTAGAGAGAACATTTCCTTCATTTTAAGCTGATTCAGCTCCTTCATTTAAAAAAGTATATCTGGTTTAATTAGCAGAGTGTGAAGGAGAAAAGGAGAATTAGAGCCTAGGTTTTGAGGTGGCAGGGCAACTTGACACCTGCATCACACAACATAGAACAGCTGAGTACAGCTCAGGTTCCTGAGTCCTGGAGCTGGAATTGACTTATGCTGGATGTAGTGAACATTCATCTTGGAGGTGGTGGTATTTATAAAGTAAGCGATCGTCTCCAACTGTTGCCAATCTTTGCATAGTCTGGTTTCCTGCCCGATATGAAGAAATTAGATGTGCAGATATTGGTCATCCTTATTCCTTCCTGGTTGGCTTGACCTTTTTAGGAACTAAGGGGTTATCCAGATCTTCATTCTCTGGTGGAAAGTATGTAATGCTCTTAATTAGTCCTTAGAATACTAGCAGACTTACTGTAATATAACACAATAATATAAACACGCAGTTTAAAGGGTTTTTTCCTGTGATGACTGACAACAATGAAGAAACGTACTGCTTGCCTTGCCTGTCAAAATAATTCACCTTCCACAAATTACCGTAGTTTTTAATATATTAATATTTTGGCATTTTCAGGTTTTGTAGGGCAATCCTTGCTTGTTTTTTAATCAGCATTATAAAATGTTTTTGAGTACTGCTAGCAGTAGTGCAGACAGTGAACATCATCATCCAGTTACAGAAGATGCCAGCAGGCTTGTTATTATGAAGATATTGAGGATAAAAACATCCGCTATAAAAGTAATTTATAAATAATTCAAAAGTAAGTAGTTTTATCAACAAGGAAAAGGAAATGTTGAAAGGACCGTAATGCCTTCCTTCCAGGGAAGGGGGAAGGAAGAAGTAGCTTCCATCTTGGAGTATTTTAATTTCTTTTTTAACCTTTTGAGTATTTCTTTTCAGTACAACTACTGATGTTATGTTATAATTTTTTATATGTTATACGAAAGGTAATTTCTGTAGGAAGGTCATATAAAATGAGGCACTGCTTTCTGAGGGAAAAGGGAAATGTTTAGAATACTGTAGTTTGTTTTATCAGGGAGACAGAATTTATACTCTTAAATATCCATTTGCAACACTGAAAATCAAATATATTTGCACTTTTTGCACTTTGATTTTAATCATACACTGGTGTTTTAATTATTCTTCTTGTTTTCTAGTGCTTATGTTTCACTGATGGCATCACGATTGCTCCCATGCCTCCAGCCCAAGACCACAAGCGATTAATGGATGGAGATGAAGGCCCTAACACTGGAGGCATGGGAGCTTATTCCCCAGCACCTCAGGTAAAAATGTATTGATAAGGAGATGTTTCACTACAGCTGTACTACACTCTAGTATTGAAAGCATGTGTGAATTTTTAGTTCCACCATGATGAACAGGAGAGAGTGGGCTCTTATGGATGGAAAGAGTTGCCTAGAACAGACATAGTCAAGTAAAGCCCATAACAAATTTGTTTCTCTAAAGAGGAGGATATTTCTACTGAATTACTTTTCATTATAAAGGTGGAAGTGGTGTTATTTCTGCAACCTTGTCTTTTGATTTGTTTTTTTAAGTGTTACGAAATACTGATCGTTAGAACCAAGTGCTTAAAACCACATTTTTATCTTGTGCCGAACTAAGCTAATGATAAATTTTTGCTGTGGCTTAAGGTAGTTTGGTTTCTGTTTGGCAAGGAACTTCTATTTGCGAAAGGACTTACTTTGCTTTCTCTTCAGCTATGTCATGGCCATTGATTTTTCTTTTTTTATTTCAAAAAAATATGGGGTTTGTTCCTCTATAAAGCTATTGATTTTGTTTATTGAATAAAATTTGATCATTGATCACTATACTTCCCAACTGTGATTTGTCTTTGCGAGGCCTTATCTAAATTCCAGTATGTCTGTGCAAATGGTTTGTTCCAGTGAAGCCAGTGGGATTGCTTGCACATGTAGATCTAAGCATGGAAAAGTGTCTGAAGAAATGCAAACTGATTGTTTTAATGCTGTGGTATGTTGTCTGAGGAGAGAGAAAAAAATATTAGCTTTCCGTTGTATGAAACGTTTTGGAGTGAGCAAGAGACCACCCAAGTGTTCTGCTTGGCTCTTAAAAATGCTAGCCATCACAGTAGGAAAAATCATGCACTCCCTTTTTACAAACACTGTTTTCTAATCCTGTTTTATTAGATTTCTAAAGATTTACTGCAGAAAATAAGAGATACTATTCTTCAGAAAACTGTTGATGGCATGAGGAAAGAAGGTGTCCCCTATTTTGGTATGTACAAAAGTTTGGGTTTTTTAATCATAAGGAGAAAGACTTTTTTTTTTACTTTGTCCTCTTTGTAGGCCTAACTCACACTGTGAGTTAAGGAAGATAACTTTGACTTATTTGGAAACTGGGTTTGGTATCAGTGGCTTGATTTAGAGTCCATTGAAATCAATGGATATCATTTCAATAACGGTGGATAATTGTCAAGTAAGGAAGAACAGAAAGGAAAACATTTGAAAATAAGCTGCAAAATTGTAACCACAACTATTTCTGCCTGATTTATTTTTAACATTTCTCAAGTGTTAACATCCTACCTTTAAATGAGCACAGGTGGCATCCTTTTTAACACTGTTACGAATAGATTCAAACCAAATGACCTATGCAGTTGCTTAGATAGCTTTTTATATAATTTTTTTATTCTAGGCGTGCTTTATGCTGGATTAATGCTTACCAAAGATGGACCTAAAGTTCTGGAGTTTAACTGCAGATTTGGTGACCCAGAATGTCAGGTGAGTTATTTTGTAGGTAGATACAGTTTGGCATTATGGGAGGAGAAAAGTCTGTTACCATCTACCATTATTCTTAACTAACTTTTGGGTGAATAATTAGCTAATTGCACTGAGATTTAAAATATTTAGTTTGTTGAGTCAAGACAGAAGGTCTGTTATGAAATTGTTCCATTCCAGAGAAGATTTCAGCAGGTTATACTCAAATACGGGCTTTACAAGGGTAAGCTTGAGTGAAACTCAGCACTTTCCTATCTTTTCTGGAATGGAGTTGGATTTTTTTTTACGTTATGAAAGAAGTGAACACTTCTTTTCCCCACTCCCTGTTGACAAGTGGAACAGAACCCTTCATTTTTATTCTTCAGAACAAATAGGGTTATTTGGCCTTTGCCTTTTCCCCTCCATATGTAGCAGTTCCTTTACCCATAGAAATTATCTTCAAGGAAGAGTATTTTTAAAGGTACATAGATTATGCACAGTATGTATATATGTGTGAAAATACAGTATATGAACATACTTATTTAATGTTATTTTTACAGTTGTATTAGTATTTTTAAAAGCTCGGTGAAGAAAATGTAACAATGTACATTGTTTTCTTTAATTTGCTAATATGTATTTTTGTAGGTAATTCTTCCACTGTTGAAAAGTGATTTGTATGAAGTTATGCAAGCGGTTATCAATAAAAAGTTGTCTAGTTCCATGCCAGTTTGGTTTGAAGACAGTGCAGCTGTGACAGTGGTCATGGCTAGCGAAGGGTATCCAGGAACATATCCCAAGGGTTTGGAAATAACAGGTAAATATAGCAGGAGAAACTGTAGAAGTCTGATTCCTCTCCTGGCCTCTCTCCATCCTCTCTTTTGCCAGATGAAGGTGAATCATTTTAACTCAGATTCATAGAAACTGCAGATCTTGTGGTTATGGGTCAGCAAGAGACAACTGAATTTTCACACATCAAAGTTTATTGGTAATGCACCTGTCGCAATTTCAATTCTCCGCACTATATTGTTAAGTTCTGTAGCATTTCTTTAATATGTGTTGCAGTAAAGTAGTTCTGGGCAGATCACTGATTCTTACATGATGTTGATGCTGATATGTTTTGTGGTCTCTATGTCAGTGAAGTATAAAATCCAGCTGGAATTAGATGTTGTATGCAAATATTTCAGCGAAATACCTCTTTCTGTGTCTCTGAGCATGCGAGTAGCAGACTTGTCTCTCCTCAAAATGTAGTTTTTACAAATTTATTTCTATTTTCCAGCATAATCACACTGAATTCAGTTGTGGTTTGTAGACACAGTCAATAAGTGCTGAATATCTAGTCGTTTGTAATTTAATAGAGAATGTTCTAATCAATTGATTTTTCTGCATTTATTTTCTTAAACAACAATCACAGGACTTTCTCAGGCTAAGCAACTAGGATTGGAGGTGTTCCATGCAGGCACAGCCCTGAAGGATGGCAAAGTGGTGACTAGTGGAGGAAGAGTCCTTACAGTAACTGCTATTAAAGAGGATCTAATGACAGCACTGCAAGAAGCCAACAAGGGAGTAGCGGCCATACACTTCAAGGGTGCCATTTATAGAAACGACATTGGTTATCGGGCTATAGCTTTCCTGAGACAATCCAGGTAGATATTTGAAATACTTGAAATGGAAATAACTGGTATAAAAGGGACTTAAAGACATCACTAGTTTACATTAATAAACTGATGTTGATATTATGTATAACTCTAGACAAGTTTTAACTACCATCCTTGTAAGCCATCTAAGCAAGACCAGCCAAGGAAGGAACAGGCTTTTTGATGGCTCGCTCATCCATGTTCTTATTCTCCCAAGTCTGAGTTAAACTACAGTGACGAGCATATAGGAATAACTTGTGCTGTTGCTGTCTGTTATATCTGTTTTAGGGAAGGTGAACTTCTGGTTCTTGGGCTTGAAATCATAGCTTTTGCTCTAGATTTGTATTGTCCATAAGTCTAATATTAATATCATGAAATGTATATATGAACAAAGTTTGAGCTATTCTGTTGGTTCCTTTTAGAGTTTTTAGAAATGGTTAAAATGATCTTGAAACACCTGCCTTGTTGGGATATGCATTTTAATGGAATAGCTGGTTAACAACGTGGGTAGGATTTGTCGCTCCTTTGTATTATTATTCCTTTTATTTTCACAGTATTCGGTTTAACAGTCTTGAGATGATATGGGTGCGGGGGTTTTTTTAAAGCAGTGTGTCCTACTGTCTCTCTAATGTTACTGAGAGCTTCTTGCAGGTTTTTAGACTCATTTTTATCTAATATGAAGTATACCTGCCTGCCTATGCTCCAATTAGTTCAAAACATAACTTTTGATAATAGGTTATTTTGTAGTCTATGAAGCATATTAGTAAGAGTTCCATTTTTGCTGACAGTGTATACTGATTAGTATATTGTAAAGTTGTGATCAATAAACTTACTAAATGAACAAGGGCATTCGTATTTAGTCTTCTTTCTCTCTCAAGTACTGTGCATCTTTTGAGAAATTTATGTGAAAATGTGTAATTGGTATTTGTATTGTAGTAGAAAAAAATCAGGTCAGTGTGTGAGGCAAGAGAAGAAGGTACTTTAATGAACAGTTCTCTAAAACACTGAGTTCATGGGCCATAGCCAGCAAGTTTCTTGACTGGAGTGCCTGTATGCTGGGAGGATCCCTAGCTTATGAAGGAGACTCCTGGGAACTGTTTACAGTCAGCGCCTGTTTCACTGTCCTTGAGTCTGCACCAGCTTTTGCTCAGACATCCTAAAATTGGAACAACAAACAGTCAGGCACATTTCACTTTGGACTCTGTTGCATACAGTTAAGGAAGGGTGATGGCTGGCTCTGTAAAGTTGGGGACGCACCTCGTCTTGGCAGCTTTGCAGGATTAAGTCCTATGCATTTCACTTCGTGAAAATATCCAGAATGTTTATTTAATAAAACATATTTAAGAAAATTTAAAGAATTAAAGATACATTTAAAGAATCAAAGTAGATACCATGCTTTTAAAAATAAGGTGAAAATATGTTGAATACTTATCATATTCAGACTGAAAGGGCCTGACTTTGGTCTCTTGTTATTGCAGGCTAGTATTTCCATGAGTCTTATTCACAGGCTGAACAGCTGCTTCTTATAATTATTTTCCTCTTGCAAATTTTTGAGCAGTGATATAATGTGAGTGCAGATACCTTTGTATTTTCCTGGTAGCACCGCTCTTTGGCCAGTTGTTTTGTTGTATTTGTCCTTTTAATCAATACTGGTTTTCACCCTTAGAATTTAAACTTAATACTGAATCACATCAGTAAGAGAGCTAAAATAGGTATCAACCTAAAAGAGGGATGCACCAGGTAGCCTGGTTCATGCCACTGACAGTGTAGAAATAACAGTTGCTTAACTGGAGTGAGATACATTTGGTACAACTAGTAATTAGAAGTCATTACACTCACTATCTCCAAAATGAAAATGTCCTTCTGTAAATATGGGATGGTACTTAATGTCCCCAGTCAGTCGTATGGGCAGACAAGTTGCATATACCAGTTTGTACTAACTGTGTTTTCTCTATTGTATGGCTGTATATAAAAAAAACACCCGGAACTTATGGACATTTCTTTCTAGATTGCTAAAATGGACCTTAGAAACTTAGGTCTTTTTAACTAAACTTTAAAAAATATACTGTAATAGAAAGTCCATCTAAGTAAGAAAGAAGTGTGGCTGGTTTTGTGGTGGTATCATTCCAGGTAATAAGGAGAGGCAATCTTTAAGCTACAGTTGTAAAACTCTCAAAGTATCATAGAGGACTATTGGTTTATGTGATACTTCTGTTTTGAAAAGCTGACTTGAGCTTGATCCTGCACGGTGCTGAGGTGTTCTGATTTAGCAGGGCATTTTTGTATACGTTTTGTTTTAAGCATAGGAGCTATACTACTGACATCTCAGTATCTGGACCAGGGATTCAGACCTTGCAAAATCAGATCCATTATTCCACCTATTTTACCTTATTGTTGGTTTTTTTTGTTTGATTGGTTTTTATCTTGGTATTTGACTGGATAGCATATGATACTGATGCTCTGATGCTGTCTTCAAGATATCTGGAACTATTTGAATACTGCTTATGGCAGACTCTCTGTGGTGCAAATCCATGAAGTTTTGTTTGCTATAATACTCCCTGTCTTCAGGTATATGTGTGAGGTCAGGTTCCAAACAGCAAAAAGGTGAACCTTTGAGCCATTGAACCTGCCTGAAATGAGTACTGCAATACTTAGAAATCATTTTGTATGAGCAAAGTTATTGTACAAGAGGGAAAATAGTGGTACTTGACAGCAGAATAGGATTCTGAATGGTTAATCCCCTTAGTGATGCAATGATGTGAAGAAGTAAATGTTATTTTAAAGTATACATTTGTGCATTTAGTAATCAATTGCTGTAACATTTTTTTTAACATTCTTTCAGGGGCCTGACTTACAAAAACAGTGGGGTAGACATTGCAGCAGGGAATACTTTGGTTCAGAAAATTAAACCCCTAGCTGCAGCCACATCAAGGTCAGGTAAGACTTGTACCTTCTATTCCTGTTTCAGTCAGTTCATGGCAATGAGGCTTATCATTTGATCTTGATCTTGATACAAAAGCTCATATTTATATGTTCTGCGTGTTTCCAGATTACACAAGAAATATCTGCGGCAAGCAAGTGCCTGTGATTTCTTCAAAACGTACTTCCTTAAATTTACAGATTTTCTTCCCCAAATGACTCTAAACTATATCTCCTGAATGTCATGAACATTAGAGAATAGAGTTCAGCACTCTAAAAGGATAAATGCAAGCAAAAATCCTACCATTTACTGCTATTTTTGATTACATGGATTATTATTTCTTGCAAAGTGAACTATACAATTTTTGTAGATGAATGTTTAGAAAGGTTTACAAGATGCAGAATTCCTCAGAGATACTACCTATTACTTGAGATAGATATGGAAGACACATCTTTTGCTTGCTTAAAACGGAATAAATTCATCCTTTTTTTGTTGTGATCTCAGGCACATCTTGCTCTAGCAAGTCCTTGTAATTCTTTTGATAGATTTAAAATACCATTCATTTATGAAATAACCCTTTTACTTCAAATTAACTGAGAACCTTCAAATAACATCAGATATACATAGAGAGAAAAATACAGATACATACACACACACTAGTAGAACTAGTAATTTCTTAACATTGATAGTATTTTCTACTCATGTTTGTTTCACTCTTAGGATTTAACGAATTTTAATTTTAAGGTTACCATACTTACCTATCACAACCAGTGTTAGGAACAAGGAGTCTTAATATACTATAAGTAGCGGTATTAACAAAGAGATAAGAAATTTCAGTTGGAAAATGCCTAGTTATCATCTTATCCCAGGAAGCAGTGGGCTTCAATCTGTTACCACAATTCCTTTTCTGTTTTTCAGAAAAATACCAAGTGCAAGGGTGAAATATATCAGTCACAGTAATTAGTGAACGTTCAATCACAAAGTTTTGGATTTTTAGCCTTAGGTAATAACGAAGAAAAAAGACAAAGCAAACATAAGAAGATTAGGAGCTCCTGTGCCTCTGTGAAGAGGCTCTAAATGTCAGAGAAAAGTTTCCTGGTGACAAAGCAAAGTCATGTTGACAAACATCAGAGAGAAGTTGTGTTGGAGATCCTGCAGAAACCCATGAAAGTAAAAATTTACTATTTTCTCCTGTTTTCTGGCTGGCAGGCTGCAATGCGGAACTTGGAGGATTTGCTGGCCTCTTTGATTTGAAAGCAGCTGGTTACGAAGATCCTGTCTTGGTATCTGGAACTGATGGTGTTGGCACAAAACTCAAGGTAATGTGAAAATCCATGTAAAGGAAGGAAAATAACACAGAAGGGAAAATGTTTTAACAGAAAGTATCAGTTGTCTTTTAAAAATACCTATTTGTCTTTCTAAAAAGGGAATGAAAAATGAAATTGCCCTCCTTCAGGCAAAAGAATTAAACATATGTTTAACTTCGGGCATGCAAATAGCCATACTTGATGCTTAAAATAACTCATTTTTAATATTAAGTACATAATCAGGGACTCCATTTCATTAAGGTAGAATCTCCACCCTCAAAAAGATTACTCATGGGGAAAAACATTTAATTATACAGTTGCTATTGTGTTTACGCAAACTGCAATGAAACCCTTTCCAGTTCAATCCCCTTCCGTAAAGTGCCTTTTGTACTTGCCAATTAAGAAAGTAACAATTCCTAAAATAAAACGTTAGGAGAGGCTCACAGAGATGATAATAAATGAAGCTGCTCCTCAAAAAGCATCCAGAGGAACAGCGTGATTTCGATCCCCTTCCATTGCAGAGTCTCCGCTTGTGTTTCAGTTTCTCAAAGCTAACCGACGGGTTCTCTCGCTGTGTTTTGCAGATTGCACAAGTGTGTAAGAAACACGACACCATAGGTCAGGACCTGGTTGCCATGTGTGTCAATGACATCTTGGCTCAAGGAGCGGAGCCTCTCTTCTTCCTTGACTATTTTGCCTGTGGCAAACTTGACGTTGAAGTGGCTCAGGGTGTCATTGCAGGAATAGCTGAAGCTTGCAAAAAAGCAGGATGTGCTCTTTTGGGTATGAACACTCTTCTCTGAAGGATATGAAAAATCTTATGCAATATCTTTATAATTGGTTTTAATGTGTTTGTTTTCCTACTCTATTGAAGAATCTTAGAGGAGTGAAAAAAAAAACAAAGCTAAGTCTTTGCTATCAGAGAACATAATCTCTACCCACTGGAAGGAGACAGTACTCTACAAATGTTGCCATTAGCTCAGGAAGTTGCATATAAATTTTCTTATTCGTATCTTTTCATTTAACCTTGTAACTATAACAGCTACCTAGAAAACTAACAATTCATGTATTTTAGTTCTTTGTATTTTTCAAGTGAATTTTAAAACATGCCAAATAGGTTTGTTTATTTTTATCCTTTATCCTAAAGGAAATCCTCAAGTTTTCCTCCAGAAACAAGATTTATATGTGTTACTGTGCATGGACACGTCCCTGTGTGTGTACATATTATCCGTTGAACCTCTTGGCTGATTTTAAGCAAATTTGACAGGAAAGGTAGAGATCTCACAGCTATTGTGTTCCCACAAGCTTCATAAAACTAGAAAGCCCAAGAATGTCCTTATGAATGCAAGAAAAGCTTCGGCTGGAGCTCGCTACTTAAGACACAGAAGTTAACCACAAGACAGAAACATAAAAGAAACCAGGTTTCGTTAGTTACAAAATTAATAGCGAAATTGTCTACTGAAGATTTATTTCACCAAGATGAGCATATTCTGAGATGTTAAGACTCAAATTTAAACATTTTCCTCTTCAGCCCTATAATACAAGTACGTAATACATTTTACTAACAAATTACGTATGTATTCTGGTATGCAGTAATCTAGTTATCCATGAAAATGATACAATATTTCACTTCTTGAATCTTAAAAAATACAGCTTTAACACTGTTCAACTCCATAAAAATATTTCTAGGTCAGTGAAAAATACATTCTTTTGTATATGTCTTTAGTTTATGAAAGGAGTACAACACAGGGTTAAATTTTAAAGCAGTGAAACCCAGAAAGTTCCATTTCCTCACATAGGGGTTTTTTTCCTTCTTTTTTTATAAAAACAAACGTGGAGAATTACCTTGATTTTTCAAAAAAGACCTTTAATTTGAGACTACAAATGACAGTTCAAGTGTCTTACTTTAGGTACCACTTTATAATGGGTAATACAGTAATTCTGTCCTTTTTTCCAATTCTTTAAGAAAGTTAGTAACAAAAGTATTTTCTAAGTGAGAGTGTGTCATTTTGAGGTAGGTTACAAGTTTTGAACAAGAGGCTGTTTATGTTCTGGTTTAATTTTTTCTGCATGAACTGTTAGTCAGCTTTATATTTGTCTTAAGGTGTTCTCTCAGTTTATCAAATATAATTAAACCATTCATACTTCAGCATAAGTACATGTTATGTGAAATCTTACTACGAAATTACTTACTGAAACTTCAACATTTTATTTCCGATTGGAAGACTTTAAAACTACAAAGGGCTTTGAATGTTGTAAATTAATTACCAGAGAATAATTTCTCAAAATTGTAAATGGGTTAGCAAATATCTTTTTGTGCTAATATAAAAATAAGTCCGAACTCATAAATAAAACAACCATGATTAGTTCTCCAAATTTCTGGCACTCTCAGAAAAGAAGGGACAGAGATGAGGCAGTAACTCTGAACCTAAGGAGGAAATGCTTTTCTGTAGCCTGGATCATCAAAATAAATTTCAGTTTGGGCTCCAGCTTCCCACATTCATTTCACAGTGCATGCACATAGCATGTAGATCTGTCTTTGTATAGGATCATCTCATAAAAGTCTCGTTTGAAGTATGTTCCTAAATTCCTACCTTGCATTTCTGCAATAGCTGAATATTCAGCTCAAACGCCTTAAGCTCATCACACCACTTGATAGCGAGGTACTGAAGGGCTTATCTACGTGCTTGGTTTTGCACAAGCGTTATTAAATACAGATTTAAACAGGTGTATCTAAGCAAATGAACTTTGATTTTAAAGTTGGTTATAGCAATGTAATGTAGAAACCTGGAAAAGCTTCCAGAGAATCTAGCATTAAGCAGCGTCAAGCACTGAGCACAAGAGCAGCTTCCACCATGGCTCAGGTACATTTGGAGCCCCTTCAGGGACACTTCCTGGAAACAGAAGAATTTTGTATTGAATGAAACCTGGTGAGTGCAAAAGAAAAACAAGACAGTACTGGTCAGCATGTTGGGCAGAGGTCATAACATAATGGCAACTTAATCATTGTCAAGTTGTTTTCTTGTAGACATCATGTCCAGCAGAGGGGTCTGAAGGAGAATGATGAGATGGCTGTGAGGATAGCTGGGGAGAGTTTCTCCCCGATATGAGGGGATAGTGTGAAGATGCCTGTTTGGAAAACTTTGGAGCGAGCAGTAAATGGTCATTTCATGTACCAAACACAGCAAGTTCCCCTCTCTAGACTGAATGAGCCGTGACAGGCAGAACACAGGTCTTCAACAGTGAAGACCATCAGCTTATACCTGAAGGGCAGTAGGGGAGCCAGTGTTGGTATGGAGAGAGACAGAGAATGCTGTCTGAGCAGTGCTGTGCATTTCTGTGCAAGCTAGGAAAATCACCTTTTCAGACTGCACTCTGAATGAGGTCAGCCAGATAAAATATGGTTTTCAGGACAAAGCAAGAGGATGTTCTAATAACCAGGATAAAAGATAATAGGCTAGACAACAGTTCATCTGCACGGATGGGTAGGAGAGGCCCTCTTTTAGAGGTGCTCTCCCAGAACAGTCTATAAACCTTAGATGTTCAGAGTTTGCGTGATAATGATGGCCAGGTTGTGGGCAGGAGTGGCAGGCAGGATAGCGCTATATACAAAATCTTTATGAACGCAAGTGAGACTAGTAGCTGTGTTGTTCCTTTGACGTCCTTGTATGAATTTCTTGTATCTCTTGTATCTTGTAGATTTTTCATGGAGAATATTAAACCTGGCAGAAATTTGGAAATATGAAGCACTAAATATATGCTTTGATTTTAAAATGTGAATGCACAGCAATTTGATACTGGTTGTCAAGTGACAACTTGGACTTGGAGTGAGGGAGGAAATGTTCTTTCCCCATTTGCTGTTGCTTGTTCAACTGAAGGGCCTGTGACAAACATGTTTTTAATTATTTTTAATGTTTGTTTATCTAATTTAAAAACCTAGTCTGTTAGCGCCTTATGAGTTTAAAGCTTTGAAAAATTGCATGCCTACTGGTCCCATTGGTTTTCCAACATGCCCTTTCTCTTTTTTTGGTTCCCACAGGAGGAGAAACTGCTGAAATGCCGGGCATGTATCCACCCGGAGAGTATGACCTGGCTGGCTTTGCTGTTGGTGCAGTGGAGCGAGGGCAGATGCTGCCCCAGCTGGAGAGAATTGCTGATGGAGACGTGGTTATTGGAGTAGCTTCTTCTGGGGTTCACAGCAATGGGTACAGCCTTGTAAGGAAGATCGTGGAAAAGTCGTCGTTCGATTTCTCTTCCCCAGTTGGTGTCTCCAGTGATCAGACATTAGGTATCACTTATAATGCAGTTTCTTGCATTATAACTTGAACTTCTGAACAGGCAAATGTCACACAATTGTTTTGTGTGACAAAGCCTTTGCTTTTGTAACTTGTCTAAAGCGCTAAAAAAGTTACTCTGTTCTTTAACATGTTCTCATCTTTTTTCCTGCATATGAATCACATATGCTGGAAAGAAATTAAGGGAGGGGGATAAGTAACTAATTGTATGCTAAAAAAGGTAGAACATTGTGGTTTTCTCTGTAGTACAATGCTCATTAGTATCCAGCAAATTAATATTTTGAGATTTCCTCAATTTTATATTGATTAGCATTTCTTTCTGTGCTGTAACTGGTCTTCTTTCATCCTCTTTCATCTACAGGAGAACTCTTGTTAACCCCAACTAAAATCTACAGTAAGACTCTGTTGCCTGTCCTTCGCTCAGGCCATGTGAAAGCCTATGCCCACATCACTGGAGGGGGCTTGCTGGAAAACATCCCCAGAGTTCTCCCAGAGTCCTTTGGTGTCGTTTTAGGTGAGATAAAAAGAAAAGCTATGGAAACATCCTCATGTTAATATGGATTGATGTGGAAGCCTGTGTACCTGGGGCCATGTCAACTGACTTGTGCTGTAAGAGCTAGACATGCCTGTTTAGAAATGTTTGCTTTTTTCTTCATTGTTGCTGAATTTCTCCTTGTGCCTAAACCAGAGCCACTCAAAACACTTTGTAGTCTTAAGACTGCTACCCACTGAATTCACTTCCCCTGATGGTGTTTTGGATTGCATTTTTTAGGAAACTCTATCCATACTTGCAAAAATAAAACAACTTTAAAAGCAATCCAAAGTGAGCTGTCACCATTTGCAATAACCTACAAAATTATTGCTAATTAAATGATACTCATGAAGTCTTCAATTAGCATTCAAATATGGTTACTAGCTCAAGTACATCTCATGCTATTCGACATACCTTAATTAATCCTCACCACAATCTTGTCAGGTATGCTAGAAAGAGTATTTCACTTCTGGAGAAAGTGTAGTGTGGAAAGGTAAATGACTTACTATAGGTTATGCAGTGTTCATTGGGTTGTAAAATAAAATAAGGGAACTAATATTGAGTTTTGCCCTCCAGAACTGCATGTAAATCATTCTTCCACTTGTCCACAGTGGACATTAGTATATATAAATGGGGATAATACCATTTTAAAGATAACATGGCAAGAAAGAAACTTACTGTCTTTGGAGTTCCTTTACAGTGGCTTGTCCAGAAGCATTTCTCATGCTGCTGTAAATCATCCTTACCTTGTTGGAATTGGGGGCAGTGTGAGACTTTTGTGACAGTTTTTGAGGCTGTCATTCTGGTACAATAGTTCCTCTAGAAGCAGAGTTGTCACCTTCAAGAAGAGGATTTTCCAAAGACTGCCTCAGAGCTGTTGTGGTTTAACCCCAGCTGGCAACTAAGCACCACACAGCCGCTCCCTCACTCCCCCCTACCCAGTGGGATTGGGGAGAGAATTGAGAAAAAAAACCAAACCCTCGTGCGTTGAGATAAAGGCAGTTTAACAGGACAGAAAAGGAGGACAATAATAATAATAATAGTAATAGTAATAATAATAAAATGACAATAATAATACTAAAATAATTAGAATATACAAAACAAGTGATGCACAATGCAATTGCTCACCACTCGCCGACCGATGCCCAGTTAGTTCCCAAGCAGCGATCCGCTCCTCCCAGCCAACTCCCCCCAGTTTATATACTGGGCATGACGTTCTATGGTATGGAATATTCCTTTGGCCAGTTTGGGTCAGCTGTCCTGGCTGTGTCCCCTCCCAACTTCTTGTGCCCCTCCAGCCTTCTTGCTGGCTGGCCATGAGAAGCTGAAAAATCCTTGACTTAGTATAAACACTACTTAGCAACAACTAAAAACATCAGTGTGTTATCAACATTATTCTCATACTAAATCCAAAACACAGCACTATACCAGCTACTAGGAAGAAAATTAACTCTATCCCAGCCAAAACCAGGACAGGAGCCTATTTTGAATTACTGATTAACGGATTGCAGTGGAGCAATATGATTAATTTCCTCCCAGAGTGACACTTCTTTCTACTCCCAGGTCTTGCTCAGTAAGGAAGGAAAAAACATCCTGTTTCTGTGCATGGAAGCCGATTTCACTCAAGCTAATGCTGCTGTGGGACTTTGTCTATGCTTTCCATCCAGATCTTGCCTCTTAATACTCTGTCCATTGGTAGTGATTTCCACTCTTCATTTGTATTTTCACTTCTCTTCAGATGCTCTTACCTGGAAGATTCCTGAAATCTTTTGCTGGCTCCATAAAGAAGGGAACCTCTCTGAGGAGGAAATGACTCGGACATTTAATTGTGGGATTGGTGCTGTCTTGGTAGTTCAGAAGGAGCTGGCTCAGCAGGTTCTCAAGGACATACAGAGATGTGAGACAGCCTGGCTGATCGGGAAAGTTGTCTCCCTACAAAAAGGTTATTAAATTTCTGTTTTCCTTAAAAAAAAAAAGCAGAGCTAAATTCCTTAGCTGGTGAGTCTCCATGGAGGTTAGCTGAAAATCTAATTGACACCTCCATGGCTTTTTTGCACAGGGTATTAAAATGACAGTCCTCACGACTTCAGTCTTAGTCCATAGAACATGTGCTTAGCAATGTCAGATGTCACCAGAACTATAAATAAATAATGAGAAGTATAGCAGTGCCATTAATCTCTTTTCATGGATACTTTTCTCCTCTCTCTGTTTCTCCCTTTATTTACATGTTGTTTTGTTGTTTTTTTTTTTTCTTGTATGTGTTCAGGCTCTGCCCGTGTTAAAGTCCATAATCTGCTTCGAGCCTTGCAAGCAAATAGGTCACTGTCTCTGCACAGCCATATCCAAGGCAAAATCCAAACAAACAAAGTGAAGGTTGCTGTCCTTATCTCTGGAACAGGTGAGAGTTACATTCTTTACTACCGTGTAAAACAGACTATTGAAAAAGGAACTTCAGCTCAGATTTAAAATCTCTTAAGTCCTTGCAATTCTCCATGGAGGCTCTGATAGGCTTTTAACAGGCTTTCAGTAACAGGCAGAATAGATTTTGCCCTTGGATTAATTTCAATCACAAACAGAATGATCTTTAACCTCTGCTGGAAACTGACTATGAATTGCATCTGTGTTCATTTTATCTACAAATTTCTGCATGTCTCCAGATTCAAGCGACTACTGCATTGCACTATGGGGACAGCAGCATTATTTCACAAATAGATCAGAATTTCTTCTTGCCGTTTAGGCATTCCTAGGGTTTCCAGTATTCTCACTTGCTAAGAAGTAGACCACCATTCCAATTCCATAAATGACAGTTTACACATAATAGCTAGTAAAAGCCCTGTAGCCTCCAGCTGTCGAATTCAGCTCCCAGTAAGATCGATTAAAAAAGGATTATTGTTAACATCAGTGTTTGGATTGGGTCTCACACACTGCTGCTTATTTAAAACCTCTCCTAGCTGTTAACTGTATTTATTCTCCAGGAACAACTTGATATTCATGAATTATTTTTTCACTCATAGGCACAAACCTGGAAGCCCTCATAAACAGCACAAAGAAGCCCACCAGTTTCGCACAAATAGTTCTTGTTGTTTCTAACAAAGCTGGTGTGGAGGGGTTAAGGAAAGCTGAAAGAGCTGGTATTCCTACAAGGGTAGGTATTTCTCATCTTTTTAAAATTAGCCATCATTAGCTCTGACTATAGCAGGAAGGTACTGTGAGATAATGAGTTTTACTAGGGTAAGAGATGGTTTGATAGGAAGCCTTAGCTTTTCTTTTTTGGTCTGTCATGAACTTGTGCCCTTGGGCAAACTACCTAACATGGGAAGCATAATACTTCCTTGTCTCCTTCTCAGAGATGCTGCCAGCAATCCTGATGGTTTTGGGAACAGTCATGATATTAAACCAGCGCAAAACTTTCCCAGTTACAGTTTAAACTTTGCCATTTATTTAACTGTAGTGCATTTACACTAAAGTAACAAGCTATTTTATCTGAATTTAATTTTAAAATTACATGCTAAACAGACACGGGAGTTCGTTTGAATGAAATAGAGAGGTCAAACTCAGTGGGATCTTCCACTGACTCCCTGGGCATTGCTTCAGGCTCTCCAGGATTCATTCAAAGCAAACTGTGTTTCCCTTAGCGTCACTGGATCCAGTGCTGCATTGCTTTGCCCTTTGTGCAGTAATTTGTATTACAGATGTGAAATGCTACTGTTCTGACTTCGGAGCATTTTACAGTCACTTTTCACTGATAACTACAGACATAGGGAAGATTTGGGCCCAATGCAAGCTTTGTTATTAACTTTAATAGTAGCAGGATCTAAATGTTAGCGCTGCTGTCTCTTCTTTGGGAGTACACAAAGATCACAAGTAAAATATGTCCATGGTATGCAGGGGAAGAAGAAACATATAATGAGGAAAAAAATACATTGTCTGGGAGAGCTGATGGTCTCAGTGGTTAAGATGGCAAGTGGTGGAACAGAGGCACTGAGGAGTACATGCCGTACCAGTTATTACCTGGTAGTTCCTGGCAGAGTTCAGCCCAGTGCTGAGCTGGGCTCTATTTCTAGTGCCCTCTGCCACCTTTTCAGCTAACCAGTTCTGGTTTTTCAAAACTACCATGGTAAATCTGGTAGGGGTCAACAGGTACTTTTATTTAAAAGACTGTGGATGTTTTAAGTTACGTAGCACTGCCTTCTTCCTGCTTAAATCAGGGAATGTATCCTGCATGGAAAATACGTAACTCAAGTATATTGACCTTATGCAGTAGGAGCTGTTTCATGAGTTTGTGATTAGCCTTTCTTTCAAGGTTTTGTGATATAATTTTCGACAAGGTTCAACTGCTTAAAACTGTCAGAGGCCTTAAATGGAGTGAAATCATTGTAAGACTTTAGGTTGTCTTAATGACCTACATTTGTAGGTTGTTAAATTGTGTCAAAATGCTGGGACCTACAGCTGTGGGCCTAATAAAACAAAACTCTCATTTATTCTGATGATTGCTCTGTGTGAATAGGAATAAAGACTGCATGTTTGTCTGTTAGCTGCATGCATTTATGAACTGTTCTTCTTGCTGTGGATGTGCACCCAACTCGAGCCACGTGTGGAGATTTACTTGTTTTTTGTTTATTATTCCAGGGTACCATTTCATTGTGCTCTTAGGGCTTTTAGATTAAATTAACACCATGTCCATATTTCTTTGTCTTTTGGGTTATCACAGGTTGTTGACCATAAATTGTATGAAAGTCGCACTGAATTTGACAGTGCAGTTGACAAAGTCCTTGAAGAATTCTCAGTTGAACTGATCTGTCTGGCTGGATTTATGCGAATACTGTCAGGTCCTTTTGTCAAAAAATGGGAAGGTAAGCACAGCATAGTAGTGTATGCATTTAAAAAAAAGTAATTTTATAGCTTATCCTCAGGAAAAAGAAAATGGGAAAAATATAGAAAAGGGACCATATTAATTCTGGTTTTGCAGGAAACTAGACTCTTCCATCTTGTAAGGAAAAGGATGAGAAAGAGAAAGGCAGTGTTTTTGCCCTTCCCTCTCATTTCCACAGAGGTTTAAGGAAGCCAAGGGCAAATGCAGATCTTGTAGTCTTTGATTTATTAGAAAATATTTTAAAATAAGGCTGTGAAGACTTTGGACCTCTGCAAACATGAGGTGCAGGGCAAATTGTTGCCTAAGCAGTAGGTGTTGGTTGGGGAGAGGTGAGCATCTAGCCACTGAGAATTCCTTCCCCTAACAGATGAGCTGCTTTGGCTGCGTATAAAACTGCAAAACTGGGCAGCAATATGCAGTTCCTGTTAACAACACCTTGCCAGTCTTCTGGTCAGACATCCCAGGAGCTGTCTGAATCCCAGGGTGGCGTGTTTCACAGGCAGATCCAGCTCTTGTTTGTCCAAAGTGTTCACAGTGTCTCCATTCTGGTCATCTTTTACAATTTTTCCAGGTCTTTGTTAGAGGCTGGTAACACCTCTGGCCCCTTCAGTGGCTGCTCTCCCTCCCCCAGTTGTTACATTCCTCTTCTTACCTCTTTCTGCTTCTTTTAGGGAGTCCTGAAGCACAGAGAGGCGGCCGCTCTTCTCACTGTTTGCTCTGTTTTGGGTTCAGTCACGGTTACTTAAACTAGTTCTTGCTCATACCAGTTACAGGCCGGTCAGCCTATACATTGCAGCTCTCCGGGCGGCCTTTATTGTTCACATGGTGACTTTTGTGTTACCCTGGGTGTGTCTATGACACAGACCTTTTACACCTGAACTACTTTTCAAACCTCTCTTTAAAATCAGTGGAGCGAAACAGGCATTCCTAGGAGGCAATACATTTTATGCTAAAGCAGTCAGCTAAAGTAAGTCAGATGAATTGGTTTTGTTTCTCTCCATTTGTTACGGAGTCCAGAAAATGAAGGTGTAAATGTCTGCACTGTAGACAGCTGTAGTTAGGAGAGAGGTATCCCTCACTACAAGAGATGTGTTTTGAGCAGAGTATCTGTGTAGAGGATGGAAAAGAACTTTCTGTAGTGCAGACATCTTGTGCAAATAAAGGATGAGTTTAGTTCCCTCTGATTTAGGGACAGAGCACTTGCAGCGCTGATGATAGCCCTGCGCAGTGCGGGATTTGCGTTACATGTATGACTGGCCTGAGAGCAAAAGAAAAGACCTTCTTCAGTACAGGATGGTTAACTCATTTTTTAAATGTCCAGCACTGAACTGAGCTTGAAAACAGATACCTACCTGAGCTCTGACCAAGAGTATGCTTCAGTTAGGTCTTAGATGTGAGCTCAAACATTCAGTTCAGCTCAGGGATCTGTGCCAGCTAACAGGAGCCTGCTGTAAAACTCTGACCCGGCCATGCCTAGGCACTGACTGCCCTAAATTATCCATGAGTAATCAATTTTTGTTGCTGCTCTCTTAAAAGCTGTTACTTTTTCTTTCTCTCGCAGTCACAAGGACATAGAGTGTGAATTTAGTTGTGAAACTCTTTCTTGCTTAACAGCCCTGAAATGTTAATTTTGAATGTTAGCATAAAGGACAGATTAAAAAACAAAAGCAAACAGAAAACCACATTCCTTTAGAGCAGTTTCTGACAGTACTGTAATGAGAAACTCCGGAAACTCAGACAGAAGTGCAGAGTGTTGTTTTCAGCTCCCTGTCCCCAATACTTTTTTGCTCAAGCAGCAGGCAGGGAGATGCTGATGCTTAAAAAGGGGTATTTTTGAGATACAAAACACATTTGAGATATTGTTGAAGATCAGTCAATACAAATTGCACAGGTCAATATCTGCATGAGTTATTGCAGTGAGAGTGCAGGTTTCGTATAGTGCTGCCAGAAATGGCCTTCACTTCACATTACAAAATCATAAGCCTCTATTTTGGTACACTGCTGCCTCCGCCAGCATATGTCAGCTCAGTCTCGCTGCTTGGCATTTAGGTGGTGTTCAATGAATCCTGATGACATACAGTCTTCCTAAACAGGAGGCATGCAGAGACGGCGTAGGCGTAGCATACTGTGGTATAAATAGTATCAATGGCCACTGTTTTTTTATCCTGTAAGGGTTTGTACTGAATCTAAGAGAAGATCTAGGGCTGTCAAGCACCTTTTGACTTCACTCTGGTCCAGAATGGGCAGGAGGAGTTGTCACAGACACATTAGGAGCAGACAGGGGAAGTCTGCCAGAAGAAAGAAGGTTTTCTCATGGTTTAACCATCGTGTTGCTGTAGTGGCGAGACCCCGAGGTCACGGGCAGCCACTCGCCCTTACTTTACAGCTAGGTAAGAACTCAGGCATATGCCTTCACTTTTAAGGGAAACGTAAGGTACAGGCTTCCCAGGGTTATAACCACGGTCGCACCTGGTTGAGCATTAGAGGTTACATTATCAATTTCAGGATCCCCCAGCCAACTTTCTGCATGGCAAGTAGTAGTGGTAGACAGGTGCTTTTCAGAAGGGCAGAGAGAAGGGCTCCTGTATGAGCAGCTGTTGTCTTTTATTAAGCCAAAACAGGTGTGGAGGAAAAGTCCAGGCTAAAGAATTTTTTGCCTTGTCACGGGGGGTCTGTTACATCATTAGAAACTGCACTGAGTTTCTTCGGGGTGCTGAGTTTGTAAGAAAGAGGAATGTGCTTGTGATCAAAGAAGAGAAGAACAAGATGCTGAGGGAAAGGACAGCTACATCAAAAAATTAATCATTATTAGTCACTGGAGAAATATGCTTTAGCCATGCAATTAACTGTAACTGATTGCTGTCTTTGATTTTTCTGAAATAGCAAGACGTTCTGAAATGCTTTGGGCTGGTTATCTGTCAGTATCATCAAAAAACAAGTATACGCAAAAGTCATGAAAAATCTTTTTCACAAATGTATTTTGTTCCTCTGTTGATTATGGTACTTTGAACACTCTGGTAAGGCTGAATGCTAAAAGACAATGACCTCACTTATAATTTTCCAGGAAAAATACTGAACATCCACCCATCTCTACTGCCTTCTTTTAAGGGAGCAAATGCCCACAAATTGGTGTTACAAGCTGGAGTCCGAGTCACAGGCTGTACTGTACACTTTGTAGCTGTAAGTACTTCCTTCTCCCTCCCTTTAACTCTATAATTCATTAGTCTTAAAATCTTAAGCACCTCAAAGCTTTCTTGGAACGCCCTTATACCATCACGTTTGATTACCTTTTCTCCTTTGTTCATTCATAACATTATTAGACAATATAGTGCTTTAATTTGCTGTCCCTGGAGAAGGAACTGGAAATGAATAGTCTATACAGGAGTTTAAGCTTTACCTAAGTTAACTTCTTCCCTACGCATCCCACTGCTGCCTTCCACCAGTTGGAGTGGGGGTACTAGTTCATATAAGGCCTTGCCTAACCCAAAATCTTTATTACTACATGGCACCAACTTTTTAGATTTTATTATACAACCTTCCTTATTTGTTGCTTTCAAGAAAAAGAAATTAAAAAACCCCAAACACTGGAAATGGCACAAGAAGCTTAGATTTGTTAAGAAGTAATCCAATGGGAACAGAGAAAAACTTAACAATTTATGTTAGTCAAAAACTACGAAAACAAAAGCCAGAGATCTCTCAACTTGGAAGATGCACATTTTTATCAGTTCAGGGAGCATTTTTTCCATCTTCTTCAGTTCTGAGGGTTGACAGTAACTAGTCTCCCCTCCTCTGCTGCATTCTTCAGATTATCCTCCCCTTTTCCACTGCTCCTGAAATATGTTCTCATGATTTTTGCTTTCTCTTGGAAAAAGAGACAAAGCTATTTTTCCAGATAGATAGAAGGAAAAATTGCATTCCTTTCTCCATGATATGACTGAGGGTTTCTTCTCTGTGTGGCAATGTACTGACAAACAATAACTAAACAGCAGGGCTCTGCCTCATTAACATGCACAAGAAAGATCTGCTGGGTCCTCTAGTCCGGCTCTGTGCCAAGGCTTGGCTAATTCACTCTTCTGAATTGAAATGTCATCATTTTGTCCAATTTAGCCTATCATGTCCCCAGTTAACATGGCTTTTGTTGTTTTCTGTAGCAGAAATGTTACTCGCTGGTGTTCTGCCTACCTCCTCTTTTCCTTTGAACCCTACACTTCTGTTAGTTCCTCACAGGCCAGTGTGAGTGCCAGCATCTTTTCTGCACGCCTCACGTTAGCCCAGATTCGTGTTTCCTGTAATAATGTAATGATAAACAGATCCCCGAGGCAGCTGGATTACATTCACTGTCGTACAGCTGGGCCCCCTTCTCTCTCCTCTTTCAACCGTACAGACTTTCTGGCTATTGCTTTTACAGGAGGAAGTTGACGCTGGAGCAATCATTTTCCAAGAGGCAGTTCCAGTTAAGATTGGTGACACAGTGGAGACCCTGTCCGAAAGGGTGAAGGAGGCCGAGCACCGAGCCTTCCCAGCTGCCCTGCAGCTTGTCGCCAGCGGGGCCGTACAGGTGGGGGAAGCCGGCAAGATCTACTGGAAGTAGGAGCAGCACGTCCGCAGACGTCCTCAGGTGGGACAGCTGGGGTGCCTTAATTGATCAAAACAGAGGTCACAGCCTAATAACATGCACACTGTATTCTCTTCACAAAGTGTTTTCAACATAAAAGTTTACCATGTCATGTTCTCACTCAAATGGTTAAAGATTCAAAGTAAAATCCAGAGAAAGCCACAAATGGGAATATTAAGGCAGGGGGCTGTTCTCAGTAGTTTCAGCAATGGCTCTGTTACATGCTTCCTAATTGTAATCACTTCCTTGGCCAACATTTCAGTTCTCAATCACTTTCTTAACAAACAAAAAAACATTCCTTTGGTTACAGAGAGATCTGAGCAGCTCTGAGATTGACTTAGGAACATCAGTATTACTCTCTAGCAGACCATGCAGGCTGTAATAGGGGATTCTTTTGTCACGTGCTGTGAAGTGTTTGTGAGGAAAAGTAATGGAACTAGTACAATGGAAGAGACGGCTAAAGGCAAAAAACTTTACTCATAAAAATCTCTAGACAAAACAAGAAAAACTGGCCTCCCAAAACGCTAACTATTCCTGCAGATAATGAAATGGATTTTTTTCCATATAGCTTCTGTTTTAATGTTGGGAGATCTTGTCTGGCCCAAATTCTGAATGTATCTCATAATTTCAAATATTGGACCTGCTATCAATCAGATGCTAAATAGAATTAAATGTCTGCTGACCATTTGCCTTCGAGCATCCCCATGTGAATCCACATATGAATTCCCCTCAGAGATTTGTTCAGAGCCAAAAGAGTTGCTGGGTTTTTTTTCAAATGAGCAGAAAGGGAGTTAGGACTAGATACAAAATGTGTTCTTGGCTTGCAAGACATTCTTCAGAAATTCTGCTGAAGTTAAGTGCCTTTATTCTTGGAACAGTATTTTCACCTGGAATAATACTGATGGACACCCAGTAAATGTTATCATTCTGAAAACAGTAAGGTTTTTTGCACAGCTCAACTCTTGTGAAAAAGCACCTGGTTTTCTTTTAATGTTGTAGTACAGTTGTGAAAATATTTTGATCTATTTACTAAAGTAGTCAACTTTCCCCCATACAAACCAGAAGCATCTGACTGAAGCTGATTATGTATGTTTTAGAGCTCCCCTTTAATGCAGAGAAAGCTGATTTGTATTCTGTGCACTGATGTCTTTATGGTACTTCCGTGTTGACATAATCTCAATTTGGATTTGAAATAAAGTCTAATAAAGTTAAAAAATTAAATATCAAAATCTTTTCTTGGAATTTCTCTACCAGAGGTATAAGCTGGAGGAGGAGTTTGTGAAACAGAATTTAACTTCGTCTACAGTACAGCAACTGTAAATCAGTTTGTGAGGTTACAGACGTGTGCAGTCCTGCATTACGTTAGTAGTGATTCGCGGAGTGTGGTGACCTTACTGTTTCAGTGGCCAGATGGTCTGTGATGAAGAAACTTGCTGACAAAATATTCCTATCACCATTTGTCACTGAGGATAAAGCTCAAGCAAATACAGAGGAAAATGACATGGTCAAATTTAATTTGCTTGTAAAGGGCAAAGAATAAAAGCTAAGTCTTCATCCCAGCGTTTCTCTTTACAAACCTGCCCTCCCACAGAAGGGCCTCCCCCGCAGGCAAACTGCCCGCCAAGGCTTGAAATCCAGCCTGTCTCAGTGAGCATGCAAAAGACGCGGGGGGCATCCAGCTGCGGCAGGCGTTCAGCCCGCACACGTTCAGTGCCTTAGCCATGACAAAGTAAACATTTTACAAGTCAAAAGAAATTGTACTTAAATTAACTAACTCGCACGTTAGAAGAAGTAAGACTACTAGGGGTGAAATCAGTACCTGTACAGTTAATAAATACCACTTTATTGATACAAGCAGTTTGATCACTGCCAGAAAGGCCAACAGCAGAAGACCCGGGCGCTGCAAATCCAATGCCCCATTCCATCACAGACAGCTTGAGCAAGACTCGGGTATTTTGCCATCTAAGGCTGACGACAAATGGGATTTAAGCGCCTATCTGTATTTCTACAAATGCATAAAAAGAAATTTCATTGTGAACTGGATCTTAGATGGCTTTGCTTCAATTACCACTCTGTAAAAAGAATAAATAGATTAATAAACTATCACCACACCCAATCTTAGAGGGATGCCAGGAACACAATTAGAGAAAGAGTTGTTCAATACCATGGTGATTGTCTGGAGACCTATCAGAGCACAATAACTAGCACCCTATTCTCTTTTAACATTTTATTTTTTTCAGTTTGGAACATTCAGTCATGCGTGCTATGCAATTCAAATAATATACAACAGGAAGTTACTACACAGTTACAACAGACCGAAAGCAAATGAAGCAATGTGTTTATCATAAAAATTACCTGTATATACCAAACAGTTGTTAATCTTGCCTTGTTACATTTCTTCCTGTTTCTCCCAGATCATGAAAAATACACGTTCCTTGCTCCAGTTGTTGGAGTGCAAGAGACAAATACAGATTTCTGTATGTAAATGGCAGAGCCTACAGGAGGGAACTGAATTTTTCTCCCCTCCCTAACTACTGAAACACCGCTAGCTACACATTAAAAAAAAAAAAAAAAAAAGAAAAATTTAGACTTCTTAACTGCAGCTGACTCATGCTCTCAAACAGCCTGATACAGCCAAAAGTGAGATATACAGTATGTCCCTTACTAGTACAGTACATGTAATACCAAAACAAGAATACATTTTTTTCCCTGCATCTAATGGCTCTTAGTGATCCCTCCTCTGGAAAATTCAGCTCTAGCTACTTCTTTTCTAGTTTGTTCAAGTAGCTTCTCAGCTAGCTTTCTTCCTCTGATTTGTTACTTGCATGCAAGTCATTCTGGCAGATATAAAATAAGTTTCCACAGAAAAAGGTTTTATTTAACAGCAGCGACTCTCTGGACCAAGCCAATCATTCAGTCAACAAAGAAAACTGACATTTTCCTGCTACTGCAAGTTAAGCTGAGGATGTCTTGTTCTGCTGATTTCAAGGATGAAGGAAGAAAAATGCCTGAAATCTGGTGTTTCTAGTCCCTCTAATCAAATTTTCATCCCTCAAGATCCAAATGTTTTAATATGAAATTCTGGGAATATCTATGCGTTGCTCCCTTTCAAGGAGCAGGGGGAAGTGTCTAGATGTATGTTCAGTATGCACTATTACATCATACTGACAATCTGTGAAGGGGAGTTTGTTTCATTTTGTTTTGCCTTCTGAAGGTTCCCTGCCTTTTTGGCCTTTGGATCTTCTGATTGGCAGCTCACTAGACTCTGGCTCCCACACTGGTGCACGTTTACATGTCCTCTTCTCCTCTGTACCCTGAGGCGCTCCCACGGTGGTGGGGCTCACAAGGATGAGGTCTTTGTAGGCTCCCACCTCCTCCCACAGAACTGTGCATTTGTCCCTAATGCTTGTTCACCCCCAAATCCACACCGTGCCAGGCTGGGCCTCGCTTCTGATCTGCCCCGACATGTCTGGCCTCGTCCATCCAACAGGAGCCAGTCACCCTCTTGCAGCAGCATGGTTCCTGTTTGTGGTTGCTTCGTGAAGCTCTTGGTGCTCTGCAGTGTGATGCAGCCAACAAAAATTGATCCCTCAGGAGAATTAATTTCCCTCTGAAGCACTAGACCATTTTTACAGCTTAAGCCCCCTCTTTGATTTGTAACACAGCTTCTCCTTTACAAATGAAAAAACAGAACAAAGAAATTCAAAATCTGAAATGATAGCTTGGCTTCCACCGCCAGTTTTGCGAAAGGAGTGTAACTAAAGCTGCAAGCTACGGGAAAAGGATCACGGCTCAGAATGGAAACCTGTGACACTGATACGCCTGCAGTCAATGAGAAGCACATCGAGGGCAGGGAGGAGGAGGGAGGAGGGAAAGATGAGCAGAGAGCAAGCCACTCGTTAACCTGGCTACACCACATCATTTTCTTGAGGCTCCAGAGCCATGAGAGAGGATGTGCAGTCTCTCTTCTCGTCTTGAACACACAGACTTTGGCTCTCTTGTTTCCAGTAGGTTTTACCATCAGCTCCTAACCGCACTGCTCCACTGGCCACCAGCTGCAGGGCGATGGGAAAAGCCCGGCACTCGGCTTCTTTAACCCTTTCTGACAGCGTCTCCTCGGTGTCGTCTGCCTTCACAGATACCGGCTCCTGGTGGATCACTGCTTTCGGACTAGATTCCTCCTGAAATGGGGATATTGGGAGTCTTTTAGAAGAGGCTGGTGAACAGTCTCAGGAAGGTTATGGACGATGCGGACAGCACAGAGAAAGTCTCATGAGAGATCTCGGCGAGCACATGTGTAGTTGTGTGCAGGAGGCTTAAAGTACATCTAGAGAGGCTTGCCACCTCCATTAGGGGTACCTACATTACATTAGGGGTACAGCAGGAAGAGAGACATGGGCTAGAAGATTCAGAGGGCAGTTTGCTGAGAGTAGGAGAAACTGAAAAAAAACCCGCCTAATATGAAGGAAGAAGACAGGACCTCAAGAAACCACAAATGCAATGTAACCCCCACATCTTCCTGTTTTTACTGGTAACAATCCCAAGATTTCCACACATTCCTGTTGTTACCTCTTCCTGTTTCTGCCTTCAGAAAGAAGAGAAAAAAGCAAATTCCTTTTCATAACTGTCGTGGTTTAACCCCAGCCAGCAGCTAAGCACCATGCAGCCACTCCCTCATTCCCCCCCCACTCCCAGTGGGATGGGGAGGAGAATCAGGAAAAAAGGTAAAACTCGTGGGTTGAGATAAGAACAGTTTAATAACTAAAGTAAAATATAATACTAACAATAATAATAATGAAATATAATAATAATAACAGTAATGAAAAGGAATATAGCAAAAAAAGAAGAGGGAAAAAAAGGAAAAAAAACCAGTGATGCACAATGCAATCGCTCACCACCCACTGACCGATGCCACAGCCGCGATCTGCCCCTCCCGGCCAACTCCCCCCCATTTATATACTGGACATGACATTCTATGGTATGGAATACCCCTTTGGCTAGTTCAGGTCAGCTGCCCCGGCTCTGCTCCCTCCCAGCTTCTTGCACACCTGCTTGCTGGCAGAGCATGGGAAACTGAAAAGGCCTTGGCTTAAGATAAGCACTACTTAGCAACAACTAAAACATCAGAGTGTTATCAACAGTGTTCTCACACTAAATCCAAAACACAGCACTGTACCAGCTACTAAGAAGAAAATTAACTCTATCCTAGCCGAAACCAGGACAATAACTTACTCAATGTTAGGCAAGAGGACACTTACCAGGACAAAATGCACAGTGCAGCCTGTGACTTTGAATCCACTCTGCAGGGCTTGCTGATGCACATTTCCATCCTTGATTGGTGGGAAAAGTGATGGGGAAGCATTCAAAATTTTCCCTGGGCATCAGTGTGAGAGGAGAAAAAAAGAAAAAAAAAATCAATTTGAACTGAATTTCCGTTAAAAATAGAAGTGAGATGTGATCATCAGTTCAAAACAACAGCACTGAGCACCACTCAGGAGTTTAAATGGTCTCAACTGCAGTCAGAATATAACAGGGCATGTTCAGATTCAGGTTAAAAAGCAAAACATACACATAGTGTTACGGTCTCTAAGGAAACCTGAGGAAGCACTGCCCTGATCTGAGGAAATACTGCTCTTCCAGGAACACAGGTGACAGTGCGCAGGCTTCGGCAGTAGCCAGGCAAGCATGTTTCAGTTAAGGCCAAGGACCTCATTTGCTTTTGCGTCTGTGGATGGACAGATGGAGTGGTAAGTCTTTCCCCTCCCAGGTGACCAGCCCTGGTGCTGCAGATGAGGGGCTTGGAAGCGGAGGACTTCAGACTGCAGCCTCATGCAGAGCCACTGCACAGATGGAAGTGGTTTTCATAAGAACCATCATTCCCAAAGGAGCCTGTCCAAGTGCAATCCGCATAGTGAGTGAGTAACTTCTGAGTAAGGCCTCAGGAGCTGGCACTTGGCGCCCAGAGCCAGGAGGAGAGAGAAGTACGCGTTCCCCCCTCCGCTGGCCTGGAACGTGTCTAAAGAAAGCTCTGCCCCACAGCAGAGGCACGCTCACTCAGGGGTCTGTAACGGCTGTATTTCCAGCACACAGTACAGAGTAGTGCTATGCTGTGCAGTCCTCAGGGCAGCACAGGAGGGAGATGAACTGAGAAAACAGTCTCTCCCATTTTTTTCTGAGTGACAACTGCAGGGAGTAAGTGCAGCACAACTCCTCAGCACAGCTCCTTGGCAAATGACACAGTTATGCTACCTTTCCCCTACTGCAGACAGAACCAAACTCCTGCCTGCTCCGCAGGCATTTCTCCTTCCCAGAAGGACGGCAGACAGACCAACTCCGTGACCTTGATTTTGTCCCTCTGTTACTCATTATGCCAGCACAAGGCATTTCTCTGCCAATGCACAGTCAGAATCCCAGCGCAGACCCACTGGCTAGGACAAATGAAGGCATAGGGCAGCCCCACTGATTTACATGCAAACCTCAGTGTCAGCAAGGCTGTGAGAGATTTAACCAAAAGACAAAGAACTATGACTGTGTAATTCTGATGAGACCACGCATCCGTATTTTAATTTCTCTTTTACAGTTATAATTTCTTACCTTTCCATTTTCTGAGAAAAGGACTAGACAAAATTCTCATAAATCCTGAAAGACATATTAGTTCAACAGTGAATTCTTCAAGAACTCGGTCAATCGTGCTGTCAAATTCAGAGCGACTCCCATATAACTTATGATCAATCACCTAAAACATTAAAACACATCAAAAGCCGTATCAAGGAAATAACTTCGTGTGAATGAGAGCAGCTACTTGGGCAACAAAGAGAAAGCAAAACAGATTCATTCCAGGACACTCGAGGACTTAAAAAGTTGTAAGTTTGTACATTATTCAGGACTTCTGTGATTTTTCACGTTCATACAAACATGTCTGGGAACACCCCAATCACTTGCTAGCTAACACTGGCTGTTTCACACAGGATGCTTTCTAGGATGTGTGGAAAATGAGCACAAAGAGAAGCCAACCATGTAAAGAGAAACATGCGGGTTATGTGGTGTAGCGGGAAATACGGGGGAACACATCAGAAGATACTGACCTCTTATGCCAGAATGTCTAGCCAAAGACTAAAGTAAAAATAGTGATGACTGATCGACAACATCACCACCAGTTAGTCTATAGGTGCTTACTGAAAATCATGAACTTATCTAAAAAGACAACAAACTGGCCAGACATTCTGTGTAAGGGAAGGAGTCAAGTCCTGTTTTATTTCTACTCCACCTCTCAGCCCCAGCTCCCAAGGTAAGTGTTGATTCCTGACTCTGTTCATGAGGACATTCAAAAAAGAGGCTAACAAAGCAGTCATGCTCTTGCCTATGAACATGTGAATGAATTTTGACATAACTTTTTTTCCAGAGATGTGTCTTTATATTGCCAGGAAAAAAGTAACATGAATCCAACTCAGCTGTTGAGGAAGCTTGCTGAAAACTTTTTAATGCATGGAGAGCTTCTAACAGCATTTATTTCCATCTGTGCATAGCTGTACAAACATGATAACTGCTCAAAATCATTAAATATTAGAAGCAGGAGTTCCTGGTGGGCTGTATTTGAAATCCCAAGTTGTTGAATGTTTTCGAAAGCCACATTCTACACTGTCAAATATGATGACATGATGTTACTCTCTTTCTAAATCTTTGTTTTATGAAACAAACCAGTGAAAATTTCCAAAACATAGTGCTACTTTACTGACCACAGGTAGGAGAAGAGATTTGTGTGGTGCTGGTGAAAGTGACTGAACACAACATGAGACAAAGGTCTTTCTAAGAAGGGATGAGCCAAGGAGACAACATGCTTTTGTGTTTCGCAGAGCCTGAAGTCTTACTGATTTCTGTTAAAGCTGGAAGCTGCATGGGCTACAGTCTCAGACCCAAATCATCAAAGCACTTGCAAAGTAGAATGTAAGCATACTGATTTCAGTGACACTTAAGCCCCTCTCTAAATGTAGGCACATGCTTATTTTAAGTCCCTTCCTAACTCTGGACTGTAGCGTTCACTGAAGAGATGGGAAAGACACTCACAGCCTCCAGTGAGCACTGTGTTAGGTCCATACAGCTTTCAGCTGTCTCTGCTGATAACTTTGACAGCTTTGTGCTATGTCCACATAACAGTTTTAAACAAAAGTGAAACATGAATTCTTACTAAGCACTTCATAAAGACCTATGGATTCAGTAGCTGTGAGTTGGTGATAAAAAGGAAAGGAAACGGGTGTCTTTACCCTGGTGGGAATTCCAGCCCGGGCTGCATTTCGTAGTTCTTCTACACCAGACTTGTTGGAGATGACAAGAACAACTTGAGCGCAACTGCCTGGCTCTTTTGCATAACTGATGAGCGCAGCAAGGTTTGTGCCTCAAATGAAGAGAGAGCAAACATTCATGAAATAGATGAGCATCTATGTCACTGAGAATTGGCTCTCAGTCCCGTTTATCTAACAAAAATCTTGTTTTCAACACCTGCACAAATAGAAGAGGACTAAGGAATTTGTGCACTAATAAAGCTCATTTGTTAAGCAGTACAACACACCTTCTTGACTTCCAGTCAAAATGCAACCTTGGTTTTAGAAGGCTCCATAGACTCCACTGAAAAGAAAGGCAAGGTGGATGCACTTGTATCAGGGCTGAATTCAGCCTCGCCTTTGTAAGGACATTTCTCTGTGTGATGATAAACGAAAGCTCACCTGTTCCAGAGATGAGAACAGCTACTTTAACTTTGTTCTTTCTGGGTTGGTGTTGACTCTTGACAACAGCGCTATTCAGCAGATGCTGGGGGCTGCTCAGCTGCAGAGCTTCTAGAAGATTCTCGACTTCGATGTGAGAACCTCCTCCAAATATGTGAGGAAAATATTAAAATACCTTAGATTTTACTTTTCCATCCAAATTTACTTTGTATAGTTTATTAATCGTAAGTTTCAATTAAGAGAAAACCTATCAGCACTGAATTTATGCTAGCACTAACTGAACTACAAAAACATGTACTACTTGAACAAAACAACTCACACTAGTTGTGCTGATCTCTTTCATGTTACTCACTCGCAGAATTGTTTACAAAGGTCTAGGTATGGCATGGTCTTTTCAAGGATTACCCCCATCTTCTATACCTGTCTTCCTCTTTCTCTCATGTTGCAAAATTACACTAAAAATTATGTTAACAGAGCTGAGGGTGCATTTTGGCTGCCCAAACTTCTCCAGAAGCTGTTTGGTTTCCAGGGGGATTTTGGTTCGTGTCTTGCTGTATGTCAATCAATGGACATACCAGAATGAAGACTTACCATCACATGTGACTGTACTTAGCTGTGGCCTATCCTCAATCCTTACACGGGATCCATGTGAGTTGGGAAGGGGTTGGAAAGGAGGTGCGTTGATTACCATGATTGTGGTAAAATATAATCAGCTAAATAATGTTTGAGTCCTTACAGACAGTCATCAGACTCAAGTCTCAAGCAGGTACCTCAGTAAGACACTATTCAAGTACTGTCACTCTGAAAAAAAGACATTCACTTCTCACTGTATTTAATAATGAAATCTAGATGTGAAGGTGTCAAGTAGCCTCCAGCCTAGTGAAACAACAGCAAAAAGATGTGAACTACACAAACTTTGCAATAAGGAGTCTCCTCAGAGCCTACAGAACTGAGGACAACCGGTACCTCCCAGGAGATGCTTGCACTTCACAGAATCACACTTTGAAACAACTTATCCTGTATCAACTTAAAAATGAAATAGTGCATCCTTAGGTGGAAACCCCTCTGAAGTGAGACAGATGAATCTGTTACACTTTTAATCAAACCATACTCTGTTTAATTTTTGTGAGTGTCTTCATTTCCCATCAGGACACCTGCTAACCTGTGTGACAAGGGGCAACAACTTTCCCAATCAGCCAAGCTTCCTCATGTCTCTGTATGTCTTTGAGAACATGCTGAGCCAGGTCCTTCTGCACAACCAAGACCGCACCAATTCCACAATTAAACGTCTGAGCCATCTCCTCCTCAGAGAGGTTTCCCTCTTTGTAAAGCCAGCAAAAGATTTCAGGAATCTCCAACAGAGAGCATCTGAAAATGGTTGAAATTTGTATATGGTCAGCACAAATGTTTGCTACCCATCTTTTATTATATACAATGACAGTGGTATATTACAAGAGCTGATAGAGACTAATTCTTGCTATTTTAAGAATACTGCCCAAGGAGGACACTGACCCAACTTCCAGTCAACTTTATAGGTGCTGCTTAGCTAGAGGTTTCTAGCCATAATTTGCACAAGCCAAGCCTTCTCTAGGCTTTCTAATGAGAACAGGTAGGAAATGATGGCAAATTAAGATTTACTCATCCCTCATCAGCCGGAAGGACAAAGCTACAGATGACTTTTACATCTCTTCCGTAAGAGATAAAGCAGCCATGGCACAAATCATCTTCTGGCTTTTTTTGGACTACTTAAGCAGACCCTGGTTTTCTGTTTCAAAGAATCAATAATTAGTATAAGAGTGTATGCTTAGGTGTGTTGATGGGCATATTGGAACAGGGCTGAGCGGTCTACACATGGATGGGAAGCATGGATGGGCTTTCACAGTGACCCTACTCACGCAGGCATGGCCTTAGGCTGTCTCTGGAAAGTCTGATGGTGCAGACTCACCATCTCAACTTCACTTTAGAAAACTAACGATCCCTTGGGCTTGTTGCCTTGTCTGTGTTTCCAGGCACTGGCAAGCAAGCTGGGTGCCACCTTAGTAAGCTGGGTTTATGTCTTTCCTTTCTAATTTCATTCTAGAGAAATACAGACAGACATACAGACATCTTTCTTCCCCCCTCCCCATCCCCACAATATTTTTGGACTCACATGAATATGGTTTTCTTTAATATTTTGAACTTCTGAATATTTTGCCCAATTTCAGCTTACAGAGAAAAAGTTCGACCTTACTTACAGATGCCAAATGCTAATCTGTTATGAGGAAGCTACCACCTACCATAAAACTGCATTAGATGTGTGTGTGTGCGTGTACACATACTGTGGAGCAAATCATGCAAATTAGTTCTCTCAACAAGCTTCAATGTTTGGTCAAAATGTTTAGTATGGAGAGGTGTCTTGCAGAACACAGAATCTTCTCAAATCCCTTTCCTCCTAGAGATGAGCTGCCTTCAAACTCTCCTTAAATTTCCCTTCTCCAACAAGAGTGGTGCTCATCAGCTGATGCTTACTTGAAATAGGAATGTTTTTGGTAGGTTCTTTGGAAAAGAATTGACTTTGGGTCATTCAGTCTCCAGCTATGTAGACACATACATTTCTGAGTATATCTATAACTGAAGCTGAAAAGCCAATGCTGTATATAAATTTTGCCAAACAGAAACAGTCATCTTTGATATTTACCTAGGACAGCGCTGACATGTTCTGGCAGGATTCTGGAGATGCCTTCCAGCAACCCCTCCTCAGCAATGAAAGCAAAAGCCTTCACGTGTCCTGAGCGAAGGACAGGCAGCAAGGATGGACTGTACATTTTTGCAGGGGTCAGCAATATATCTCCTGCAAACAAAAGTATCAATTCAATCAATTTGTTTAAAAGGTCATTAGGTGTTTAGTTGGAATGCTTCTCTGAACAGGTTCCCTTCTGCTCTTTGTGGCAGACAACCTTGGGAAGCAGCAAAAAGTACTGGCCCGCTGTTCCAAAACTGTGGATGCAAGCCCACACACCTACCCCAAAGACTGATTAACCCTAATCCATCCTGAAGTAAGCATCCCTTGGCAGCACCTAGTTATGAAAATGTCATTTGCAGGTTTGCTTTTTGAGAAGAAAGGTTTTGTACCTAGAGTCTTGTCACCACAACTGCCAGGCGCTGGTGAGGAGTAGTGTAAGGAGGACATTAAAAGAATCTTCCTTATGATGCTAAAGCCATGGCCGTGAATCCCGGAAGAGGCCAGTCCAATAAGCACATCATCCTCATCAGCCCTCTGCAGCCCCAGAAGCATCTGCCCTCGCTCCACTGCACCGACCACAAAGCCAGCCAGGTCATACTCTCCAGAAGAATACAGGCCAGTCACCTCAGCCATCTCCCTGCCTAAGTGGGGAGAGAAAGCAGTCAGCACTAGCTGTAAACATATTTTACTGTTAACTTTAAATCTATAGCATCTCCTAAAATAAGCAATGTATCCAGGATAGCTGCAGAGACATGCAGCCTAAGCAGCGCATTCAGATATATTTTAAAAATCCTTCTTGGTTTCTTACCTCACTTCAAGACTTCAACAAAACAAAGCTTCATGAAGTTACTGAACGAAGAAAAAAATTTTTTTTCCATTTTGTGCTACTTATCTGGCACCTCCCTGCTATGACTGAATATCAGAGAGGGAATGAAAACATATTAACACTTCAAGAATGGGAGGCATCCAGTTTTGCTCTCCTTTGTACAAGGATAAATAAGCAAGAATCAGGATCCAAATGCATGAATAGTAAAAATCATCCCTCTGTGCTGACCCATTTTAGAGATAAGGAAGAATTTAAGCCCAAATGCTTGACTGTTTTTTCCGCCAAACAGAAACCAACTGTTCTAATGCCTCTTACTGCCTCTGCCTACAAAGTCTATTTCACTAGTAATCGTTTCAACATCAGAACCTTCCAATCTCAAAGGAGAGGACTGTTCATACCCAAGAAAGCACATCCTGCATTTCTGCAAGCTTCAGCTATTCCTTCTTTGATTGTTTCAGTCACTTCAACATCAAGTTTGCCACAGGCAAAATAACCGAGGAAGAAGAGAGGCTCCGCTCCTTGAGCCAGGATGCTGTTGACACACATGGCAACCAGGTCCTGACCTATGGTGTCATGTCTTTTACATACTTGTGCAATCTGCAAAACATGGTGGGAACCAGCAGTGGTGACAAGAAATACGCAAAACTCAGATATTAATCAGTCAAATAAGCAGAAATCTTCTTTTCCCTGAAAAGAATCACTATAGAACATACATGCAGAAGATAACCTGGTATATCATCTAGTTTAAATCAAGAGAAAACAACTCATTTTCTTCCAGAGAAAAGAAAAATCTATTTTGTCTTTTGAAACATTAATTCAAATTCTAGCTCCAGCTACCCAGAAATTGTCATTTTGCATTGTATGTTTGTTTGTTTGATTGTTTGCTTTTTGGAATATTATGTCAAATCCAGAATAAGAGGTGTCTAAAAGCAATTAAAAATTCCCTGGATATTCAACATACAGAACATCCTAGCAATTTCCAAAAATAAGATCAGGTTGCTCAAACATCACTGTGTGTTCTGCTTTACTTTTGCCTACTAATTTCACTGGGCTATGCAGCAAAACTGAAACAATTTATTAAGTAGTTTTCTTCTTCTTCTCCAAGTCCACAGGGAATGAGATTCTTCACTCCCACCCTCCCTAAGGAGTCTTTTGATCTCAGCTATCTCATATCACAGACAACAACATGGGCCTGGTCTGTAGGCTCCCTTGAACGACAGGTCTTTCACAAAGCAATATTTCCCTCAGGAAGGCTGCTATTTGGTTTTTAAAAAAGTTATCAAGGTGTTTGCATCCTACAAGTAATGAAACCTGATACAGACATCATGGCTTCTATAAAGTGGTGACATTTACACTGCTTTATTACAAGCAGAGGTTTCTACACTGTCAGGGATACACCAGAGCGGATCTCTTTGTGCCAACTGCTGATGCACTGCACTAGCTCACACAGTGCAATTCATCTCTGTCAGTTACCACTTCAGGGTCTGAAATAGGACAAAGATTGCATATGTATGGATAAATTTTCAAGGTAACTACCTTTTACTGACACAGCTCTATCGGTGTAGTTATACCTGTGCAGAAAAGCTCAGTACAGAAAGATGGGCAAGGGAAAAATGCAGATAAATACTATCACTGGCTTCAAAATGGTAACAGATCAGCACCTAAACGAAGTCTGAGTTTGGATTACAGGCCTGATTTCTTTCACTGGCTGGTGGATTTAAAAGTGCTACGGAAACCAGTCATCTCATGTCCTTTGTTGCATTATAACATCTCCCTCCCACTGATCTAGTAACAATTCATATAGGCATCGGCCAACTATTTTTGGCCAAGGAAGAGTCTTGGGAACAGTCTGCGTAAACACAGTTGGAAATGTCTCTCTGCCAAGCAGTTGGAACAAAGACTCACAAGAGCCAGCACCAATCACTTTTTCATGCTCAGAGGTGTCCAAGGATGTAAGACTGCAAAAGACCTTCTGGATTATTATGTTCGGTCTCCTGCTGTTGCAGGAAGCCACACCGTATCATCCCATCACTAAAGGTATAAAAATCAACTTGAAACAAGTTAAGTTGCTGTGCTCGACCAGTGAAAGGCAGCTTCAGACCACCAACTCCTCTGATGGCTGAAAGCCGTCTTCTGATTCAATATATATATATATACATTTCTGACTCAACTTATCCTATGTGTTCTAGTGTAATTAGCATTCTTTATCTATTGGCTTCTCTTCTCCTTCCTTCTTCTCCCCAGTGCCCTGACAAAGGTAATCGTGCTACCTGTCTGCATACAGTTTCTTAAGCTAAGTCTGACAGTTATCATTTCAACACTCCCCTGTACTCCTCTGAACTGATCTTTCTCAAAGCCAATGGACATCCTATTTTATAGCGGAAATTCTGCTTCTTAGTTCCTCAAGTGCTCAGCTAAATGTTTTGGTTTATTATCATTTCATCACAAAATATCCAGAGCCTCCACATTCTCAATAACATATGCACAGGCCTTGCTCAAATGCTCATCTACAAAGTTCAAATGACCATTGCAGTGGACTTGAGATGTATTTATAATGCTGAGAAGGGTGCAGATGGTGCAATTGGCCGTGGCATTTAAAACAGTCTTGGGAGATAACATGAGCTTTGCTACAGTCAAGTTGCAAGTTACCTGCAGTTTAGGTCCAAGGCCTTTAGTTTGAGATACCAAGATAGGATCATCATAACCAGATGCTTTCAAGTCAAAGAAACCAGCAAAGCCTCCTACTTCTGAATGACTGCCTGCCAAGTACAAATATGTCAAGGATCATTTTTAAGGGAAATAAAAAGACCCAAAACCCTCATCAAGGCAAGTACTGCAAATTATGATTTCTTGGAGAAGACAGCACTGTGTCCACTGACAGAAACGTACGCAGCTTTATGAAGCATGGACCTCAAAGTCACATATTTCATGGTTTTGTAAATAGATCTTTATTATTCTGTATTTGTGACCTATGGATTGTGTATAGCAAAGGTTAAACATTTTACCAAACTGTTAACAGATTGCCTTTTTTCCTTATGTAGCTACTTTTTTCTAAGGGGAAAAAAATCAACCAGAAATTTTCCTCAGTATATCACTGCTAAGAGAAAAGGATATAGTCTGAAGAGCAAATAACAACTTCACTGATTGTTAGCCACACCCTAATAACTGTTTGGATGTTGTACTCATATATACAGCTGGTAGGATCACTTCTGTCCAGTGATGTACAAAACCATTCCATTAATCTAGGAGTTGTTCTGTTCACTAGACTAACCTTGAAAAAGTGCAATCATCTCCATGGTAAGCCAACTATTTTTTAATTAAGCAAAAGAGGAGTGATGAAAAAGAAATGAGAGTTTTCTTTCTTCCTGGTGACCCCAGCCCAGCTTCTCAAGCTCAGTTTCAATGCCAAGAATGCATTGCTCACCTCTTGGGAAATAAAAAAGTTCTGTTCCATTCAATATAGTGAGGAAATTCAAAGATTCTTCCCAGTCTTACCTGACCTGGTACCACTTGCAATTGATGTTTCTGGCTGATGAAACAAAACATCACTGGTTACAGCTTCCACATATCTCTCTTTGTATATGAGACCCCTGCGGAGAGTAAAGGACATGCTAGCAGCAGTAGTGACATTTTCTGCATAGACCATCATTTGTCACACAAATGGGAACAATAGATATAAAACTTTGGACTAGCATCTATTTCTGCCAGCACTTTTGCTTACATACAGAGACTGTTTGAGAAGCCGTATACCCCGATGGCCAATGTCCTTCCTGTAAGTGGCACCCTTGAAACGTATGGCCGCTACACCCCTGTTGGCTTCTCCCAGTGCTTTCATCAGGTCCTCCTTAACAGCAGTAATGGAGAGGACTCTGCCACCACTTGTCACCACTCTGCCGTCCTTCAGCGTTGTGCCAGCATGGAACACCTGCAGCCCTAACTCTTTGGCTTGCAGCAGCCCTACAAAAGCAAAAGGAATTCTCTGAGTATTTTAAATCCCATACTATGTTGGCAAAGCAGTGAAGACTGAAGTCCTTTCTTCAGTCAAGGGAGAAAAACAATAAAGCTTCCCACCTTACCTTTCTTCTGAGAAACAGCGTTACCAGTGAAGGGTATCCCACCCCACTGGCCCTAAGTCTCCCTTCTGAGACATCCAGTAAGGACACAGATCACACAGGAACAGAAATGAGGGATCCAGGAGCCACAACAGGACATCTAACCACCCTGTGCCAGGGTAAAGCTGTGCTGTATACTGTAATTGTGAATAATTTGTGCAGAGCTTTCTTGTACGAAATCACAATTCATAGCAGTTTACTGCCTGGATTCACCCCTCTCCCTGACATTAAACCATTAATGTTAATGTTACCTCAGCACTCCCCTAGCTATTCTGCTGTGCCCCCTCCACGCAATTCCCTACCATGCCTGGAATCAATGCTCTACAAACACTTGCAGCTGGCTGTCCAATAGCTAAAACAAATGACATATTTTGTTCTTTTCATTTGTCTCCACGTATTTTCCTGTTAGAGGAAAGCAAAATTGTTCAGGGGTGTTTTAGATTCATATTCTGAGGAGAGGATAAGGGAAGAGGAGGAACTGCTGCCATCACCTGGAAAAAGCATAACAAAACACAGTTTTCCTCTCACTATCATCAGCTAGACAGATTTTATAAATGAGTAAAAAGGACCTTTATACTTGCTGAAAGTACAGTGTGTTACACTGCCACAACACTGCTCTGACAAGGTCAAAGCTGAGCCCCAGCTGGCCTTGCAATGGAAACCTAACTCCCTCCCATCATGTTTTAAGGAATACTCCAGAATAAAATGTTTGTTAAGCCATTAAAATGTGGGAATCACTGTGAAAAATAGGAAAAAAGCTAATAAAACCCACACAAATCCAGAGGTTGGAGTATAATAATAAAAGAATGGATTGAATTTCATTGTTTTGACTGTGTTTTTTTGTGATTAACAAGCAGGGAGGTCATACCATCTCACTCCTAAAGGTATGAATATCAACTTGAAAAAAGTTAAGTCCCTGAGTCTGACTAGTGAAAGGTAGCTCACTAGCAGAAGGATTCATTCAGTTATGTGGTTTGGATTTTTACAGTTACAGAAATGCAGAGTTCCCCAGAATATCACTGACAAAACAAAATAAATACAGTGAGGGAACTGGAAGAGGAGGATGGGTAAGGAGAACATGACAGCAGAAATCTTGACAAGGGAAAAGGCAATATAACATGACCTTCTGCCTGGGTGCTGTAGGGTGACTGGAGTTCTGACAAAAATAAGGTGGCCTTGACACAAGATCAGCTGTCTGGGTTGCTTTACACAAGGCATAGTGTTGGACTGGCAAGGCAGTAGCTGAGGGGGAAGGAAATAGTTCTGCAACAGTTCCCTCTGTTTTTAAACGTTTTAAAAATCTTAATGAGATATTAAACCACAAGAATTTTAACACAGAAAATTAATATTGATCTAAAGCCCACATGCCCACCTTTCCAAAACCCCTTCAAGCCCTATGAAGAAGAGGTCCCTATTAGTACTACACAGCAATGACCCTGGCTGGCTGGCACAAGGGAAGGAACCACACTGATGGTGGAGGCATGCACTGCTCCTGTTTTAAAGGCAAGTGTCACCCTTATCACCTGGTCAGGCATTAGCTAAGATAATGCAACCTCCTGGCAAGGGAGCAAAGCTAGGAAAAAGCAGTCATGTGCTGACAACGTTGTAGTCCACGTTTCCAGCACAGTTTGTGGAAGTGCTCCATGTGGACGCACCAGAGTTGTTCCAGGAGGACATAATTCCCCATCACCTTCTTATCTCATCAACCAGCTACAGACGCAGCTTTATAGAATGATGTAACCTTAAACATTTAGCCCCTGTGCTACTTTGGACAGGCATACACTCTAGTTAAAAGATCTTACTGAACAGCTACCCCTTCCACAAGGACAAGGATTGACAGATGAAGGCAGACTCTGACAGAGTGTGAGGGGTGGGATGGAGGAAAGCTGTACAGATCTCGGGAGAAGAGGTAAATGCAAACCTACTGAAGTACTACACTGAAATTAAATAGTAAACAACCTACTGCAGTTACCTGTTATCTCCATGCCTTTGTCATAGTCTCCTGGGTATCCTGGACTTGCCATGACCACACACACAGCTGTACTATTTTCTGACCAGGCTGGCATGAAGCTGCAGAGTTTGCCATCAATTGTTGCTTGAATCACTTCATAAAAATCATTTTTAAGCAGTGGAAGAATTACCTGCAGAAACATTTCGTAGTGATAGAAGTTAATTTTTATTTTGCTGACTTGTTGAAATTCAACTTAGGGAAAATTCAATTAATAGAGTAAAATCTGTACCTGCCAAACTGAAAATACTGTATTTCCCTATACCAGTACATTTGGAAACTACAGGTGAGCATTAATTTGCAGCATCTTTTTGCAAGTCATAAATTTACAAACATGAGATGTGAGATTATGTGGAAGGAACATGAATTTAGGTCCCTCCCATTCTGCTTCTATCCAGAAAAATAAAATCTAAGGAACAGCTTTTTAACTTAAAGTCTCTAACTAATAATTCACAGAAGCTGACTAGCCAAAATTTTAAGTTACCTCATACATTGTCTAAGACATTCACATTCAGATCTGCATGTTCAGGGGGAGGAAGACATAAATCCAAATATAGCACGCAAATTTCCCTAGAGGTAAGCTAGAACAGTCAGAGGTAAAAGAATGAAACATATTTAAGCTTCCAGTATCTTTCACTCACCTGGCACTGAGGGTCACCAAACTGACATTTAAAGTTTAAAATTTTCACACCATCTTTGGTAAGCATTAAACCTGTTTGCAGCACACCTGAACAGAAAGAACACAGCCAAGAAAATTAATTTAAACGTTTATTTGTCAAGAACTCCTTTAAATGCAACACAGTGTTTTGGAATGTGGGATGCATTTCTGCAAATCGTAATGAATTATGAGCAAGGATCCTGTAAGCACTTATAGGCAATTCATAATATTTCCACAATAAGCAACAAAGTGGCAAGCAGCAACCTGAGGAACGTTGCATCACATTTTAGACTGAATACAACAGAAAGCAACCTCTCTGTATCAGAAAGTCGAGTTCCGCCTTCTGCTACAGCTCTCTAAATGCAGGCATTCAGAGATCAGAAGGAACTGACAGGATGAAAAAAACAGTTCCCATAAAACCCCATTCATTATGCAGACCTTGCGATTTTCTTACCATTAAGTGCACTATGGTTATGCATAAATATAGATGTATAACTCTGTATTTCAGGCAAAAATACCAAACCAAAATTCACTACTGCTACTAACAAACAAAACCAAACAAAAACGTATTGAAGTTGGTATTGGGTAATTTCTACTGCAACGCACATATATGCATATGGTGATCTAAAGCAGGCCTTTCATTGTATAATCAGAAAACCAATCCCCACAGAATAACAAGTATTAAATTTTAAACCCCACAAAGCATCAGGTCCTCCAGCATCATCATGAAAATGCTCAACACCCACTACATTCTTACTGCAGATTTGGGCATTGTAAAAAAGTTACCAAATAGCAGAGAATACATCGCAGACTGGAATCCAACTCTTTACATGTATGTGATCTCTACAGTCTTCAGTACCAAAAGCAGCCATTGGCATTAAGTGACAGCTGTGAGCATCACCTTCCTTTTTCAAAACAGCCTTAAGACAAAGATCTTAAGAAAACTTACATTGCTGTATATAGGAGTGAACAGTACAACTGAACTTAAGTATATATTATACCCTGAACTACAAGAGTCTGGTTGCAACTGTTTTAATAAAAAATATTTATTAAAAATACAGTATGTTTTATGGAGAAAAGATGAAAGTTCTTCTCTCCAAAGGAAGAGCTATAAACCAAATCAGTGAGGCTTAATACTGCATGAAAAATGAACTACTTTTTTTTTAAACAAATATTATTTGGAATTCAAAAGCAATCTCTAACAACGAAACTAACCTTGTTATGACTTTACCTTGTTTTTCAGCTGAATGCTTACTTACCTACATATGCTGTTCCTTCTTGTCTCATACTATCAACAACATGTTGAAGGATAGCATCATTGATTTTCTCTAGAAGAACTTCTGGAACCTGACGATCAACATCAAACTGATTGAGACAGTGATGACATTTGCTGGACTAGCTCATAGGACCTGGAAGGACTGGGGTAAGTAAATGCCTCAGCTATGTTTTCTGCTCTCCCACCCCCAACCAGTGCACTCCTTCCATCAGGGTGCTGCTGCCTGAAGGACAGATACACTGATCCTCTGTCTCCCAAGATTTTTTGTTTGGTTCTTTCTTTAGAAGGCCAATTTTAAGGAGGTTTGAGACACTGGCGACCTGGACTGCACACAGTAAGATCGTTTCTGTACTTAAAGAAAAACACACTAATAATGTACTTGAGCAGCATATTTAGAACAATGCAGTCAGCTTTAAGAATCAACAAGAAACCTAAGGTTATGTTCAAGACACAAAGACTCCAAGCATGCAGGGAATTTTGCAGGGACATTTCAAGTGATACTAATAGGAGCAGAGAAACACCAAGTTTAGGAATAATGGAAAAGGTAAAAGAGAGACCATTCCTCAGAACACTGGCTCATTAAATCCGAAAGAACGACTACTAAAGTTTGAGCCCTGTATTGCACTTACACAAGCAAAATGTCAATCAATTCCAGAAGAAATCTGGCCTATGTGATAGAAACAAGATTGGGCCCTAAAGGAGATATATTAACCACAGATGTGATCAGCCTTGTTGCAGACTGAGGAGGAGGACTGCTATACCTGAGGAACTGGGCAATACGCTCCCATCCCTCCAGTGTTTGGACCCTGGTCACCATCCAATAATCGTTTGTGGGCCTGGGCTGGGGGCATTGAGGCAACAGTGACACCATCCGTGAAGCACAAGCACTGTTAAGAGATGCACACAACATAGAAACAGTGACAATGTCCTGTCCTAAGGGAAGTTAACACTGCTGGTCACAGGCTGAGGCTCAGTTCTGCCAGGAAAATTTAGGAATCAAAGACAGAAAGCAATAGGATCCACTTATTCTGCTGCAAGCTCACTGACTTGAAGGATTCATTGAGCTTTCTTTCTCATTTTTAAATAATCAAGAGAAATGGTGGCCCTCATAACAATTCCTTTCTGACGAATTAGATCTCGACCTATCAGTGACGTGGACATATGCTTACCTTAAGGCATGTGAGTAGTCTTTATTGACTTGACAGAATTATTCATATGTTTCAAGTTAAATTTGTGTGTTTGCAGATCTGGGGCCTGAATGAGTGTGAGGTATTATCAGTGCAGGAGAAACTTTGCGCAAAGAACTCGCTTTCAGTTTTTATGTGGCATACAATACGCATGTTTAAGTTTTATCCTGCCACTGAGTAGTAATCCATGGTAATGAAAGTGTTAAAATAGGCACTAAATATTAGCACAAAATTATTGATCTAACAAGAATTACCAAGACAAAGTCCATACAAACACGTTTTAGGTCACCTTAGGAAAAAAAGATCATTTTCTACCTAAAAAGATCACTATAATTGCAATTTTATGGCTAACGTAGAAGAAAATTCTACTGACAACATACATTGATCAGTATTACATCAAATTGCTTAGATTACATATTTATGTATGTAAATGCAAATAAAACAAAAAAACTATTTGAAACAATAAACTTGTGTGTTTATGCATAAAGCATAGCAATAATGCCAAAGAATAAAAGCACATAACCACACCATCGACCACATACAGAAAGTTCTTCCCCTTGAAGGAGTTCTTCAATAACAACCATCTCTCCAAACATCCTGTCCTGTACAAAAAAAAAATTTCTCCAGTTAGCAAACATGACATCTACTGGCTAAATCCTCTCTTTATTTTCTTTTAACAGAAAAAAACAATGTATAGGAAAAGTACTGGCTTGCTTGAATTATGGTATGTTGAACAAAGCCAACAGAATCTCGTTTGGAGATAAGGAAGAGACACTGAAATGCACCTTATCAGACCCCAGCAGCCAACAAAAAATGAAAAAGTTGGAGGGGAAGGGCAGCGGGACCCAGTGCTGCAACAAGAGTTCAGTCACAAACTGTACAAAGCCCTACTCACTGCCCGCTGTCTGGGGCAAACATGAGGAATTTGAGGATGATACCCAGAGAAATTCCTTAGTCAAATGGGCAAGTTTCTCCTGAAAATACTTGCTTCCTGTGGCCAAAATTACAAACTCACAGGCTATAGAACATCAAGAACTGGATTCCCACTGATTAATTAAAGATTTATCCACCTGCATAATCTCTTGGACGGCTCTGCAGGCTTCCTCTTTGCTGGCTGCAATAGTCACTTCTTTTCTAGCAGCAGGGCCCCTTGCCCGTACAACTCGTGCAGGAAAGTCTGTGCTTTAAATGAAAGCAAAAGTGAGATTCAGGCATCCCTACTGCATCCAATGAAAATATCTTATTAAGCTGAATGCCTCCCACATTCTCCCTTTTTTTCTGAACTGTTGAAGAATAACACATCTGAAAAATACATTCCCTGCTAGCCCATCCTGTCATGGAGGTGAATGAACTCTTATAGCCCTCAGCACAGGACAGTGAACCAGAAATCCATGAATTTTGTTGTTGGTTCTGACACCAACTCAATGTATATCCTTGGACAAGTCACTGAACTTTAACACCTCGCAGTTTCTTCCCCTTTTCGCTGAGTTGGGTTACTATTTTATTCCTGTCATAGGTTTGGAAAGATGAAGTCATTGATAGTTTTATAACACCAGATTACAGTACACAATCCTATAAACCACTATGGAAGTTCTGTTTAGGGTTGTAAGGTTAAGGCTGAGTTAGGTCTTGCATGTAAAGGGTATGTTAGAACTAGTGTATTAACACTGTATCCCCAGAATTCCTCCACTTACTCTTAAATACTAACTAAATCTAGAAGAAAAAAAAGAACAAAACAGCATAATGTTAACATATTTTAACTACACTTTATCCATTCACCTCTCCAGCTTGTGGACAGTCAAATAAAATGTTCCTTTTGAAGAGCTGATTCTACACACTACTAGCCTGTTTTCTGAAACAGTATCTCATTCCTCCTTTCCACGTTACGATTTATATTAGGGTAAATCTCAGCCCTAGATTTATACAAGCAGCCAAAACAGGCTCACACAAAGCTCCCTTTCTCCACATCTCAGTGTGCTGACCTGAGATACAATTTTCCTTTTTGAGTCTTATGCATGCTTACAGACACACAAGTTGTTGGCTTGTTTCTCTACATGGCAGTGATACAGACTAAATGCTGTTACAGAGCAAACTCAGTGAAAAGGTTGTTTTTACTTAAAAAAAAAAAAAGTTCCACTAGATTATACCACATGTAGCACGTGACAGCAAAGACAAGAAGTCCATGAAACCGACACACAGCCACAGACCAGTGTAGCTGAACACAGCAGCTGCTGTGAGACTGGACCAAAATAGCGACAGTGGTAAGCTACTCTCCCAAAGGATCCCCAAGGACTTCAGAGGCATTACCGCTCAAAGCAATTGCAGAGATATGCAGTTACATTTCTCTCTCCATGTAAGAGAGATACTGTCTAGCCTTGAAGAAATAAGAGTATCCTCCTTAACTTAGGAGTATTTGACCAGTACCTCCCAAATCACTCCACAGATAGCATTTTGCTGGTATCTGTCTGTGTAGAAATGATTCTCACCCTTACAGAAAGCTTTATTGAAATATTTTTCTCTGTCACAACTTTTTGTCTTTTAAATGGCTAACTAGAATCCTGAAGAAGCTGATCAAAGGGAAGAAGAGCTGTGATCCGTGAACAGAAAAATCAGCCTGTTTAAGTTCCCTGCACCAGTCTCTAATTACAAAACCAATTCATTCAGTAGCTACTTGAGAAGAACAACAGTTAAAAAGTTACCAAGTTCTAGGTAACTATCATGGGTGAAGGCCACATGTATAGCTAACTTGACAGAGGAGTTTCCAGTATCAAAATATTTACCTGATAATAAACCTACAAGCTTCCTGGGGATTGGTGAAGGCTTTCCATCTTGCTGTTGGGATCCCATGTCGATCCAGAAAGGCTTTGGCAAAACTGGTGTTGGATGCCAGCTGGGCTGCTTTTGCAGATGGTCCAAAACACCTAACTCCTGCTGCTCTCAAGTCATCAACAATCCCTAATTATCAAAACCAGCAAAAGAATCAAGTCATCTCTTTGGAAACATCAAGTCATTTTGACAAAAGAAAAACCACATAATCATTTTGGCACTTTCTTACACTTTTCCTTGTCTCAAACACCTAGTTCATCCTTAAAATAAGGTTCTGCATATCCAATGACCTGTTTCATCATTCAGTTTTAAGAGGCCTTTAGCTCTTTACATTACTAAGCACTGTCACAGTTACCACCCCATGACTACTGCTAGGATTGTCTGGTACTTCTGTTCACTATTTAAGACATGGAGATCTTACTGTACCACATTACAATAAATGCACGTTATGGTGTGGGTACTGTTGCATACAGCAACAATGTTAGGACTATTGCAAGAAAATTCTTTATGTAAAGGAAAGCACAGCTGAAGACGCAAGAGTACTTGTAACCATTACTGATTCTTGATTCTTTATGATTTCCCCTGCTGATTTCTAACATACAAAAAGCAGCATACAGCTATGAAGCCAAATGTTTTAAGTGACTACAATTTACATTTACAAGATAATCCAAATTTTCTTGCTCTTCAGTTTAATTAACTCAGTGTGTGTCCTAAGAGCCGAAAGAGGTCATTTTAAAGCAGAATTCAACGTGCTGATTTTTACTGTCAAGTTAATTTATTTCAGCCTTACCAGCTGCCAAAAGAGCTTCTTGTCCAACTAACACAAGTCCAATGTTATGATCTTTGCAGAACTGGGTAACAATAGTGTGATTGCTCACTAATACAGCTGAAAAGGAAAAGGAAATATAATTAAGTTACCACTGTAAAGCCTAAATAAGAGATGGGAGATGAGAATGTCATTGTTCCATCTCCCTAAGAAGTACGATTAAAATAACGAAACAGCCCATGAAGGGCAAAGTAAAACAAACACTATAATAATAAGCAGAGTCCAGAAGGAACAGTGAACATTTCCAGTTTACACTACTGTTTTTAATACAAATCTGCTAACTTATTAAATGTATGTTATTTGCTATATGTAATCAATATAAACTTTTAAAAGCTGCTTATCATAAGAGAATAAAAACTTTAAAAAATAAAACTGTAAGTTCATAAGGAAACTCAATTTCAACATCTGAGCAAAGATTTACTCAATGCCAGTGCATGATGTAGCTAAATTTAGCTGAGCAGCCTGGGAAGACACCAGAGAAGTTTCTATCCAGAAGTTAATAACTTTAAGCCTTCTATTCCTCTGTTAAGTTTTGCTGAAATTGGTCAGTGAATTCAAGCATAACAGTGGGAGGAAAGAGATGAGGTGTAGAAATACACAGTCTTATATAAGCCTCACTATCTTAAGAAGCTAGGCTAAAAATAGATGTAGTATGACGTTTTGCTAGGCAGTTCTAAAATTCAGAAACAAAACATACAGAAAAAATAAATATGTGCCTTAAATAATTTGTGGTACCTGTAAAAGAAAAGAGTAATTGTTATCTCCTACTGACTCAATAAAAATGTGGTCAGTTTTGTTTCAGTTCCAACCCCCGTATTACTGATTGCTTGGCCCAGTATTTTATTTTTTCCCCCTTTTTACCTGAATTTGAAATTTTTCCATTGTCAGCTGTTCCTGCATTTCCTGGAGCAACAAACACATGTTTTACATGTGGAGACTGGGCCAACTTCCAGGCCAGCGCATGCTCTCTCCCTCCACTGCCAATCACAAGCACCCGATCAGCCATTAACCTGTGCAAACCCAGAATCATCATATATAGTACTATTTATTTATTTCACAAACCTATGCAAAAATAAGCAAAAATATATAAATTATATCTCTCACTTATAATTGGTAAGTACTATCAATCCAGTTTGTATTAGAAAGGTATCTATATGACTTCTGAAAAAAGTGACTGTAGCAGTAGCGTCACTGGATGCATGCATCATTCACATTTGGTTTAAATACTGACAACAATGAAATCACTGAGAATTTTTTCCACTTGTTTCAGCATAGTCAAGATTTCCTCCTTTAAGTATCCAGGCTGAAATAATCTTGTCATGTCTAGGTCTTATCAAGTCCTTTGCACAAGTACACAGGACAGAACCGAAAGTTTCATACAAATGCTCTACGTAACTTCCCAGATAAATATATTTCAAACTGAACACTGTGGTCAAGCTAGGAACTTTTATGAGTGTAAACATCCTCAGTAATAAATGGCAAAGACAGTTTTCAGAACAGATTTTATACTTTGACAATTGCTAAGAGGGCAACTTCAGCAGAACAGCATGCTCAATAAAAGAACAACTGTTAATTTCACTAGCACACTGACATTTAAAACAGTTCCTCAATAATATTTCTAGGCAAATTAGTTTTGATTTATTTCAGAAATATTATCATACTCAACGTAGGTCACATCTGCAAACTTAATTTTTCTGTATGTGCTGAATGTGGACAAATGTCAGAAAGAAAAAACACCCCAGAACATGACCTTTAAGGAAGATGCTAATGGCATAAACCAGTCCTTACCCAGGAAATAGATAATAAATTAAAGATACCATAAAACACCAGCTTTGCAAGCAACATGTCAGCAGTCTTCTCCCAAGAAATCATAACCATTGGTTTGAGTTCATTACATAGCTTCCAAAGGCAAACAGAAGCTAAGTGGCGACACTGAGGTATAATATTTCAGAAAAGATGTTCATAGAACTGTGATAAATCAATAATCATGTTTAGAGTTCCTGAGACAGTATTAAGATGTCTTAACCTAATATCAACAAAATAAAATTTAACTATATATATTTTCATAACTATTAAATTGTCCAAGTACAATGTACTTCATGTAGTCTGTCCCTGGGGACTACAGACCATTGTGGATTATCTATGAGACTAATTTTAAGTTTTAGGTATTGTGCTCTAGGCATATAACACAGAGCATATGCTTAATGCTCTATCAATCGCCAGACTGATTTCCTTGCAGAAGACTTTTCTAAGCCTTTATACTGTGCAACTATCCAATATGTCAGACTTTGTCTCTCCTTGTGTCACTGCTTGACAAATAATTCTGGAGTCACTAGGAAGTTGCTGTGAACTTAAAAGTAAAGGGTTACAACTGCTCTGTCTCTAACAAAGACATCAACATGCTGTCTACAAAGTTTCATTAGGCACTACGGTCCAACCATTATTAATAAAAAGCAAAGTGTTTTTAAAAGCAAAATTATTTTTCCCCTTAAATATAATTTCACAATTCACTGAAGTTTTCTAAGGCAGAATAAATTACAGTTACTGACTGGGAAGAGAGTGAAACCAAGCAGTGTCTCCTACCCTGTGGAAAAAACGCACATTTCCATTCCACATCACAGTGAGGACACTAGAGGCATTTTTTGCAAAGCAATTCAAAAGTGTGCTGGAAGAAAAGAAAGCTGGTAAGACAGTTGGTCCTAGAGGAAAGGCTGTAGAGAGGGACATCTCACTTGAATTGTCTTCCCTTACCGTGTCAGACCCTGCTGTTTGTCCACACAAAAGGCTGATGAGTCCTCCAGATGGATTCGAGCCCTTCCTTCAGCTCCTGCTTCAGATCCAAATGATTTCTGATCTCCTAAAGCCAAGGATAAGGGTGAGAGGGTGAAAGAAGCAGACAGACCTGCATGCTGCCCTGTCCCCTTTTATCCTCCTATCTAACAGGAGGATCCCCAGCAGGATCCCCTTAATGCCGCCCGCCCTTCAAAACAGACCTCCCCACAGACTTCAGCAGCGTGGACCATTCTCCTTTCTTTCCATTTTTCCTTAGCTAACAACAAAAACAACTCCTCCCACCAATCAGTCCTATAATACTAATAGTATTCAACCCTAGGAAAAAAAAAAAATAAACTACAATGTGGTATCAAAAAGCTGAAATCATTGCTCAGTTCCCATGTTAAGAGCAATTTTTTATTCTCTGACACGTAAAGAATCTCAAAGAAGACAACTTATAAAAATAAAACAGCTTTCATGGTCTACAGCTAAACAGAAACACTCCAGTTAAAACCTGCACACAAAACTCCCACAGACCTATTCTTTGTAATGGAACATATCCTTAGATATATATATAAAGGTTATTTTAATATCTAGCACACACTGGAATTATGCCCCCCTTAATTACTACCCTTTTTTACCTTTTGAAGACATTTAATACAAGCAGAGCCAGAGATACAATGTATATAATAAGTGTTATTTTATTCTCCACTGGTTCCTACACCATTCTCTTCAACAGCCTAATCCTTTCATGATAGTATCTGAAATCCTTTGGTTAACGTTTGGCAAGCTTGCAATGCTACCACTTTTTACTGAAAACAAAATTAACGTATCCCAACATAGCACTGAGCAGTATCGGTGTGTCTTAAAGTCCGGCAAAGAGAAATAAAAAAATACGTTAATAGAAACACAAGCCATTCCTTTCACAGCACTAAAACAAATTTTAAAGGAAATCTGCAAAGTTTGTTTAAAACTTCTATGGAATTAATGGCTTGTGTACTGTTGAACAGATGCTGTACTTGAACCTCTCAGTTTAAGGAGACATGCCTGCTACAATAGTCTTAAGCATCACTTACCAAGTATCTATAGACTGCCTTCCTTAGATTTGAAAACTCACAGTTCTACATTTTCTACCTGTGACTAAACAGCAAATCACCACAGGGAAAGAAGAGTCCTATTTCTTATAAGATGATAAAATTTCTCTCTCTTTTGCAACATTTTTTGGAGCTTTTTCTTCTAATCAGGAGGCTGTGACAATTTAAGTCAGAAACAGAACTCGTGCAGCCCTGAAACATGTCTCTGCTACATGACTAGCCAGAAGAAGATAATATAAACTCGCATTCATTCCAGTGGGTCAATTTGTATTGCAATTATTTGACCAAATTGTTTTCTTAGGCGATGAAGTGAATATGCAGCAGAGAAAGACAATATACACGGAAACTTCCAACATCAAAATCTGACTTTTACAGAAAGCGAATCTGAAATTTAAAAAATGTAGAAAACCATTACCTAATGAATAGAAGAGAAAATCTCTCTGAAACAATGTATTTTAGTGTTGTTTATTCACCAAGACAGCATACTGGCAAAGCCGTAACAGGATGAGCAGTTAGAGTATAATACTAGAAGCTGTAAAACGAAGCAGACTGCTCTATGTGGTTGTTGCTTCCTTTCAGACGCCAATGCCACCGTTTCACTGGCTGGATATGCAGTATGCTCAACCATACCCCATCAAGTACCATTAATAAACAACACAAGGGGGTTTTGTTTGTTTGTTTGTTTGTTAATAATAGATGCTGGTGTTCAGGGAGGAAACAAATTGTTATTTGTCTTCCATCTGCTGGTCCTTTAGTTCGTGCATCTGGGTCCTCCTTTCCAGGCTAAGGATGGGAACTGTTTCTTGGCTTGGGGTTTCTTTAGCTGAAGTTGCCGTTCCCCACAGCCAGCCGATGCCACGCACGGAGGCCGTAGCAAAACCCAGCAGGTGTTACCTGCCCTGCAGCAGGGCAGCAGAGGCCGGGAGCTCTGGGTCACTACAGGTCTGGCACAGCCTTTCCGGGTGAGCCCAACGAATGCCAGCTCACCCTGCTGCTAGCACGGCTGCTCAGAGACGCAGCATTTTGAAAACCGCGTTATGGGCAAGGATGAGAACGCTGTGAAAGACCGAGCCTTTGTCAGGGTAAGCACTGCAGGGGAAGCTGTTTCACAAGCCCGTGAAGAGGCAGGGGAACTTGTCACCTACTAAGGTGGAATTCACTCAGGAGAACAAAGGCTAAAAAGCAGTTAAGGTCTACATGTTTAAGTGTACATATAAAAAAAGAATAAGAAAAGCTGCGCCTGCCACATAACCTCATGGCGGACCGTTGCCGCGCCAACCCGGCGCCATGTTGGACGCCGCCAAGCCCCCCCCCCCCCCGCCCACTCCCTCCGCACTGCGCATGCGCCCGCCGCCCGGCCGGCCCGCCGCGGCCACCTGCGCACGCGCGCTAGCAACGGGCGCCTCCCGGCTCGCGCAGCCCGTCCACGCGCCGCCTAGTAACGTGCCCCCGCGCCGGTCGGGGGCGTCACGCGGCAGGCGGAAGCGCGCGGCTCCGGCGGCGCTCGGGCTCCCTCCGCTGGTGAGCGACGCGGCAGGGCGCGGGGGCGGGCCGCCCTTCCCGCTCACACATGCGCTCCCTCCCGGGCACCCCTCCTGCCGTTAGGACAGGGCGCCTGTCCTTGAGCGAAGGGTAAAAGCAGTCGCCCCTCCTCTTCCTCCTCCTCCATTGCTGGCGCTCTGCCTCCGGGCCCGCGCTTGCCGCGCCGCCGCGGGCCTGCGTCGCTGTGCGGGAGGGGGAAGGGCAGGCGGCGGCGGGGACCAGGTGAGGCGGGGGTGCAGGGCAGCGGGGCTCTGGGCGAAAAAGTGCGTGTCGCGCTGCGAGGAGCCTCCCCCGCCCTACGTAACGGCTGGGGGAGGGGAGGGGTGCCGAGTGCCCGGCTCGTCGCGTGCCCGTAACTTGCTTTCCTCAGCCCTCCTGTGGCGCATCGCCTCAGGGCGCTCTCCCGTTCGCGGGGCTGGAGCCCGCCCGTGTCCCTGCAGGCCGCGCGGGGCGGCGGTTGGGGGGCAGCCGGGCTCTGGCGGGAGCGGGGAGCCGCGGCAGGGGAAGGCTGTCTCGTGGGCCAGGCCCAGCGGGGGAGGGGGGCGGAGCGGGGCGCGCCCTTCGGTGCCGCCGCCTTCCTCGGCCTTGCGAGGCGGGGGGGGAGAGGGGCACTTCGTCTTGTCTCCCCTTACCTAGCCCCACCGGGCACAGCTCAATTCAAACGGCTGGGGCAACCTTCGGTGCCGTGGGGTGAGTGCTATACATACAGTTTGATACAGTTTTTTAAGCACAAATGTATTAAAATCAAGTTACAGAGTTATGAGAAGGTCTGCTTCTGATCAGTATGTTGAATTTCAAAAGCGTCTTCATTGATCTTCCCGTTTAAGTAGTAGTTATGTGGACTTTTATGGCCATATGGAACTAAATTATTATCTTTGCCAACCACCTAGAAGGAAAGAAATCACTGATCTAGATCACGAATGAAAAAAAAAACACATGCTAATAAGGGCCATTATAATAACCACAAGCTAGTGACTTAATATGTTACCTGGATCAAAATCAACTGAAAACATTCAGGATTGATCCAATCTTTCATCCAGTCCCAAGTACATTTCCTTTCCCTCCTTCTTTAAGATGGGTCAGTGCAGAACGGCAGTTTGTTATATGCAGAACATATAAACACTATTTATTCCTTAACCTTGATTTAACCTAGTTTTTTGTTTGGAAAGGAAGTCGGCAAAGGATATGTTGCAGTCACTGATTAATCTGCGAAAGGAGGCTCTTTAGCACCATGTACGCGGCATTTGTCTTAAGATTTTCATTAATAAAGAGAAGTTAGCTGATGTGTAAATTGTGTGTGCAGTTTGTATGATACTTTTCAACTTTTGATTTTACGTGAAGACTTATGTTGTCATTTGCTAAAGGTGTTCCTTTTGCTGTTTCCCAAAATAATTCAGAAGCACTGGTACTCCTGACAGAATGAGATACTGTCTGCTATTGATCTGTTCTGAGTTCCAGATTTATAACCTTACCTGGCACAAACGAAGGAGATTGGCCACTAGGATGTGAGAGCCCTGCCGGGATACAAGAGTTAATCTAAATGAATCTATAATCTGAATGCTACTTCAGTTGTTGCTGTGAAATACCAAAAGGGTACTGTAATGAAATCCTTTGAGAATGTACCAGGTAGTAGATCTTGAGGCATTGGTGTATGTGACTAGAGAATTCAGTTGATGGCTGAATGTAGGTATATAGAGGAAAAGGGAGAGATTTGTTTCAGCAGAGTTACCGCTCAACAAAGTGTATTTCCAGTTTACATTGCACTGAGTTTGCAGAAAGGCAATAAAGCTTCAGCCTTTTGGGAATTCTGCAGTGCAAAACAAACCTATGCTACTGTTGCTATACCAGGAGAAAACTATATTATGAATTAATTTTCATTGTAATACTACTACTTCAATAGTAATTAATAAGAAATACAGATTTCAATATTAGTCTTTAAAAGAACATTGCATACTGCTCTGAAATTTTGTAGGGATTTCTTTAAATAATACAACAAGTTAAAGATAAGACTTCAATCATGTAAGTTCTTTTAAAAAGCATATTTAACACAATTTTTATAAAAATGTGTTTATAGGTCATTGTTTATAATGTAGCTGCATCTGAAGAAATATAAAGTGGCTTTGTGTCATGCTGACTAACAACATAGGGCATCATTTAACGGTACATCAAGCAATGATTCCAAGAAACCTGAAGCTGTGTCCCTACATTTGTGGCAACAGAATGTTGTCGGGTTACAAACCTAAAAGCAACGTCAAGGACTCCTACAAAATTCTTGAGCTTGAGGAAGGGTGTTCCCTTGATGATATCAGAAACTCGTATCGAAGTCTTGCCAAAAAATACCATCCAGACAGCGGTTCTGCCACAGCTGATTCTGAAGCATTTATGAAAGTAGAAGAAGCTTACAGAGTCGTGCTCAGTGATGTGGCGACCAAAAAGAAATCAAACGAGAATAATGAAGAGGAGGAAGATCAGTTCAAGTCTAAAGCACCACAGCATAGACACTACTTGAGTTATGAAGGCATTGGTTTTGGAACACCAAGCCAAAGAGAAAAGCAATATATGCAATTTCGAGTAGACCGTGCTACTGAACAAGTGTTGGAGTACCGGAAGCAGAGACTTGAAAGCCAGTATGCTGTGACTGACCTAATGAAAGCCAAAGATGTGAGGCAGAGCAAAAAGGTGAAAATAACTCAGGCAGTTGAACGGTTGGTTGAGGACCTCATCCAGGAATCGATGGCGAAAGGAGACTTTGACAATCTCAGTGGCAAAGGAAAACCTTTGCGGAAATTTTCAGACTGTCCACATATCGACCCTATGACTCACAACTTGAACAGGATTCTGATAGACAATGGATACCAGCCAGAGTGGATCCTGCTGCAGAAAGAAATACGGGAAACTATTGAGCGGTTAAGGAAGAGCATAGTGGCATCTAGAAGTAAGCTTGGCAGGCCAATGACACCATATAGGCAAAAGCAGTGGAATTCTATTTGTGAGCAATTTATAGAAGACATCAGGAAATTAAACAAAAGAATTGACAACTTCAATTTAGTTGTTCCTATTCTGAGCAGACAAATGGTGCACTTCAGTGCAGACAAAGAAATTGTTCGAGCACAAAAGACTTACGAAGCTTTGATGGAAAACAGAGACGCTTCTAATTCAGACACAAAGGAGAATGAAGAGGAAAATGTTAAAAGGTTTGGGTGGAAGTCTTCTCTATTTAAGTGGTTAAACCTTACATTGAAATAAGATAATACTAATTCATCTGTCTTGTCAAGATTTTGAATGCACTTTATTAATGAAACTTGTAGCACTAGAGAAATTTCAGGTACACTGAAAATGTAAAATCCAGCTGTCCACTGTTACACCAGTTAAAAGGAATTGGATTGTCTGATGTGCATTTGCAGGTGTTTAATTGATTTATTTGTGAATATTGTTAAGGAACAAATAAATTCAGTTATCCTCTTGCAGCTCGTTTTACTTCTGCTTAAATCAAAATTGACGCTTCACTTTAGCGTGGAGTATAATCACTTTTACAGTCTGTTATCTCTTCAAAAGGTGGAACTGAGGCATAACAAAAACATGTTAAGGACAAAGTGGAAGTAAAAGTCTTGCTATGCCCTGTTCGACCTTTATCCTTTCTTATTTAACTGCTTACAGCTCATAAATTGTTGACAGGTTTCGTGCATTTTTTTAAAAGTACATTCAGCTCTTCAAGGTTGAATTAAATGGGAATGAAGGGAGGGCTCTGGATGTCTGGACTTGGACTGTACATTCTGCAGAAGTCCATTTTTGGATCTGGCTTTTAACACGGAGATCTCAGAAAGCATCCGAGCAAATAAGGAAGACTGGCCAAAACTGTACCCTAGTCGCAGGGCTGTTTGGAGGCAAGAGGGAAGGGAATATGAATTTTCAAAAGTAATTGCACCATTTAAATATTTTAGAATATTGGCATCAAAGAACTTACTGTGAAATATTGCTGTACTATTGAAGTTTCTGGGCAATGGCTTGTAGGGTGGGAAAATCTCCACGATGCCAAAGATGTACTTATCTTTAGTAACCTCTCAGCTCCCCACGCAATCTGATTTTCCTTGAGGACTTTGCCTTTGAAGAGGTGTCACTGGATATATCAGTGTCTGTGTGGGCCCCCCTTCCTCACTCATGCCTCTGTGACTCAGACTGTTGCTGTCTCCACCTGTGCAGGAGTTGTGCTGTGCCCTCCCAGTCTGTAGGAGGGTGTTCCACAGGCTCTGGTATGCCACAGAGGGGGAATTTCCACTCTCAGAGTTTCAGAAATGAAAGCTAGATGATGATCACAACCCTCCTTTGGCAGATGCCCCAGCACCAGCAGAATCCGGGTTAATGCGTTTGCTTTTGGGCAGATAACACTGTGTGTGCTCCTTTTGATCTTTGTGCTCTTGCTCATCTATGAGGTCTTAACATGCAGGCAGAACATTGTTCATATTTGTTGGTAGAATGGATTAATTGAAGTATTATTTGTCAGAGGGTATTATATAATCTAGTAATATAGTTGGATATAATTTATTTATTGGTAAACGCTATAGTCTTTCAAGCCTTTGTGTTACAGCAAGTAAGTAATAATGACAAGATGTCTGTCATGTTTTAGAAAATAGGGCTGATCTCAGCTTACTTTAACATACCTTTTTGTAGGAATTAAGGTGGCAAAAGTAAAAAGAACGGCATTACGTGCAGACTGATCTGTTGCCCCTGGGTCATGCCACTGGGAGGCTTGTGCTGTGCCATGCCCTGGTGTTAGCCGAAAGGGTTAGATCGTGGCTATTGGTTCCTTTCTGCTGAGATTCAGTTAGGAGGCAGGGGTACACTCGTGGTGCATGGATCAGTTGGGCCAGCCAGTCATTCATGTGCTCTCTTTGGTGGCTCTCCGAGTTTGCAAATATGGTAAGAAATAATGAGTGTCTTGCAGATCCAGGAGTTCAGTCCTATAGAGTGGTGAAGTGGGAACAAAATGTGCGTGTGGTCTTGACCTGCCATATAAATAGCCCCAATCTAAATGCTGAGAAAGAAAAATCAGGTTACGTGGCAGTCCTCTGTTTCTGGGGACTCAGTAAGAGTTCAGATTGCTGTCCTTTCCTTTGCGATACGGGTATGATTCATTGAGATTGTGGTGTTAGACCAGGTGATACCAGAAGACTTTGGCCTCATAAACTCCTCACTCATTTTGGCATCTGTGTGTATGAATGTCTGTTTATTTCAATAACTTTTCTATGCATTCTTGCTTGTAGTGAAAATTGTAAATTAAACATACTTTTATGGAAGTCCTTTGACATAGTCCTCTGAAAAAGATCAGATTTTGATTCTCATGAGCTACAGGAATTGGATTTGAAGTGCTGTTTAAACTAATCCAGTGACAGATTTAAAAAGAGCTAATTGCAAATCGAATTCATTGCATAAGGGTAAATAGAAACCAGATTGCAATAAATCCAGCTTTGATGGAATCCACTTTGACTCACAATGAAGATAAGTATCAGCAGTTTAAACATTTTAGTTGCCATAATGGATGAGTCAGCATACTGAGTGATTTTTATGTTCCTTTTAAAACTTACTTGGTTTTAAATGGAGTAGATGTGACCTGACTCTCAGCATTTTAAATCAGCCTTACACTGTTGTCATGAAAAATTGCCAGGCACAAAAATCCACTTCTTCAACATTTACAGCAATGATGATGGAAAAATAATTTAAATTTTTATTTTCCCCAGGTGTGTGGAGGACTGTATTTTTGCAGGGCTGACCTATTTTTTGTTGCTCTGAGCTCACCAAATCTTAAGAGCAGTATTTAGTCAGTACTTCTAGAACAAGTAAGTGCGTACGAATTAGAAAGACCCAGGAGAGAATGGCCTTCAGAAGTAATTTTTCTATCTGACACCAGACGGTTAATTTGAATTTGATAACTTATCTTATTTCTGACCTCAAAAGGATGAAATCATTGCTGATGCCAGATACAAATACATGTTGCTTATTCCCAAAACTCCCTATGTGTTGGTCTAATTACCATACGGCTTGTGGCTTGAGAGGCTTATCTAGATGACATCTTAATACAAAGACAAAATATTATTTATATTTATTATTAGGATGTCTTAATCGAGGTATCAGTTTTTCTCAGGGTGAGGAATCTGTTTCTTGCCCAACAGTCTGATAGCTCTTTCAAGCACTGTTAGCAAGCTATGCGATTATACGTGTTAGTGCTTTCCAATAAAAGGAAAAGATGTACAGCTGTAGGCTAGCTGAAATAACGTCTCAGGCTGTCTTATGAACTGTGGAGTGTCTATATACGCTGTAAATGTTGAGGCCTGCTGAATATCTTTCTGTTTCAGAGTAATAACGGTGCTCAGGGTGCACGTGGAGTTGCAGAGAAGGCTCTGAGGAGGAGTAAAAGTCACGAGAAGCAAGAGCAGGGCATGCCGCAAGAGGCAAAGACAGTGGTAAATCTTTATTCTTAGTGGGAGAAACTGCCACGATGAGGGAGAAGGGGATGTGTGGTGTCTCCCTTGAAGTTATTTCCCTGCCAGGTGTGTTTCCCGGGATGTGGCAACCTCACAGTTTGCCTTCCCACAGCTGAGATCAGCTGTGAAGAAAAGAGACGTGTGTGTGCACATGGGGAGGCGGGTAGGAAGGGCCTGGAAAGGAGAGAGGAGACTGGGGGGAAAGCAGACAGCATGTAATGCTTCCAGATGAGGGTGAGAAGGTGGTGGCACATGTATTGACAGGGGTGGGGGCTGGAGAGTAGGCACATGTCAATTACAAAAAAAATTGGCTATGATCCTTTTCAATGAACAGCAAGGCAAGAGTTTTGTTACAAACTTTTTCTTCGTGGTATGGTTCTGAGCATCACGAGTTAGGAACAGCTGTTCCTATCGATCCTCTCTGCAGTGGATAGCCTCTTCTCTGGGCCAGATAAAGTGAGGAAGGAGGAGCTTCAGAAGAAGACGACTGTGGCTTAGCTCCAGACCTGGTGGAACACAGTGGGCAAATAGAACTGAGGGAAAAAAGGAGGGGAGCTGACAGTAGAGGGCTTTGAGTACAACTTTTAACTTTGAGTGGGATTTCACGGGGCCACAGCTTAACTGTCTCTCAACAAGAAAGTGAATATTCTGTTGCCATTCAGTTGTGTCTTTATAGGCCTTTCTCACAGTGCTCCTTTTCTTACTTAGTGCCCCATATTGCTCTTCACTGTCCTTGAGCAATATCCTTGAAATGCCTTCCTCTTTTTTTGTTTATCCTGTTCCACTCTTAAATTTCTACTCACTTTTCAGATTGATTCTGTACTTTTTAATCTTACCAGAGTATGAATTTTCAAGACTAAGCACTTTCCTAACTTCAATACTTAAATTAATTCAATTGCAGTGTTTTCTAAAATCTTGACATCAAATCTTTTATAATAGGCAACAGTCTGTATTTTACAGGAAGACGGTTCTTTCTTAAGGTACCTTTGGTGTTGGTATGGCTCTCTTTCCAACGCTTTGGCAAGAAATAGGCCAGAAAGCCAGAAAAAGAGAAGTGAATCCTGTGCCTGGGAAGCATGAAGGGGATTCGCTGAGAGTCAAAAATTTTGGGTCAGTTGGTATGTTTCGGGCACATTCAAAACCACGTTGCAAGCAGACATCTATTCACGTCCATTGTGCAACCGAAGTGTGTAGAAGCACTCTTGGCTTTCCCCGGCCGTGGCAGGTATGGAGGGATTCCGGGCGAGCAGTGCCGGGCAGGGCTCCCCGCTGGCTCGGCCCCAGCCCCTGCTCGCTTACTGCGTTGGGGAAATGGGAATGCGACAAGGAAGAACGCAAGCATCGGCAGGCTGCTAATGAGGGTGGCGTACAGGTGGTGCAAGTGCTATTTGGACTGTGTTGAAGCTGGCAGGGTGAAGTCGGGAAGAGAGAATTCAGATGCTCCTTCCTGGACAGCCAAAAGAGGAACACAGAATTGCTTCTTAATTGTTTGTTTTTATCAAACCAGACATAGGGCTAAGGTGCAACAGCGTTTTGTGGTGAAGTACTTGTATTCCAGTATGGGAGCTGATTGAGAAACGTCACGGTTAGCACATTGCACTTTACTCGTGGGACAGTGTGAGACGACATGGGTCATTAGCGCTTTGGGAGATGTCTGTGGGCGTCCGATGTGGCACCCAGACCCGCAAGCTGGGGGGGGGGGGGGGGGGGGGGGGGGCGAGCGCTCTCCTGGCGGGGCGCGAGAGGGGCAAGGCGGGAGGAGGGCGGGGCGAGCCGGGCCCCGCCCCGCCCGGCAGCGGCCTCCCCCGCCCAGGAAGAAAAGGGGCGTGGCTTGCGCCGGCCCCTCCTGCCGTCCGTCGCTCCGGTCGCTGGCGTGGGCTGTCGCGTCGGCCAATCGTGGCGTCCCGTCCTCACCCAGCCTCCGGTGACGCGCAGCGCTAGCTTCCGATTGGCGGGCGGCCGCGTCGCTCGCGGGTCTCTCTGCCCCACCCCCCGTCACCCCCGCTCCCCGTAGGCGGAAGAGTCTCGCCCAGGACGGGGGGTACGTACGGCCGTTGTCTTCCTGCCGCTCCGCTGGCGCCGGTGGGCGTGAGGAGGGGCCGCGTGCGCGCCGGAGCCGGGAGCGGCCGCAGCGGCGGGGCGGGGGCGTTGGCGGGAGGGTAGCGCGGGACACCCGTGTCCGGCGGCAGCGCGCGCGCCCCCCTGCCTACCCCGGCCAACGGCCCTCGCGCGCCCCGGTGCCCGGAGCCGCCTCCCTCCGCCTCTCCTCGCTTCTCCTCGCCAAGCCGCGAGGGACCCTCCGCTGCCGCCTCCGCCGTGGGGAGCAGCGGCTCTTCCCTCCACCTGGGGCGGAGGGAGCCTGTGGGCGGCTGCGTCGGTCCCGGCCCGGGGCTCCCACGCACCCCTCGGTGCTGGCGTGGGGCAGGGCGAAGGGGCTCTGCGCGCCTGGGGCTCGGGGCGGGGAGTGTCCGGCCGCGCTTCCCTGCTCCTCACGCCGGAGCCGTGACCTTTTGCCGTAGGGCGGCCTCAGCCGCAGGAAGTCACGGGCCGGTCTCCCGGTGCCGGAGTGGCCGGGGGGGGCAGCAGGGCCGTCCCTCCCCGCTGCAGGGCCACAGTCGGGGCTTCCTCAGACTGCCGTTATCCGCATCTGGGAAAGGAAGCGGCGGTGCTGAGCAGAAAGTTTGAGGTCCGTAGATGAAGCTTTTAAAAAAATTACTTATTTTTTCTAAGTAATGCTGCCCTCAGCATAACAGTTACTGTCAGGACTTTGATTGCAGCTTTGGGATTCTGCCTCATATTGCCCTGTCATGGCTTGAGCCCATTAAATAAATATTGATGCACATAGTATGCTCTTATGGGCAAAAATAGGCCTGTGGATAATTGCAGAATTGATCTTTTTTCCAGCCTCTCTCAAGTCTTCAAACTTTAATAGCGCTCTTAAAGAATACTTGCTGTAGACAGCAGTCACATTGCTCTAGGGCTGAGCATCACACAGATTCATGTAAAGTGATTACCTGTTTTAATAATTTTGCCACACAGCCTTATTTTTTAAGTTCATTTAAAAGTGCCTTTCATTCCTCCTTCTGTCTTTCTGTAATACTTAAAAACTGGACAATACAGCATAGTGCAATGGTGTATGGGAAACTGAAAGTGAAACTGCATGTAATTACTGAAATGAGTGAGTGGTCTAAAGATCCCCCTTTAAAACATTACAGTGGACTTAACAGAAACTTTCACATAAGCTCCTTACAGTGACCATGCCAAATATCTTTTCATAGTGTACACATATGGGGAAAGTATGTGGCTTAAAGCATATTCTGATTGGTTGCCTGTGGAAGGTGCTGTCTTCTTCGAGGAAAATAGGGTTTTCTTCTTGACTTTAAATTTCTTCTCTTCCTCCTGTCTGTCCTTTCACGTTCTTCTTTGGAAGTAGGAGGTTCCATTCTTTGCTAACCTGACGGTATTCCAGGGCCCTTGCGCAGCTTAAGACAGTTTTCTTTTTGCAGGCTCTTTGTATTTTCTTGCAACTGCTTTTAATATTTTGTTCAAGTGAAATCAATTCATTTTGGGAGAGAGAAGCCGATTTTCAGATGAAAATTTTGAGCTCCGATTCTTGTGTTTTCATTTCACTTCATTTGTCTGAATAATATACTAGTTGTTTTAACCTCAGTGCTAGCATCTACCAAGTATTATTTCTACAGTGAGTATAACTGTCTTCAGTCACCAGTTTGTTCTTGCAAGTGTTCTTGTGTTTCTGTTTATTGGACATGAGTGAGAAATGTTTCCTGAGAACAGTGGGAGAACCTGTCTGCCCTTGGAAAAGGGGAGGAGACAGATTGTAGGAAGGGCGTTGAAGGACAGCTAATGCAAGGGGTTTTACCTTTTTCCTTGCTGTGAAGTATGTGGATGTAAAAGTTTAAACCAAGAGAGTGAGTTTTGTACCTTTATTCAGGTAAGAAAGTCCAGCTGAAAGCATCTGTCTTCATCAGAGTTTTCTGTCTGTGTAGTAGGATATAATTGGGCTAAAACCTATGTACGTGTCTGTATTAACCCATATGAGGATAAACTTTAGCCTAGCTTTTGTGGTCTTGGTGGAGGCTCAGCTTCACAATGTCGCTGGTCTTTCACAGTTGAAATATAGCTTATTATTTTCTTCCTTTTTTGCTAGGGGTGTTGAGAACTGCATACATATGGAACATTAGCATAGAATTACAGAATGGTTTGGGTTGGAAGGGACCTTCAGAGATCATCTAGTCCAACCTCCCCTGCCATGGGCAGGGACATCTTTCACTAAATCAGGTTGCGCAAAGCCCCGTCCAGCCTGGCCTTGAACACTTTCAGTGATGAGGCACCCACAGCTTCTCTGAGCAACGTGTTCCAGTGTCTCACCACCCTCATCGTAAAGAATTTCTTCCTTATGTCCAATCTAAACCTGCCTTCTTTCAGTTTAAAACCATTGTCCCTTGTTCTGTCACTACAGGCCCTGGTAAAAAGTCTCTCTCCATCTTTCTTATAAGCCCCTTTTAAATATTGACAGGCCGCAATAATGTCTCCCTGGAGCCTTCTGTTCTCTGGGATGAACAACCCCAACTCTCTCAGCCTGTCCTCACAGGAAAGGTGTTCCAGCCTTCCCAAATGTGAGGCCCTCATTTTTGTGGTCCTCCTCTGGGTCCACTCTAACAGGTCCATGTCTGTCGTGTGCTGGGGACCCCAGAGCTGGATGCAGTACTCCAGGTGGGGTCTCACAGGAGCAGAGCAGAGGGGGAGAATCACCTCCCTCCACCTGCTTCTTGTTATGCAGCCCAGGATACAGTTGGCTTTCTGGACTGCAAGTGCGCATTGCCGGCTCACGTCCTTTTTTTCCACAGGGCTGCTCTCATTCCATTTGTCCCCAAGTCTGTATTGATACTGAGGATCGTCCCAACCCAGGCACAGGACCTTGTACCTGGCCTTGTTGAACTTCATGAGGTTCACATGGGCCCACTCCTCAAGCTTGTCAAGGTCCCTCTGGATGGCATCCCTTCCCTCTAGTGTATCAGTGTATCGCTTCCTTCTAGCCTATTAAAACCAGTATTGTATAATAGCTAGGTGTTTATTTAACAACTTGTGAGAGGGTGGCCAACCTGTTGCATTTGGGTTGGCTCTGTACTGTCTGTCCTTCCAATAAGTCTGGTCGGCACTGTGCTTACCTTTTAAATGAGAGCACGGGAAAGTAGTTGGTTGGACTTCAGGCTGGATGAATTGTTCTGGCATCCTGCAGTCTGCTTCCTGCCGTCCTTCTTTATGGAAACCCCACAGCCCTTATTTGTCATGCCCTCTACATGTGGGTGCCCTCAGTTGGGTGTGCATTTGATCAGAGATGGCATCGTCCTCTCACAAAGAGGAATATCCACACGTTGGTCACAGAACATAAGCACGTTCAGTAATGCTGGAAGAAATGGTGTGTCACTGCTTTTTAGTCATGTGTCTGTGAAGTCTCTACACGTACGGAGCTATGTCAGTAGTGAGAGAAATGTTTAATTATTTTTACTGTTAAGTGGGGACTCTCTTGAAATACCTTTATGAAAGACTCCTTTGCCGAATTCTGAATAGCATCAGTTAATGTTTAGATCATCTTAGAAAAAGGGCAGCCACATTAGCACCTCTCTTTCCTTTTACTGCCGATCATATTCTTGCATGCCTACTCTAGCACTAAGCTTTCTTTGTGAAATTAAAGCTAGTTTCTGGCATTAGTCACGTGTAGAAATAATTCTAGACTTCTTGTCTGTGTTCTGTTGCAAATTCTCTGCACCTTGTTTCTCCATGTTTGTCATCTTATTCCAGTGAAACAGGAGAATTGTGTTGTCAGTTACTAGTCTGCTGTAGAAAGACCATCAGCAGATAGTGTTTATTTCACCTATTCACATTATACAGGGTGCTTCTCTCCTGGGCACAAAGATAAGGTTAAAGCAAAGTGCGGGTCTGTAAGCCAGTATCAAGCACCAAAAATACAATTTCTGATAAAATAATATGCTTTGGCAGAAGGTTGCCCTGTATCTTAGAAGGTATTAAAAGAAAAAAAAATCAACTTTTTCTAGTCTCCCTAGCTTCACTTGTTTATCACTAATGGAGTTGTGAAAACTCCGTTTGATATCCAATACTATTAAGTATTGAGAGAGGTTTTGTCTCAGATTTCTGAAGTGAGCAAAATACGTCTGATTTGTCACCTAATGTTTAAAAAAGGCTTAATAATTAAGACAGGTTTTGTGCAATGTATGGCATCCATAATGTTTATCATTACTGACTTTGCAAAGTTGAAAGGGTTTTGCTAGGATAAATGCTAGTCAGTTTTTGAATTGGCAGTTGGCTTAATTATATTAGCTGACAAAACAGACTATATCTCCCCTTTAAATCATAGAAGGGAATGAATTTTTTCATTTTGTTTCAGCCTTTTGAACTGGAGCAATTTTGTAGAAGTAAGATCTCTTTCGTTAAGTCATCCAAGAATTTAACAGGCTATTTCTTAAGTATCACAGAAGGGTTGAGGTTGGAAGGCACCTCTGGAGGGCATATGTTCCAACCCCCTTCCTCCAGCAGAGCCACCCAGAGCCAGTTGCCCAGCAGTGTGTCCAGGCAGCTTTTGAGTATCTCCCAACAGCCTCTCTGGGCAACCTGTGCCAGTGCTCAGTCACCCTCACAGTAAAAAAGTTTCCTGATGTTCAGAGGGAACCTTCTCTGTTTCACATTGTTCCCGTTGCCTCTGGTCCTGTCAGCTGGGCACCACTGAAAAGAGCCCGGCTCTGTCTTTGCACCCTCCCTTCAGGTATTTATATACATTGACGAGATCCCCCCGAGCCTTCTCTTCTCCAGGCCGAACAGTCCCAGCTGTCTCAGCCCTTCCTCATAGGAGAGATGCTCCAGTCCCTTCACCATCTTCGTGGCCCTTCACTGGGCTCTCTCCAGTGTGTCCATGTCTCTCTTGTACTGGGGAGCTGAGGACTGGTGGCTTTGCCAGTGCTGAGTAGAGGGGAAGGATCACCTCCCTCAACCTGCTGGCATCACTCCTAATGCAGCCCAGGATACCATTCACCCTCTTTGCAGCAAGGGCACGTTGCTGGCTCATGCTGAACTTGGCATCCACCAGGACCCCCCGGTCCTTTTCTACCAAGCTGCTTTCCAGCTGGGTGACCCCCAGCACATACTGGTGCATGGGGTTGTTTCTAGATGCAACACTTCGCACTTCCTCTTGCTGAACTTCATGAGGTTCCTGTCAGCACGTTTCTCCAGCCTGTCTAGGTCCCTCTGGATGGCATCCAAGCAGAGGGTGAAAAATAATTTCTGTTGTTGTTGACATATCTGAAATAATTTTTTCCAGTGGCTTTTCTTGACCTGTGTTCTGAATTGCAGTAGAACTTTACATTATGTTTGAAGGAGGTGATTTTATTTAGATATGTTAGTACTATTTAAATTGTCCATTGTGGGAAAAAATTCCAAAGGTAAGTATAGCTTTGAAGAAATACAGCCTCAGTCATTCTGAAAATGACTGAGAGTGTATTTACAGGCAAGGTCATAACTTTGGTAGATTTGCCATAACCACCATTGTGTTCAGTGGGGAGAAGAAATAGTGCACCATGTTTGTCTATTTACTCCTACCTGCGGCCAGCCACACTGCAGGGTGAGAACCGTGCAGTCTGTAGCAGGGACAGCAATGGGAACCATGAGCTATGTTCTAGTGTGGGTGGGCAAGGAGCTGGGAGGGGAAGGGAGGGATTACTGCAGGATGAGGAAGAGACACGTTCAGGGTTTGAAGAGGAACAAATAAAGTACAGATGGAGCCATTTTAAGAGTGGAAAAGAAGGAAGGGCTGTAGGAGCAGTCGTGAATCTGTAATAGCACAGTGCGGCAATTTTATCTGAAAGTTGTAGAAAGAATAGGGATCTGAAAATTGCTAGGTAAAAGTGTAATCTGGGAAAGTAACTGTATGGTGTAGCCCAGATAATTCCAAAATTATTTTAGTTTTGTACAGTGAGTGATTTATTTTAATGCTTTAAGGTAGCGTCATAACTATGGATGGATTTCTGGAACTAGGTTCAGGAGGACAAACTTTTTTATCTTATTCATATGAGGTAGCCTGTGTTTGTAGTGTAGAAAAACTCTATTTATTTATTTTTATTTCACTTCTTAGTGTAGACTTCTAATTACTGTTATTAACCAAAAAGATGTTCTACATCAGTCTGTCCTGTAACATAATCGTAAAGGACATTTGTCTGTTGTTAGCTCTTAACAAGTATCTGGAAATTATTCATGGCAGGTTGGGAAAACACAGAAGTTGACAATACTAAAACAAAATAGAACAGCATTAAGAATGGCTGTGAGTCACTGCTAAATAGAAAAAAGGTAAATATTCTAACTTCTGACACTCAAACTATATATGCTAATAATTTTACAGTGTGAGAATGCAGTGTAGTGCAGAATCTTTTATAGCTACTGTCTCACCAAATTGTTTGAGAACTGTGTTGTTTCAGTAGTTGCTTTGTAACACTAATTAACTTTGCTTTCCTCTTCCTGTATCTAAAGTTCTGTGTGATCCTCTTTCTGTGAAGCGGGACATTCTTTACCCTTGATATTAGTTGATTCACTAAGTTGATCCCTTTTTCCCTATGTTAGAAAGGCACTATATTATCTGTCTTGCTTGGAGACCAGAGATATGGGTATCTTATGCAAGATTCCTTGGCCTGACTCAAAGACCAAGTTCTGGTCTGCGTATGAAGCCCTGTTGTATGTATCTTACTTTTTTTAACTGCTAATGTGAAGGAGAGCATTATGGTTTGAAGATGAAACTTAGATTGAAATATTTGGTTTTTTGCTCCTGTGTTTTGCTTGCTTTTATTTTTGTTTCATACATTTGAACAAACAGTATATTTAATTTCTTTTCTGTTTCAGATATGATGATTTATATATAATGCATAAGTTTTGGGGTTGTGTGATGATTTTGTTTTGTAATTCTGTTTGTAAGGTAGGTTGTTTTTTTAAATATAGCTCAATATAGAATCCATAGAGTATATGGAATACTTAATTCTGTAAAAAAAGCCACATTGTAAAAATTGCTCATGAGAGTTGTCAAACATCTCAAGATTTTGCTGCTTTGTTTTAAATGCATCTTTGGCTGTGTTTCAGGTATTTGGGACACAGTTGTTAATGGAAAAATTCATGTATAAGTACAAAGTAAGAAGGGCAATCTAATCTTTGAGGAAATGGCAGGATTCCTAGACAACTTCCGGTGGCCAGAATGTGAGTGTATTGACTGGAGTGAAAGAAGAAATGCCATCGCTTCAATAGTTGCGGGTGTATTGGTAAGTTTTGCGAGGATGTGAATCATAACTGTGTTGAGACATTTGGAAGTATGACAAACAGTTACATTTCTGTTTCAAATTTTGTGAAGCTCCAGTCTTAACTGCACCGCAATCCACTGTATTTCTTTACAATTTTTTTTACGTGTAATTGTTAGACAGCTTTTCTACAAGTCACATAACTTTGCATTTCCTCTAATAACAATGTACCATTTCTGCTCTCTCTTCTTTAAAAAAGATTGAAATTCCTAGTGGTTTTTTTGCATAATTAGATATGTTAGAACACCTATGTTATACATAGTTTGTATCTCATACGTGTTTAGAATCTGGATTCTTGTTCTTAAAGCTGTACAGGGAATTTAACCATACACTGATACTTAATTCAAATAGAAAATGTGACCGATTCCCAAAGGCTCCTCTGAAAACATCAACATTAAGGTTTATGCAGAACTTGCATATCAAACAGATTTGGAGTCTGACTTAACGCTAACAACTGTCTAGAATAGTTTGTACTTGTTAAAAGACAATTAAACCAATGGTATAAGTGAACATTTGCCATGTTTAGTCTGCCAGTCTCTGTACCTATCCAGCCTCATAATACTGGTCTGTTTTATTTCTAGTTTTTCACAGGTTGGTGGATAATGATAGATGCTGCAGTAGTTTACCCTAAGCCAGAACAAATGAACCATGCGTTCCATACCTGTGGGGTGTTTTCAACGCTAGCTTTTTTCATGTAAGTGTATATAAAGGGAGTTCTTATAAAATAAACATGAGCTGTTAAACACAGTTTTTACCAGACAATATGGTGTATGATAAAACTTTGAGTCACTTGGTTATAAATTACTTACGAGTAATCTTGTCATACCTTTTTGCATGGCAATGTAAAGGCCTTTTTTCTTTTGCCTGTGGCCTTTCTTTCTGATCATAGTCTGTTTATTCATTGTTCCGTCGATCCCCCCCCCATCTGTTTAAGGTAAATTGCTTTTCCTTTGCACTTTGGCTGAATGTAAGAAAGCAGACCTTCCTTTATGCAAGTGGCTTTCTATAATGAGCGTTTAGATTCCAAGATCAAAATTTATGTAATGCTGCCCAGTTGCTTACCTCACTCTAAAACATTTAACTGCATTTTCCCCTGTTTTTAAATAATTTTTACAGCTGTCTTTGGCCCAAAACTTCCTCAAATGGGAGAGGTAGTAGTATTATAGCTATTGTTATAAAGATGTAAATGTGGCAAGCTTGAAGGAGAAGTAATAGCTTTTATTGAATTGTACAATATTGGCGAGAAAAAAGGACGCATTTGGATATGCAAGACCTTCTTAACATTTGGTATCTGAAAGTTTCTGGGTTTTTTTCCTCAGCAGTGTAACTCATTTTAAGAAAATGTATTATCCCTCCTTACAGGGTGTCTCTCACTTGAATACTTACGGTATTCATTGTGAAGGAAAGCAACTTGTATCATAATCATGAGAGCACTGTGTTACTGGCTGTTATTATTCCTGTGAAGTGGCTTTAGATATTTTAAAAACTTAAACAGCCAGAAAGTGACCAGGAATATTTCAATCCCTAAAACGGGCAATTCTTTCATCTTACAGGTCTGTTAATATAAAAATTTAAGTAAAACTTATGAACAGATACGGGGTTTGCTTGAAATCCAGTTGGAATCCTTCCATTAAGGGACATGTAATAATATGTGACTATACAGAATGCCAAGTAATTTTCCCAGAATTTGTCGCATCTGAAAAAAAGCTAGCTTTTTACTTATAACTTTAAATTGATTTTCTAATAATCTGAAATGTATACACTTTTTTTGTTCCTAGGATAAATGCTGTATCAAATGCACAGGTGAGAGGAGACAGCTACAGTGACGGATGTTTAGGAAGAACAGGTAAATTAACTCTAAAAATCATGCTGATTGAAAGACTGATTATTTAGGTGTTGGTTTTTTTCCTAAGTGTGGTTAAACAAGAATCAGAAGTTAAGGAGTAGGAGAGAACTTCTGTGAAGTTAATTTCTTTACAAAATTAACACTTGGAGATAAGTACTGTCTTTTTTAAAAAGGTGAACTTAGAAAAATTCAGCTTCTGTGTATCTTGAATACCTAAACTTTCCTCTGCAAATCCTGTATAGCTGCTGGGAGAAATAAATTTCTGCTTTGTGGTAGGCTATGGAGCAGACGTTCCTTAAGAATGTATCACAATCATTCTCTTTCCTCTGTATGTCACCTACTGTGTGGTGTCTGTGGACCTGCTGTCCTCTCTCTGCTTTCATTCATAATTCCCTTACTATTTCCCATGTGGATCCCAGCATCTGTTTTCATGTGATTTGTAGAATGCCTCACCGGAAATCTGGTAGGATTTACTGATTTTTGAACTAGCGTACGGTACTTTTTTGTGTGTCATTCATAAATCAGCTCGAGAGAATCTTTGCATAGAAATATTTTTCCTTTCCCATGAGTGAGCAGGTTGATTATTTTCAATGGCGTCATCTTCCTTTTTCAGCAGGTAACTTCTAGCTATGGTAGATGTTGCCCATCTGAAAATATCTTTCTGAAGTAAACACAGGAAGCGTTTGGTTTACGCACGCTATTGGAATGCCATCGTTGCCTCAGAAGCACTATGGCTTTGGCAAAGTATCTCATCGTTAGTCCACTCCAAGTTGTGTTAAATGATGTTATAGGTGTTCTCTGCAGGTGAGGGGAAATTTCTGGTAGCTGTGTCCGCTCACTAAAATAAGGGGAATCCAGCTACTATGTATTTTACTAGAGAGGGCAAATTTTGGTTTATCTTGTCCTTGATACAGGGTTAACCCTTTCCTTTGTGCCTTCAGCAAGATAACATATTGTATCATAATAGAGTAGTAGCTTGGATCATCTGTCACTATGGATAATAGTCTACATGGTTCTCAGAGGTTTTCATATTTCCTGCAGGTGCTCGTGTCTGGCTCTTCATTGGCTTTATGCTGATGTTTGGTTCACTTATTGCTTCAATGTGGATTCTTTTTGGAGCATATGTTACACAGAGTAAGTTTGTTTATTTTCACATACAGAAAAGTACTTTTGCTGTCAGCCAAAAGGCAGAAAATCCAGAAGAATGGAAGTGTGTGGTCTGTTCCCGTCAGAGCCATACCATCTAGTTTTGTAGTCAGACAATGATACTATGAACAGTGTTTTTAAATACACCTTCCAATACAAAAGAACTTAATATTTCCTTTGTTACTTACTTTGCAGACACTAATGTTTACCCTGGATTAGCAGTGTTTTTCCAAAATGCGTTGATATTTTTCAGGTAAGTTTCTGGGCAAATTTCCCTCCTTCCAAAGGGGTATCTGACTTACCTGCTTCCATGCACATTGATACTCCTGGAAAGTAAGTTCTGAAAGCTGGAGGCTTACTCCAGGCTTGGACCTTCCACAATGTGGAGTTTGCTGCTCTCAATGCAGGACCCTCCGTATTTTGATTTTTTTACCCACCCTGACCTTTACTTGAGAAGGGTGGCATGTAAGCCAAAGGGACCTCTTGGGTCACTGAGTAAACGAACATTGTACAGAGAACTGATGTGATATTATTCAGTGCCTAAACCAATCAAACTATTTCATAAAAACTATTTTTTTTTTCACTCTGCTACTTTTTTCTACTCCCTTTGCTCCAGTGCTTAGAAACAATGTTTTATTTGCCCCTTCTCAGCCCGTGAGAGGCTCTTCGTTCCCCTCAGGCTCCTCTTAGTCCAACTCTTTCTGGTCTCACTGAATTTACAGCTCTAGAATGTGGATGACCAAGGATATAGACAGTATTCTGGGTGAGATATTGTCAGTGTCTTTGGATAATGGCAATAATGCTTTCATCTCTGTACTACAAATACCTTGGCCTATATCCTAACAGCACTAGGTGGGAGATCCTATTGCCCTTTTCCTGACTATTTCATACCAATGGCTCGATTATCTGATAATTGATACACCTAGATTTCTTTCTACTGGATGAGCTTTCAGTTATTGAGTGATAATTTTTTTTTTTTCCTAAGAGCATGATGGTACGTTTTGTAATATTACACTTAAATCAATTTCTTTTATTTTGCTTAATATCATACTTTGAAACTATCTGTGTCTGTAATAACTCTTTTTATATGTATAATGCATTCTGCAATCCATCAATTTTATTAATTAATAAAAGACAATGAAAACATTAAATAGTGTGAGTTCCGAGATCAGTCACTGAAAAAGTTCACATAACCTCCTCTTTTGCAAGTTCTTACCCACTGTGCTAACAGTTTTCTTTCTAGTACCACATCAAATGCTTTGCAGCGAGCTAGGTTGACTGGCTCCACTGTGCTTCCCTGTTTGGAAAATCAGTTATGTTCTTGCAGAAAATAGCAGTTCCTAAATCTCTTCTGTAGCCTTGCACATGATTGAAATGGGATACTGATGAAGGCAGACTTTTGAGAATAGTTGCACCATGCCTGAAATCTTTAGTCTTATTTCAGTAGTTTGATGAACTTATTTCTGAAGCTGCTTTTTGTTTCCAAAAGTGTCTTTCCTTAGTTTCTATTGTACTCTGTATGTAGATGTTTTAGGTACATTTGTTTTCTTTTGTCTTCTAAAATTTGTTTTCTAGGTATGAACTATGAGACAAATTACCACCTTGTTATTTTAAAAAAAAAAAAAAAGTCTTTGTTTTTTATCCCACCACGCACTTTAGGCCGTAACATTTGATAAGTCCATCCATTGCTGTAAGCTCCTTTCCTTAGACCAGACCTGGGTCAATCAGTGATGCCCTCCTCAATGTCCTTATCCAAAACTTTCGTTTTGATTGAATCAGATTCTCTTCCGTCAGTGTTGTTCCATAATGTCTGTATTCCCTGAACCATGTGTCTCCTTCAGGACTTGTGCTTCAGCCCTGGTTGTTGCTCTACCAGGTTTTCTACTTAGTTTAACGTGCTGTATTAGCAGTTCTCTTCTCTAGTTAATTGCCCAGGTGTCTAGCTTGTTTTACTTATCATCGCTTGTTATTGTTGTTCTCAGTGTCAGTATTTCTCATTTCCCTTCCTCTTCATTCTCTTATGATTTAGTATGACTGTGCCCTTCTTTACCACCTGTTTGTTGGCTATAAGAAAAAAATAATTTAAAGTATAAGTAAATCATGCTTGGTTTTGTTCCCTCAACATTTTTTTTTTGATTCATGACAATATGTAATTGCATCCAACCTTATAAAAGGAATTTTGGACATCAAATTGTAATTTGGATCTTACTTATCCACCACAGGATCAATATTCTTTCTGATTTGCTCATAAAAATTTAATTGCTTAGATTCTATCCTAGCATGATGCTTTACGTTCAGCTGATTGCCAGATGCCAGGATGAGACTTGCTGCTCTGTAACTCTGTGGATCGGTCCTAGAATCTCTTAAATACCAGAGTGTTTTCCTTCAGAAGGGCAGCTGCTTTTACTGTGAGACTGGCAATTTTTGTATTTAAGCAGTTGCTTCAGCTGGATCTGAAGCAATCTGTTTTAGCAATGCATAGTACATGAAATGTAAGTACAAAACCCAGATACTGACTTGAATAAAAGTTAAGGTTACTGGAGGGATGTTTATTTGCAGTGTAGATAGATAGTATAAGATTATAAGGATACTATTAAAATTACCTTTTCCACCTTATGTATGGTCTGATTATTTTTTTTTTCTTTTTTCCCTTCTAGTACTCTGATCTACAAGTTTGGAAGAACAGAAGAGTTATGGGGATGAGAGATCACGTTATAGCATTGTCTATTCCATAGTTGCTATGTCGTACTATGTATGTAGATATATTTACATTTATTTGTTCTTGTTTTGCTTTCTAAATTGTATGAACTGAGACAAATTACAGTTTCTGTAATAAGCTCCCTCTTTTCACAGGACAGATTTGTGAATATGTACATATGACTGTATATATCTTCAAAAGGGAATGTCAGGCTTTCTTTCTGAAATCTTCAGGCTTATTTCTTCAAATACGTGGGTTTCCATCAACTCCTCAGACTTCATCTTCCAAACCTTCACATATGTCAGAGACTTCAGTGGAACTATTAGTGAACAAGCAGGATAAAGCCCGTACCCTGTAAGAGGGGTTACTACTTTTATGCATACGTGCGCTAGAGCCGATTTTGCAAGGGCCGACAGGGAGGGTTGCCTGCGTAACCTGCAGGAGTAGTCAGCGCAGGGACGTGACCCAGCTAAGCCTGTATTTAATGAGGGTAAATTCTCTTGTATGCTGAGATAAGAGCTGATTTTAAGAATTTTATATAACTGTTCAGAAAAATATAAAGTAGCTATTTTTTTTGTAAAAGGTTATGAATTTTTAAACAAGGCCCTATATTAAGCAGGTTCTGCATGGCAAATCAAACTGTTCTTGACTTCCGATTGCTATAGCACAAATGACATTTGGTAGCACCACAGTCCTTCGAATTAATGTCATGCTGTTCAGTGTAATAGATACCAATTAGCATTTAATGTATTGACTGATATTAGAGTAAAAAAACCCCACAAACTGGTGCCAGTCATACTTAAGGAATATAAAGAATAAATGAGAGTCAGACTACCATCTTTAAAATTACGCTAGCATAATTTTCTTCAGGGGAAGCTTTTTTGCTGATAAATGAAGCGTTATCCTGCTACCTATTACCTTTGCTATTTAAAAGGCGAGCATTTCAAGTGGGGATATAGTAGATGTATTTATTGCTCACAGTCTTACCTTGAAATAATTGCCAGTTTTAGGACTGCCATTTGCCCCAGTTCAAATGTATTTATCTCCTAAATTTCATGGGCACTTTATGGGAATGCTTCCATTATTGAAATCCAGTTTCTTCTAGCTGGAGTATACAGAAAGGGCGAACGATGATGTTTTATGGCTTTGGACTGATCTTGTATATTCATCTTGCTGTTGGCGACTTCCTTATCTTATGAGTTCTACATGGTTTTTAAAGCATTTGACTCTACCTTGTGTCTAAAAGCTTTTATAACTTTCCATGTATCAAGATTGCTGACCAAATGGTATTAAACTGCAGAATGTAACTTCTGTGCATGGTTACTGTATACTGTTAGTCATCTAATTGCTCCCTTGTGGGAATCTCTCCAGTGGACAGAATATGAAGCAAATACTGCAGCTGAAATTGTGCTACTGGCTAGACTAACTTCATCCTGATTTCACCATCCTGCAGTGAGTTACGATATATTCACTGGTGTTAATCATAGCTTTGTACATAAGTTGTCTGTATGGTTGTAATTTCAGAAAACTGCAATAAACTTTATCTTACGTTCTCAAAATAGTGAACTTCACAAGGTAATTGTACAGTAGTACTCAATAGTTCAAGTAGTACTGACCTTTAAGCAAGTCTTACACCAGCTAGTAAGTAAAACCAAGGTTTTTGTTTTCAGGTCTGTCAGTTTCTTGCTCAGGAGCTTGGGGATGTTTGTTGGCTTTTGTACTGAGAAACAAGTGTGGCCTGTAACTAATCCCATTTACAGCACCTGACACTTGAACAGCAGCACAAGCTAAGTGTTTGACTCTGGAAGAACTCTTACACTGTGCTTTAATACAAGTTCCCAGTTAAGAAAACTTTAAGAGCAGGGCAAGAGCTTCTTTCTGAGGTTACCTGCGTTTTCTACCAGAAGTTTGCTTTCTTGCAAGTATTTCTTGACCATCCTGTCTGGTTTTAGCGAACTGGAATGGTCATGCTCTCTATCCAGCTGCTAAGAGGAGAAAAGAGAGAGCTTTGAGCATGTGCCTCTTCTGGTAGCCTAAGCTGAAAACAGGCGTAGTGTAAAAGAACCACGCAGGCTTCATTCAGAATATCCACTTTTACACCACAGGTAGTTCCAGTGCAGGCCAAGGTGGATAGGGATGGCTCATTTTAGATAATGCTTTGGCCTGCTGCAGTTGGCAGTTGTGAAGATAACCCTTGAGTTACTCCTAACAAAAAGTTTTTAACTTTGGCCTATTTGTGTAACTGGAAAAATATTTAGTAACAACTTTAACAGAAGTCTAGTGTAGGGCTTATTCACGAAGTTGTATGCTGTATTGCTAAATATTCATAGATGTTTTAACTGCTACCTTATGTATATATATATGTCCTCTATTATGCATTTAGGTTGTTCCTTTGGTGAGCCTGTGGTTCTTCATTTGTTTACAGCACAGTACATAAAAAGAACATGGATGAACTTCAAAGCAGGTATTACGCAGCTTGTGGCTGACTTGAAAATTCTTACCAGACTTGAAGTATGACTGAGTCTTCAGATAACTATGTTGTCTTGGCATGCTGCCTAATCACAAGTGATGAGATTAGTTTATGAGGAAACAACCTCATGAAGCTCTTGGAAAAAGCGTTACTGATTTTTCATGCTAGTCTTCTGTATTCCTGGAAGGGGTGGAACAGCATTACCTCAGATGATAACCCACAGCTCTGGCAGTGACCAGGTGCATTAACAGACCTAAGTAACTTGAACAAGTCATTTGCATATAAACAAGCACATTTCTTTCTTTTTTTTTTAAACAACTTCTATCAAACCCAGGAAAAAAGTCAAATAAAAACAACCTTTTTAGTACAGAAGTGGTTCATTTGTTCTTTGTGTTTTATTAGACACCCTCCAGACCCCACAGGACTGTGATGTGAGGCTTAACTTGTAGTCTTCTGCTTTAAGTGACTCAAACCCCAACCCTCAGTCAACTTTTCATTTGCAGGACTGATCTGATTGATAGTCAACAAGAGATTTTAGTGTCTCATAATCACCGATACATGTTATACAAATTCTGAGCAAAATTAAAGTTTGTTTTGCTGTGAAGAACAACTGTCTTGCTGCAGGAGCAGAAGATTAATGCTTCTCATGAATGTGTTTGTTAGGAGGCAGATATTAGGAGGCCTTTCTTGGAGCAGTTCTTTGCACAAGTTCATGGTGAGGAGAGTAAAGTACTATAAAATTTCTTTTTAGACCGCCATTTTTATCTGGAGGGAAGAAGCCACACAAAACCACATGTACTTAAAATGATTCAGAAAAGCATACTGGGGTGGATATAATACACATTGAGTGCTAACACACACAAATAAGGCAACAAAACAAAAGCCACTATAAAAGTAATTCATGGTGCAATTATTCACTCAATGAAAAATTCCAGGTTGTACTACATCCTACCATAAAGTGCCATTATTTCTCAAAGCTTTATTTCAGTTTGGGGTGGGAAATACGATGCTGTTAATATAACCATCTGTCTTTCTTTAGGCAATTTAGTGTTCATTTCCCTTTCACGTTCCACCTTTTAAGTCTCTTTGGCAGAAGCCATTTAAACAAAGGCTCGGGGTCCACGCTGTTCTCGGGAAGCAACGTCTCGCTCAGGATTTGTCAGCGGCTGCATTTTGTCCAGAGTTGGTCATCTGTCCTGCCAGCAGCCACACAGCACCGCTCCTGAGCGGCAGCCTCTGCAAAGACTTGGTACAGGCACTCGCACTAGGGCGCCGCTTAAGTTACTTCACTCTCGCTGGAGATGCTGTGTGAGTGAGCTTGACCATCCAAACTGCTGCCACAGGCTTGGCTTCCTTCCCCACAAAATAACACAGATGACGATAAGGGATCGTCCTCGACGCAATTGTCCAGCACCTCTAAAACCGGCATGCTAGGGTCCTTCAAATACTGAAAAAGCCAGAAATAACAGTTAGATACCTATCCACAGAACAGAGGTATTAGAAATCACAGAGACAGAGCAGGTACCACCACCTCTAGGCAAGTTGCTTCAGACCAGAATTCACAGTGCGAGCTGCTAAATATATAGTCTGTTCTGGATTTCCTTGAAACTACATTGAGCAAGGAGAAAGTTAAAAATACCTTATTTCGGGGGGGGGGGGGGGGGGGGGGGGGGGGGGGGGGGGGGGGCGGGGGTGGGAATCAATCACGCAAACATCCATTTCAGTGAATTAAAGCAGCCCGCATTTCCTATTTTTTTTAAATAAATTTTAGCTAATATTCTTTTCATGTCAGTTCAAGCAAATTCCTGCTAGTTAAGAACAAACCACAGAAGAAAACGCTTCTTTATTACACTGCTGAGGACATATCCTCCAACTGCAGGAATCTATGACAGCTTGTCTAAAGCGCTGATGGAGCAAACGAGATCTAAGATTCTGATTTGTTCAGTGTCAGGCAAGTCAGATCTGCATCTTTTACCAGAAAACTCCAGTGGCATTCTTCTCTTGTAGTTACTTTTTGCTTTGACTTCCCCTCTGCTCCCCTCTCCTCCAAAATTAAGTCATCAGCTTTACAATGAATGCATAATCAAAGAAAGGAGCATTAGAAAAAAAAACTAGGCCAGAGAAAATGCTTTCTGTTCCTCCTGCCACCCCCATATACTCTCCTTATCACTCAGCTGATCTTGTGTTTCACAGGGAATTGGAGCCATCTACCACTTCATGTACTGAACCAAAAAAAAAAAAAATAAATCTGCCATTGAACACTTTTCCCCCTGATTTAAAAAAATCAGAATAAATGTCTGGAAAACAGACACCTTTATATTGTTAAAAGACTGACGTAGCTTGTAGTTCTACTCAAACTTGTTCTGCACTGTAGGAGGTGTCATAATCTGGCTGAGATGGGACCGCAGCTCAAGTCACGTCTGTTGTGGGACAAAGTTAACCTTAGTTTCAATTAAGGCACCACCTTCTCTATAATCACAGCAAGGCTAATGAGCAACAGGATTATTTTTTCAGGTGTATTAAAAATGAATGTTTCATATAGGAACCTCAAATACATCCACTTCAGCAAATTCATGACATAAATGAATGTCAGTTTGGCTTTGCTATGTGAAGGCGTTTCTGTGGTAGAACTGCTCCCTGTAACTCAAGACGCTGAAAGCTGAGATCCTTCTGTAAAAGAAGGGAGCATGTGATTTTTCTGAAAATCTAAAAGGGTACATACGAAACTGCCTTAAAATAATTGGTATTTTGTACTCATGGAAAGTGTTTTAAGAAGAGAAGCCTCAGGCTGGTTGATCTCTTTTAGAAATACACATTTTAAAAATTCTGCATATTTACTGATTTTCCTTCATTTCTTGTCAGTGTTTTGCCCAAAGCCAGGCTCACCATTGTTCAAGAATATCTACTTTTGCTGCATGTTTTCCAGCTTAATACAATTACTTCAGAACACATGATGATAGACTCTATTCTTGCAAGTCCTTCGCATGAAATGCTGCACTATTTTAGTACACTGTACAAGGATTTTTTTTTTCCCTATGTGAGATATACTTTGCTTGATATGTGATACAGCTGTCTCCACTGAGCCCCCACGAAATGGTAGCTGAGGCAGCATGAAGAGAGAAAATTATTTACTCAGGGCTCTGCAGAAAGTCTGAATTCATTCACCCATACTTCTGTAAAAATCTGGAAAACCAGCTCCACAATCACAGAACTACCATAGTACAATGGACTACTCTGACATGCAGATATATACAAAGAAATACACCTCAAAGAACTGCAAACAAATACAAGCTTTTAAAAATACGGAATGCATGCTGAACAAGAACTTTTAAAATCAAGAACTTCGCTTAAAAGACTACTTCCTGTTTAAGTACTAAAAAGAGGAAGATGAACAGGACTGAAACAATATCGTTTAGTACAGAAATGTGTAAGCTACAAGGAGAAAAAAAGCCCCAGGATGACTTTTTCATCTGAGTATTGCTAAACCTACAGGAAAAAAAGCCCAAGAACATTCCCCTAGGTATTCCTCAGTCTTCAAGTCAGTCCTTGCTCTTAAAACGATCAGTGTTCACTTTTCCATATTTGATTTCTAGTCAGAGACCTAGGTCCCAAGTACATGTTCTGCAGCACACAAAAGCTTTTTGCTTGCAGTGAGCAACTGTTTCAGGCCTGATGACTTAGATAAGCAACGAAAGGGGTGGACAAGGGTTAGTCAAGGAACAGAGGATCTTACTCCGGTTTCCTAACAAACAGGATTATAGCAGCATTTGTATCTTAGTGCAGAGAAAAAAATATAATGCAGTTGAGTAAAAGACGAATAAAGTGGGAGATAGTATACGAGAAAAGGAACAGTTTACAACAATTGTTTATATCTATTTCTGTTATGCAACAACTAGCTTTGTTCATATTCACTCCAAGATCATCAGGGGGAGGGAGGCAGAAGGGAGAAATATAAAGTGTCTACACATACCTCTTCGAAGTGTGATGGGATTTCTAAAGGTGGCTGAGACCAATATTTAATTGTTTTGTGGTGTCTCCACAGAAGAATCAAACCAACTGTTACCAGATTTACAAAAAGTAACATAAACACAAATATTACTACAATATATCCAGCTCTGGTTGCCTCTGAAAAACAAAAAAAACCAAAAACCGTATACATATGGTAGGTTCATATTTATACATCATCAAATGTAAAACAGTATACAGCAAGCTGAAATCTACTGTACTTGGTAATCAAAGTAGAATTTCCAAGGCTAAGATCACAACCCTACTATAGATGCACTCTAAACACCTGTGTTCAGAAGTAGCTTGTTTTCCGATTCCACGTGGAAGCCACCAGCTCCCACGTGCTTCTGCCCCTTAATCACGCAGCCTAAGGCAGGCGTCTACTTGACACGCTAGCAGGGCAAACGCAGATCTGGAGGAATCACTGCTGGCGGGGCAGAGGGCAGGCGGCGAATGCAACCTGTCCTTCCACCCTCAAGTTGTCAGCAAGGGCCATGAACGCCAGGGGCTTCTCTTTCAGAACACGTGCCCCGCTTCAGCAAAGGGAGCATCACAGACTCCAACCTCACAGCTCAGGGGCTTGCGTTCAAGTACTTGGTCAATACCACCCAGGAGGTCAGCTCCTGTGGGGCTTCAGAAAATGCATAAGCAGGTTTCATCTACGCGTCTGCCAGCGTGTTCAAAGCATGCTAAAGATGGGTTGTGCTTGTGTGTTGGTGGTCACACGGACAGATTCAAGAGAGGGACAAACTCTGTTATCTTGCACACGCCCTCTCATCCCCTCACGCTCTCTCTTATCTTGTACAAAAACATGGAGCTCAAACTGTCAGAGAAGGAAGCAGGTCAGAGAGGAGAGGGACGCTCCTGTCCTGCAGGAGGCAGTGGCTGAGGGAAAGGATTTGCAAGAGTAACACCATCTCCTTCATCAATGACTTCCTCTAAAGACCAAGTATTTGTATTTTCTTTCTCTGCGTATTTCTAGAAAGTAATACCCGTAGCACTATTTATGAAGGAAAAGGACGAGGGGAAGAGTACAACACAGACCCTCAATTACTGACTGAAAAATTCCTTGTTATTTTGCCATTAACGACAATTGTGAAGTACTATCAGTGGTGCTCTCTTAGCACTCTCCTGACAAATATGGGTAAGTGGCCAGTTACATGATCTAAGACTCAGGTTCTACACTCATCCCATTATATACAAAAAATAACAAAATCAGGTTTATACCACTGATTTTAGTTCTGTAACACTCTGGGACACTTTGCAGTCCAAGTAACTTGAGATCTGAATGTATCATCAATTCTACTTGAATTCTAAAACAATAAAGTGTCAATTCCTTTAGATTTCTGATTTCGAATAGTGTATTGCTCGTCTTTGTCTCCTGTTTAAAAGAAAAAAAAAGAAAAAGGTGTTACTGTAAAAAACAGACCTTTCTTCAACACTAATCCCCTCCCCATATTTAAGTTTCTCATTCAAAAAGCACAGATTTTATTTTTCGTAATTCAGCTTTCCCAAACAAGAGAAGCAGTGAAATACATTTCAATTTTCCTACTTGAATGCATTTGAAATTTTATTATTTTTAAAGGAAATTAAGCCTGACCATTTAAAACCATCTACAAGGGCACGAACAGCAGAGGCATGAAAACTGATGCAAGGTCTCATTTTATCCACAATATGCTGCCGGAGGCTTTGGCGCAGCTTCTGTAACAGCTCAGGCAGTGAGAGCAATATAGGAAGGGGGAGGGAAAAACAAGCCATGAGAAGTGCCTCCACCATCAGAGGAGGCTGACGGAAGTGTAGTTCAGTAAGAGCTTCCACCATCTCAGCTCCTTCTACTGAAGAGGAAAACAGCTGATGGGCAGCGCAGAACCTCCACAGTCTCCACACGGCCACCACAGTCTTTTGGGAATTTTAACCTGTAAGGGGCTAGGGTAAGGGCCTTGGTGAAGCCTACAGAAGCGTACAAGAGTGACTTCTTGTCTGAATCTCAAACATGAAGGTGTTTTATGTGTGTCAGAAAAATACACATTGGCGCAAGAGAGGAAGGAAGTGGAGGCGTTTCAGATTTAGCAAGGTCTTTGAAACAAAAGTTTTTTTAAAATAAATTAATTTTTTTTCTGCTTCTGTTTTTTAAACATTTGACTTTAGAATGACATTCTTTTGAATCTTCTTCCTCTTTTTTTTTTTTTTTTTAAGTTTTTTTTAAATGTAACTTAATACCTCCCCTGCAACGCTGGCCTGTCAAGAACACAATTACCAGGGCCCCAGACAGCAGTGTAAACGCACAATAAGACCAACACCTCTAAGTCTCAATATGAACAGGAACAGCTCATCCCAGCCGTGTCCAGCATGTTTCTAATAACTCCACCTTTCTCTGCCCTAGGAACAGGCAACATCAGGCCAAAGCAGCCTGCTACTGAAGCTGCCAGCACAAACAAGCCCAGCACAGGAAAGGAGGAAGGATATTTCAGAGTTTTTCCAAATTGCTCAGGAAAACTTTGGAATCTAAATGTCATTTTAAAGCCACCTTTGACACTTTGTGGATTCTCTCCCTTGATCTGCAATGTGATTTAACCTTCGTTTCATATGGAGGAAAAAAAGACCTTTTTGAAAGATTCGTAATACGTGCAATACTTGTGCCAAGACCAAATTACTTTTTTTCAAGACACCAAATGGTGACCTTCACTGCTAGAGAAAAAAAAATGACATTAGTTTTCTTCCTCCATTTCTGCTGTTTTGCCAAGAGACACTGACTCATATCTCTTAGTCACAAAGGCATTATGAACAAAATAAATTAGAGAGAATTCTTACTTTTTTAGTAGTACTTGTTGCGTTCTCCCAGTAGGACACATGATACTGAAGAACGTCACCTGCTTCAGATCCAAAAGGTGGTGTGACACTAATGAGAAGTGAGTCAGAGCTTTCAATCACGCTGTTCACTTTAGGGGGCCCTATAGTAGCTGAAAATAAACACAGAAAGAGCAGTGAACCTCCAAGATGCAGAACAGCTCATCATACTGTCTTCAGCTTTACTTAGATACTCTCAGCAAACATACTAAATATTGACAGCTTTTTCTCAAGAAAAGGAATACATTTTCTCATCTACTTAATGCATTTAAGATATCTACTTTATTACAAATCTAAGGAAAAAGACTTGAAAGCATAAGCGAAACCAGGTAACTAAAAAAAAAGTTTCCTGTTAACTTTCCCTGGAAATTCAGTAAATATTCACTAGCATGTATCTGAATTTATCTGCAGTTATTGGTGATACAATTTTGTTCATTTTTTTTTTTCCTTCAAATAGCCTGCCACATATTCCATGTTCTCTAAAAAACAAGCTGTTTGGGTCAACGGAAGAGGAATAACTAGTGTCCCCCTTCTTGCTTTGATGTCTCCATCTGTCCTATAAGGTAAAGATGATGACTTCCTTTTGTGAAGTACTCTGAGGTCTAAATCATGAAAAATATTATATAAAGTACTGTCAGTCCTAATACAAGAGACTTGCGTGATCACAGGTCATATATGGTCACTAGTCATTTATCCTTTGTATCTTGACTTCTTTCAAGAGTTAAGCTTACCAGCATTTGTAAAGCGCTCCAGGATCTCAAAAAACCCACTCATGCAAATATTAGAGTAGTTAACAGCTGTTTGCATACCCAAGAGAGGGAACTATTAACAGGAAAAAAAAATCAAACCTTGCATGCAATCATTGTTCATTGTACCTCAAAAAATCCAGCAGAACCTGCTCTGTCCACTATTACTTTAGAGAAGATTGGTCCCCATGATCTTTATATCGGTAGAGAAATTTCAGTTTCTTTCTACTTCCTGTTGCTGTACAGCTGCAAACGCCTTGTTGTGTGCACTCCCAAATTCCCAAAGCTCCCCTCTCAAGTGGCACTGACCCAAACATTAAAGGAAGAAAACAGCCTGACTGAGTAGCCCATGGTCTTGGTGTCTAGGAACTGATCTCGAGGGCGGTCACACAAGAATCATCACATAATGTTCCTCTTGCTGCCCCAAGGAGCAGACACACACACATCTCTCCCACACCGAGCCTCTCCTTTGTCTTGTATTCCCATTAGCCCAGTGCCTTCCTAACCCCCAACGGATCCCATTCCCAAACAATCCTGTATCACCAGCTACAGACATGCCAGTTGTAATCTTCAACTCAGGATTCAGGTTGTTCCTCATCCCCACATTCTTTACTACTAGAGAAAATCCAAGATTTAGAACTGAAGTCACCAGGGAATGTATCATACTCTGTGCCGCATGGACCACCACTGCTCCTCACAAGGTATGGGAGAACTTGAATTAAAGAGTTCATAAATCCATCCCTCTGCTTTGTTATCATTTCAGAGGTATTTTTAAACTCAGCATTTACTTTCTTCTAATCCTGAAACCAATCACAGCAAGGCAAAGAGCAGACCTTATAAAGAACAACAATACACTTGTTCACACATTTAACAGGATTTAAAGTGTGCCTTGACCCTTTGTCGTGGTTTAACCCCAGTCAGCAACTCAGCACCACGCAGCCGTTTCCCCCTCCCCCTCCCAGTGGGGTGAGGAGGAGGAAAGCAAAGGAAAAAAAAGTAAAACTCGTGGGTTGAGATAAGAACAGCTTAATAACTAAAGTAAAATATAATACTAACAATAGTAATAATGAAATATAATAATAATAGTAATGAAAAGGAATGCAACAAAAAGGGGGGGGGGGGGGAACAGTGATGCACAATGCAATTGCTCACCACCCGCTGACCGATGCTCAGTTAGTTCCCAAACCGCGATCTGCGCCTCCCAGCCAGCTCCCCCCTGTTTATACACTGGGCATGACGTTCCATGGTATGGAATACCCCTTTGGCTAGTTCAGGTCAGCTGCCCCGGCTCTGCTCCCTCCCAGCTTCTTGCACACCTGCTTGCTGGCAGAGCATGGGAAACTGAAAAGGCCTTGGCTTAAGATAAGCGCTACTTAGCAACAACTAAAACCTCAGAGTGTTATCAACATCATTCTCACACTAAATCCAAAACACAGCACTGTACCAGCTACTAAGAAGAAAGTTAACTCTGTCCCAGCCGAAACCAGGACACCCTTCTACACTGTAGTCAGGACAGTTTATTAGAAAAGGGATCCGTTCAACAGAAACAGGTAGTTTGTACTCAGAGTACCACAAATCAAGGGAGTGTTATGTGTGCATGTGGCAGTGCTAAGTGGGGAAATAAGAAAATGGAAAACTCTCTAACATAATATACGTTGTAGTTCTTATAAGGCTTAGCCACCTAAGGCAACTCCTCTGTTTCTCTTTCGATACCTGTTGAAAGAGTGCGCTGCTAATCCCACTACAGAGGAACTAAGTAGTATCAAATTCCTAGTGACACGCCGAGGCCGTTTAGTCTTTGTTAACTGAACATCTACAATTCTCTCATTCGGCTGTTGTACATAATGGAGTCAAAAAAGTCTAGAACAGGCAACAAACATTTTTTTCAAATAAGTCTCCTTTGAGAGAAGGACACTGAAATCATAAATAGCACTTACTGTTTCTCTCTGCCACGAACGGATCTGTTTCCACCCAGTCAGAAGTCACTTGCCCTAGCTCAGCCCTCACACGCAAAACAACAGTCCAGCGCCGCTCCTTAAGTGACATGGGGAAACTGCATTCAGTCTGGGTGATACGGGTGCAGTTCATCTCATCCCACTGGTTAAAGGCCCCTCTGCAATGCAAAACCAAGGACAAATAAAGCATCAGCAGAACAGCGCAATCAGCTAAAACACAATCCCTCCCACCTAGACAATTTTTGTAACAACAGAATATGTTACAAAACTACCACTTTCATGCGGGTTTAATTCCACAGCCCTTTCGGCACCTGCGTCTCCTCAGTATCTGGGGAAAAATTAAAATTAGTGAGGGAGACTTCAGTAAGGCTAAAATTATACAGGAAACTATGCAACATTTCTGGGTGCTCTTCAGGTCTTCTATCTTTGCTCAGTTTAGCAGAAACATCACAGGCTAAGAGACTGTCAGTTTTCAGAAGCTCCTTTCAGATATATATAAAAGCATCTGTAATAGACAACTCATTCTTTCATTTGCTTATTAATTTTTAGCTTTTTTTTTTTTTTAAACCAATTGTGTTACTGGATTGTAACAAAATCAGTTTGGTTGGTTTTAGATCTATTTACTTACGTTTTAAAATGGACTGTATATAACACCAAGCCTCTATCCACTTTAACAGGAGACCACCTCAGTGAACTATGAAAGTTATAGGAATAAACCATCACATCCTTTGGTGCCGGTAAATGGGGAGAAGATTCTAAAGTAAGAAGAGGAGCAAAAATAACTATTAAAGCACTCAAGTATACAGTAACTAACTTTTGGTCTCCAAATTCCATCACTATATATTACATTTTCACTGCTTTGCGGGCAAAACCACTCCTCCTCCTCATTCTGTCTCTAGGTGCACTAGTAGCAGTACATTTAAGTCCCTGCTACCCCCAAAGCACTGAACTGCAACTTACTGCTTTTATTTATTCCATACAGAACATAGCACTGAAAGTATCGAGTCCAGCACAAAACAATAAACCCCACCCAGCTTCCCCATGAAGCTATAAATTAAGGTCCACTGCCACTTATCATTACAAAAGCTCATCTATTTCCACTGTCTGCATCTCACGTTTTACTGTGTTAACAACTCAGAACACATTTTTTCTGACCGTCTGCCTCCTGCTAACTTGTTTGAAAACACCGAGGTCACTTCACTGAAACCTTCCAGGAAACAGATAAAAAAACCAAAAAGCCTTCTTGTACTTAAACATTCACAAACACACAGGGCACCGTTCCACTTGCAAGCCTGAAGTTTTGTCAATTTTGAAACTGATTTCACAATGTACAAAAGGACAGAAATCTCTGTTAGAGGCGTGCCTTCTGCTAGTAGGAACGTCCACCCAAATTTGGTCACACTATAAACTCCTGTGGGTAAACAAAGGCTGCAAGGGCTCTCGATCAGCTTGTCAGGAGGCTAGCAACACAGAAGCGGAGAGCAAACAGTTGCATCTCTAGTATGGGAGAAGAACCACTTCCCTGCTGGCCCAAGCAGAGCGGAGGAGGAAGTCGTCTATTGGGACTGCAGCACAGCCAAAGGCCAGGCACCGAGCTGGGGACAGAGGGGCAGAAAAACCAAGTAGAGGGAGGGAGGGCAGCCAAGCAAAAGGCAGAGAACCAAGGGCTGGGGAAATGGGGGTGGGTGAAGTATAGAAAGCCAGAGGAGAAGTGGGGGAGCAGCTGGAGGAAGATGTTAGCTGGCAAACAGGACAAAACAGCAGGCTGGAGAACCAAAAAACACTGAAAGACAAGGAGACCAACGGCAAGGAATTGGGATAGCCAAAAGAAAGAGACTGAGATTATCACAAGTAGGCTGAGGCAAGGAAGACAGGAAAACGCAGTTATCAAATGCCTTTAAAACCAGAAAAGCCTCACACTTTTAACCACAGCACGGCAGTCACTCAGGAGGGAAGGGCCCTCGGTCGGTCTCTAGTCCAAGCCCCCGCCCCAAGCAGGGCCAGCTCTGGCATCAGACCAGGCTGCTCAGGGCTTTCTCCAGGCAGGTCCCAGAACCTCCAAGGACAGAGCTTGCACAGCCTGGCTGGGCAACGGCTTCACTACCCGCCTGTCCTAAGAGGGAGAAAGGTTTTCCTTCTACACTTGACTTCTATTTGTCTGTGTAGTGATCCCCTTACACCATTAAACATACTGGGTCAACAGGTCCTAAGCTCAAAGACAACCATGACATGACATGATATGATATGATACCCCACATAAGATTTCCATTTTTTTGTTCTTAAGACAATAGTCTCCTAAGATACGGTTTGTTTATTTTTACCTAAATAAGATCAGAAGATCGAGCACTTAAGCTAAATTCTGGCCCCAGCCTTCTTTGGGAATATGGGGATAATGTTAAAAAGTTTTTTCTTTTTAATTTCTACATCTGATTTTGTTACACAGCACTAGACAGCACACTGATGCTGACAGTGCTATCTTTCAGAAGAGATGTCATGCCAGGCTCTTAACACCCTCCATGTACAGGAAAGAGACAACACAAATCTTCATAAAGTTGCATTAAACCCTAAGTCCAAAATACAAAAATAACTAGGTACGCTCTCAAAGTTTTAATCAGGTATGTTACTAGTTTCTTAGCCTCAACTTTTGAGTAGTGGTCTTAAGTAAACACACAGTGCCTTAGGCTACAGATGGATCATTCAGCGTTGCAAACCTGTTTGAGATTTCTTACAGTTAGAAACGATACCTAAACTATTAATCTCTCGTGTATTTTAAAGGCCATTAAGTAACCTTTTCTTCATTCAAGAAAAGTTTTCACTTTCCAGTCACGCAGATTCTTTCCTGCACTCTCACCGCTGGTCTGGCATGTGGCAAGGTATCTCACACCATCAGTAATCTGTGCACTCAGACATCCGATACAAACTAATTTTACAAAATTCAAGAAAGCTGTCAGAACGAAACACAAGTGCTAGCATTTTTTTTCCCTTCTCTCCATCTTAAAAAAAAAGGAAAAAGCAATGAAGGACAAGGGCAGCTGGGTCATCTTCTCTTCAATCAAGACTGCACACTGATTATTTTGCATTATATTAGCATTCAGAAACAGATAATTTCCCCTACCAGCTTCAAAACCACTGAAAAAGTTACCAAATCTACGGCTCTGTAGTTGAACATTGAGGTGCTGTGCGCCACAAGGCACTTACTACTGCACTGAGGAGCTGTTTCTGTAGCACACCGAAGGAACACAGTCATATTTCTGTTAGATATCTCAACTTGACAAGGGAAGTTACTTAGATTTCTGAAATCACACACTGAACTCCGTAACAATCATTAGTTTGTATAACCCAAAGTAACAAAATGCACACTTCAGAAAAAAACACATACATATACAAGTATCCTAAAAACCCCCAAACTACCTTAGCCAGGGAAAGGCAGAAATGCCCTTTCCTTTCTCTCTGTCTGGAAGGTGGTCTCGCTGAACCAGTTCTTTTAAAGCACCTGCCACACAATGCTCAGATTGTTTTTCTCCTGATGCAGAGACTTCCTGACTCTTCAAGCTGCAAGTCAAAGCTTTCACATAGCAGAGTGTGAAGCCGCAAGTCACAGCGAGTGAAAGCAGCTCGGCTTGGCCTAGCCATTCGTTTCACAGAGTCCGTTCCTGCTCCTGAATGATTTCTGACCCCTTCCCCTGCATCAGCCTTAGAATACATCATTTTGCTAAACGGCAAAAAAGAAGTCTGGGGGTTTTTGGATGGACTTTTGCTGTTCTAATGTACCGAACTGGCTTCTCATATTGTCAGACAAGCACCAAAGCCTGCAAAAGGTGAACAGCAGAAGCGTATGGCCAGGTGGGGACGAGTGACAACAGCTTGCTATTCTTTTGGCTCAGATTTTAACATGTAGCATCTCCATTTGCAACAGAAGAAACAGAGCGCACCATGCCTACGAGAGCGAGCGCAGACGAGGAGGAGGCCCTACGCACAAACCAAACACAAGGAGGCCCTACGCACAAAGAGCTCCCTGGGAAATCCCACTGCTGCCGAAGGGATGGGACTGGGCAACACTGACTGCAGCAGGTCCCCCTGGCTCGCCTCAACCCACCCATGGGCATTTGGACTCCCGAATCCAGCCACCAACTGCAGGCCTGGAATAGCAGCTGCCCCCAAACAGCCGGAGAGCCCCACGGGGCTCACCAGTCACAGGCTGGTCAGCCAGGCCTTGACGAACCCGAGAAAACGTGACAGCGGACATGCTGAACTCATGGAGGTACTCACGTGCCTGAATAAGGACTACGCTGTATGAATACCTCATTCAAGACATGTCACAGCAGCTCTTCCACACTTGCTGGGATACATACTGAAGCCAGGATTATTATATCGAAGTCTAAATCCAATCCTACCTAAACTTTCAATTCATAAAATTAAAGGGAGGCGGCTCAAGTACAGTTGATGAACGGGTGCCACACCACGAACTACAGCCACACCAACGACTTACACCGTATCAATCCTCTTCAAGGCTGAACCCGTGCAGGTTTTAGCCGCTCTCTCGCGGACGCGGCCGGTTTGGGGCCACACCGCCCTGTGCCCGGCGGCCGGCCGCAGAGCCAGCCCCGGGCCGGGATGCGAGCCGGTGGCAGCCCAGACGACGGCAGATTTTCTAGGAGCAGCAACCCCGGGGTCGGCAGGAGAAACCTGGACTTGTCCTCCTTCAGAGGGCCAGGCACAGGCGGGGTGAGGAAAGGGTGAAATCCGCGACAGCCCCGCTCTCCCCACTGCCGCCCCTCCCGCTGCGGCTCCGGCCCCCCCCGCGGCTGCTTCAGGCGACGGGCTAAGAGGCACGGCCCCGCTGTCCCCCACCGCCCCAGCCCGGGCCCTCGCCCCACAGGCTTCCGCCGCCTCCGGGCCGGAAGCCCGCCGGGGAGGTGGCGCACAGAGAGGCGCAGGCCGGGCGGCAGCCTCCAGCCCCGCGCCCCCGGCCACCACCGCAGCCAGCCCCGCGCCCCGCCGCACCCACCTGCGCCCGAGGCCCGGACCGAGCCGAGGAGGAGGAGAAGGAGGAGGGAGGGGAGCGGCGCCCGACACGGCATGGCCCGGCTGGCAGCACCCCGCCGCCCGGCCCCGCTCGCCGCCAGAGGCTGCTCGCCGGTCCCTGAGGAGCGGGGCCGGCGGCGAGCAGGCCTGCCGGGGCCGCCTCCCACCCGCGGCCCTGCCCCGGCTGCGGCTGCTGGCGGGGAGCGGGGCGGCCGCTCCGTCCCGGCTCCGCTCCGCCTCCACGCCCGCCGACGGGGAGGCACAGCCCGCCTTCGGCCCCGCCTGCCGCGCCGCGGGCGGCTGGGGTGGCTGCGGGCGCCGGGCGCAGGGGCCCCAGCGGGGGGCGGGAAGCCCCTGGCGGCGCCGTCTGCTGAGGGGAGACCGCGGCCCGGCGTTAGGGCGGGCCGTGGTGTAGCCCCGCGGCCTGCCCTTGCCCTTGCCCTTGCCCTTGCCCTTGCCCTTGCCCCTGCCCCTGCCCCTGCCCCTGCCCCTGCCCCTGCCCCTGCCCCTGCCCCGCGCCGCGCCGCGGAAGGCCCTGCAGTCACCCCCGCATATGGGGTGGACACGCTCGCAGGCGCGGAGGGTTGCGTGTGCATTTATGGTGTGCGGTTGATGTGAGAAAATCTTGCCGTTAAGTGGTTAAAGTTCCCCAGCTTTCTCTGGCTGCATCTAGCGTAACACCAACCCGTGGTTAAGCCTAACCACACACCTTTAACTGATGCTATTGATGACACAATATTGTGATTAAAAAATCTGGAGGTGATGCCGGGGGGCAGCATTCCTCCCAAATTATTACTGTTTTAACAGAACAATTATTTCTAAATAATTCACTAGGCAGGGACCTGTTGTTATTAAGAGCTTCGACACTAGTTAAAAGCACCATAAAGCAGAGGAGTATTTCGTATGTCTCCTGAACAAAGTCAAAATACTCTCTCTTAAACACTTCAGAGAGAAAATACATTTTATTAGTACAAGATTGGGCAGTCAGCAGAAGTATGACCGGCAGGACTGCCAACAGAGGAAACCATACAGAGTTAGGGTACTTAAAACATCTTTAATTAGTATTAATAAAGGTGGTGTTTGGCTGCCTGAAGGCTCCCTGAGCAAAGTTTACACCATTGCCATCAGATTTTCGACAAAAGGAAAGCAGGCAAGTACAGCAGGAGTATGTTGTGTTCAGAGTGCTAGGTAAGGGCTAGGCAGCTTTGATTTCTAAGTAAGCTTGGATGAATCACTTGATTTTGCTGTAGTTCAGCTCTTCCTCAATCGAAAGAGAGATTCCTCCCTTTCTCTTAGCCCTGAACGACCTGCTTTTATCAACCACAAGCTTTCAGGGCAAAGATCCTTTTGCGGGGAGGTACAGTAATAGAACGGGCCAGAATCTCAGTCAAAGCCTTTTAACACTGACACAAATGATAACAGCTAGAAAGGAGTATAAACAAAGGAGGAGAAAAAAAAGCAAATGCTGAAAAGCCAACTGGTTGGTTGGTTGGTTGGTTGGTTGGTTGGTTGTGAAAATAAGATGGGCTAGAAGGGTATGGTAGAGATTAAAGTCATTCAGTTATAGATTGAGCCAGTTTTCGCTGCATTTAACATGTGTGACCTCTTTTTGAACCCTTCTGGGAAGAGTGATTCAACTCTCTCAGTCGAGCGGCACTGTTCTACTGAAACCCTCCGCTCCACAGGCTTCACTTTGGGACTTCCCCAGTGCCAGGCCTGTGCTGAGACACAGATCCTTTAATACTGATGTCTGAAGCCAGTGGAGGAATTTCGGTCACGCACTGTTCGCATGACTTGTGGAGCATTTCTGGTGGCAGGTAGCCAAGCAGAAAGCCAAGCAGAAAGCCACTGGCAATTTCTAACTATGGAACTTGAAGAGCAAAACGGCATGTCCAGAAGGCATGTTAATTTTGGTGGCATCTCTAATTCATGCATTAATGAGCTTTGATTCACAGAGGAAACTTAGGTATATTAAAGAGCAACTCAAAACATGAATTCTGAAGCGGGGTTTCCCTCTACCCTTGCACTGAAAGACACATGTTTACTGCAAGTGTTAGAGAAATCCCATAACCTATCACGTGTGTTTTCCCTTTGCCAAACCAGACGGGAAACTTTTGCAGGCTTTTGGTTTTGCTCCAGCTGATCTCTCTCTTACCTTGAACTTCCTGTTAAGCCAAAGCCCAAGAAATTACTCTCTTACAGTCTAGCAGGCTGTTAGGAGGGAAGTCAAAATGACTGGTTGTGCCTTCATGGAAAAAGGTTAACGAAATATGTGCTTTTCACCATCAGTGGACGAGGGATGACTTCTTAAAACTGGTAGTTTAAGGAGAGCTGAAGAGAGAGAGGAGAGAACTGAGAATAAACAGGGATTTAATGAAGACAGAGAGAATAGAGAACTGGAGTCAATGCAACATCTGATCCTATCAATCAGCTCCAAAAGAAAAAAATATTAATTAACCCAGGAAATCTGTAGAACCTACAGGAGTTCAGAGATAATTATGTATATTGCTTTCTTTTCTTTGAGCTTGGGGAGCAAAAAGCAAAGTTAATGTCAAATCAGAAAGTAAGGGATAAATAATTTTTTCTTGCTGGTCCCTTTCCCTCACTAAAAGCTATCAACATGAGAAAGTGAAAGGTAGCAAGTGAATGTAGAAGAAAATACATTTCAGAGGAGAAATAGCTGCATCTATCACTGCAAGTTACAAGCTCTTAAAATCACTGAGAAGTCTTACGTGTAGAAAAAAAGAAAATTCATTATGGCACGTAACTGCAATAGATTGACATCGTAAGTAGTTTTGGGTGTATTTCACCAATGCAAACTATTTACGACACTCAAATCCCAGCCTTGCCAGTTATTATATGTGGATGCTTGGGTTCACCCTTGTAAAGCTGAAACTAACTCACCCATAAGACGATAGCTAATCAATATCAAGGCAGTCATTTTCCTGCAGCCAAATTTTTGGCACAGAATCTTGAAAAAAAATTGAATCCACAAAACATAAGGAATTTCTCCAAAAATAACACATAGATAGAGGTGAAATGCATCCATTGTAAGACGCGGGGACACCTCATACATCAAGTAGTGATCAGTAGGTGAACAGTTTTGGGACCACAGTGGTCCAAAAGGGAAATCAACCACCTTTCTTGTGTTCCTCCATTACACCTCTTCTAGGCATCTCATGTAAAGAACCATGGCTAACTCAGCTAAGAAACAAAAAAAAGGAAGAAGACAAAAAAGAAGAATCCCCCCTCCCCTCCAATTCACAAGGGGTTTGTAATGGGAAACATCATTGCATAGCAAATGGTGAAGGCATTAAGCTCTATCTTCACATGCTCTTATTCCCAATCTGCAAAGGCAGAGGTGCTACCATCAAATACTTTAAAAGTTAAAAACAAATCACAAGATTTAAAAAATGCTCCTAATATCTTGATATTGGAGATAAAGATTATATTGCATTTTTGCATTCCCACATCCCATATATACCACCCTCTGTCTTTGAATGTATGAGAGAGTGAACAAGTATTTATCTACTCACAAATGCATGGAAAGAGGTGATTTGGGGTGGTGCTAAAGAGCCGATAAACATCTGTTTTTTCTCTTTCTATTGTCCCTTGACACAGCCACCTAAGTCTTGGTCCCCTGTGCGACCACTCTCTTCCCTGTCAGTCATTCTTTAGCACCCATATCTGTTCTGCTCTCCCAACTGCGTTTACGCTTCTCCAGCTGCTGCAGGATCCATTCCTGACGCTTCCTCTTGAAAAAAGGTGAGAGAGAGCAAAGGCGAAAAGAATCCAAAACTGGGAAAGAGGAGCCAGGAAAGGAACTGGGAGAAAAAGTGTGTGCAAACTGCTGCACAGCCAGCCAGCATCATGGCGGTTGGGCTGCAGCCATGCCTGCACTCCAAAGGAAATGCTGGGTAGAACAGACTTCACCCTGCAAGGAGACATGAGCACCCACAGCTACCAGCAGTGCCTGGACCCGGCTCCGGCCTCAGGGAGCGTCACAAATGCTTGAGTTTGCATGTGACCCTGCAGACTTGGTATTCTGGTGACTTTGGCAGTGGGGGCCTGATGAGGCCCGTGATAAGGTCGGCACCTGGACACAGGTTTTCCAGGCCAGCACCTTGAGGAGTCTGACTTCTCGCCAGCTCTTTGCTGAGCCTGATATTCTTCATCATCTCTCAGAAATCAGCAACTCCAGCAGTAAGATAGATGCGCACTAGTTTGGGAATTCGTTAGTTCAGTGCCACCATGGAGAAAGGCTCTGCTGCTGACTAAGGGGGATTCCCACAGTGTTACACAACCAGAAAACGCCTGAGTCATGTGAAGTGAGGTTTTAAAGATCAGCCCTCTCCTCGGGGGAAAAACGTTACTTTATTTCTCTGAGCTGTTCTGAGGTAAGTTTATAAAGTGAAAAAGAGAGTTAAGGAAGTTGTGTCACACCAGTAAAGAGATTTGCTTTGTGCTTTAGCTAGTTTTTGAGTTTTAATTGGAAAGTTGGTGCTGTCATGCTTTGCATTTCTATCTTGTAGCACAGGGAAGTGTTGTTTTTAATCACAGGACATATCAGTTAGCAGTTAATATCCAGGCAAAAGGTAGGAAATATTTTTATTTGTTTAGTATTTAATACAAATATATTACAGCGGGAGCTTGGCCCCACTAAAGTCTCTGCAGGTTGTCTTCTGCCACTCACAGGCACAGCCTGAGTTATACTGTTTGTGCCTGTCAGAAGGCGAGAAGACAAAGAGATCAGGAAGAAAAAAAGAAACACCTCCCTCCCTTGATCTGGTTTGCGTATTCAGAATTAGAGCATTATTTAGGATGTTTACTGGTGAATTGAGCAACTAGAATAGGCTTTCCTAGAGGCCAGTGGATTTGAGCCCATTGGGGTGTATGCATTTCAGCATGCTGTGGTGCTTAAATTAAAAAAAAAAAAAAAAGTTTTAGTGATTCATTTACAGTAACTGTCTGATGAAATAAAGTCTAGAAACAGAGAGGAAGTATAATCAGTTAGTCATGGCATGTCTACTTAGAGCAGTTTACATAAGCAGCAGAGAGATGTGCTTATGTGGATAAACACCCCATATCTGCTATAGATAAGCTTGTCTTCCAGATCATTATTTCTAAGACAGGGCATGTCTTGATATCTGAAACTGATCATTAATTGAAGATGCCTGGGCATGTTGTTGATAGTTGTAAATAGTTATATTAAAAAAAAAATTACAGTGACAGAAAAAACCAAGTTCCTCAAATATTGACATTTAGATGCACAATTGTTTGGAAGATACAATTTTTGGTGTGGGAATTTTCAAGGGGACAGGGTAGGAGGTTAAAACAGCTTAATTCTGTAAGTCATACTTCTTTGAAGAGCACACCCTAAGGCACATTACCTGATCAAATATTATTTCTGGTAATGGAAGGCTTGCAGCACTGGGAGATAACTTACAAAAGCACCTCTAGAAAACATGAGTGTCTCAAAACAGTTGCATGTAAATAACTCATCTTTCTCCTTTGAGTTCTTGTCTAACATATACATTTATATTGTGGGCAAATACAGGCAGTGACCACATTAAAATGCCTGGGAGAGAATCCCCAGCTTCCTACCTGAACAAAAGCCAAGGCAACCGCACAGTCAGTTGTGTCCTGTAAAAAGGAGGCCGCGTCCCCTCTCTGGCTCGTGGCACTGGTCTGGCCTGCTGGCCTGGCTGATTTGACACAGCTCTTCTCAGGGTTAGTTAAACTGATGCATCCTGGCACCATGTAGTTACTAGATCCAACACAAGGGAGTGAGGAAGGAGTTGGGAGACGAAGGCTTGAGGCTGGGGTAGAAGAGAAGCAACCCTCATCCAGTCCGACAGCTGCAAAATCAGCTCTTCTGTAAGGTCAAAACTCAACCTGCAGGACTGCCTTACCCTTAGCAATGTCCCTCTGATGCCTGAACTAGACCATAATGCTTACCGAAAAGCACAAGTGGAGATCTATGACATGACCTTCTGAATCTCACCTATTACTGGAATTTCAAATGGATGTTGCCAACACCACTTAGGCTCTTGATGAACAAAATCCTAATCAGACTTTGACGCCCTGTCTTGGCTCCCTCAAAAGTTTTCAAAAGCAGCTTTCCACTGGGACATCGTCCTCCGGGCACGTTCTAGGATGGTTAAATCACCTTGTCTTCAGGCTATGACAAAGCATGCCTAAAGTAAGAGAAGGCTCAAAAGTAGAGCTTTGAATTTCGTAAGACTTCAGAAGAAGACATATGGATTCACTCAAACCAGATTAAATTCTAGCACCACCTTAGGTTCTGTTTGAAATTTGATCTCAGATAATTAGTTCTAAAAAAAAAAAAGGAAGAAGGAAAATAAAGACTAACAAGGTTTGTCTTTAGGGCCTGAATCTCTCCCACCCATCTAATGGAAATAACTCCTACCAAAAAGTCAGACATCATAAATAAAAAAAGAAGGAAACAAGCTGCTCAAAGTGTTCTTGCAGCATGACCAAGGCCATGCAGCTGCTGGCTGCTATTGCATTGCTTCTCTTTCCTTATATATTTTGATCACTTTTAGCCTTGTATTAAGTAACAGGAAACGATTTGCTTTTGTCAGGTTTGTTGTTTTTTTTTTTCTCCTGCAGGTTTACTGAGCTCTGGTGAAACTAGCTCTGGCACAAGACAAAGGGTGAAACTGAGGTCTGGGGAACTGTGAAAGCAGCAGGTAGGTTGGCTTAGGGTGCCATGAAATGACAGCCTGTTTTTAAATCCTGTTAAGAAACTGGGTCCTTCACAGGAAGAGTCTAGATAGGCCTTGCAAAAACCACCTTGTAGTTGAATAGAGCTAAACAGAATGGGGAATGAAAAGTCAAAGAAGCTGTCAAAGGACTTCCGTTTACTTCATACAGAAAAATGAGAGTTTTTCCAGATTCCAAATTGCAACCTGAAGGGAAGAGAAACAAGCATTGCAGATAGGGACATAATTGAACCTCAGTCTGTGAATGTCAGTTATTTTCCTTTATAGGCTTTTCTGGGGGACAGTCGCTTGCTGTTAAGCAAATTTTTTTTTGGAGGAAGAGGAGGACAATTGCATGATTATATTTGTCTAAGCCTTCCAGCATCCAAATAATGAGGTACAAGCTAAGTTCAGGTGAAGAATTTGGCCTGGCAAATTGACAGAAGACCTGGAAGCAAAGACAGAGACCCAGTTTTTCACATGGAGAGCCTTATGAGATCCCGATACCAAAACTATGTGGGCCTTATGAGCGCCCACAGAGCCCACTCCTGTCCTCACTTAACCTCATTTGGTGACAAAAGACCTGGGGAGAATTCACCTCTCTGCTTTTCCAAATCAGAATGGCTGAACGCAGGCAGAGACCAGTTTGCAATTTTTATTGACCTCTGAGGCAAAGATCTTGGTCTTTAGTTGTCCACAGCTGTGAAATGTGCTTTAAAACAAACAAACAAACTAACAAACAAACATTTTCTGAATGTCCAGTTTGGCAGGGAAAAACTCTCACAAAGTCCATCAACGAAACTCAGTCTCTGGGTGCTAAATAGATCTAAAAGTTGACTACTGCTATACTACTTTGCATGATTAAGGGGATTGCACTCCACTTTGCCGTCTGTGTAACACGGTGATATTACGTACCATTCTCTGAATATGATGTTCTGTGATATGAGGAAGAGGTATTTGGCAGGCTTTAACTGCAGGCACGCTGGTTGCAGTATAAGTGTCTTCTAAAGCGTAGAGGGCTCAAGCACTCAGTCTCGCAAGGTGTATTCCCAAGGAAACAAGGCAGCTATGGAACTGGCAAACGGAGGACTGGGAGGGGAGTGAAACAGAGACCAGGACTTTCAAGATAACATTGAGTTTATCACTTTCTGAGGTGAGGAATCTCTGTGAACCAGTCGTCCCATTCAGCTGTTCCCCTTTTGCCTGAACTGAGCACTTAGTGTTCCGTTCTCCCAGAGACTCTGTGCATTCATGGAAAGACAAAGAGAGGGATGTGACTAAATTAGGAAAGGTTTGGCACCACTATGAAGCAAAGATACTTCTGATACAAGACTTACATGTGATGTCAAAATACGCAGCCTGCAGACTGAGAGATGTGAATTAATCCTTTTACTGAAAGGGATTACAGATGCTAGAATAACTGTACCAAATTTTAAAATATGTAGATAAAAGCACTTAGATTCCTGAGATCTAAAATAAGCCTCAAATCACCACTCTTTCAGGAAGTAACCAGGAAATAGTGACTGTTACACCTCTTTCTCTGAAGGTGAAGAGGAACTGAATCCATCACTCTCAGATTGAGCATTATGAGAATCTCCTCCAACAGGAGATTGAGTAAGGTCCCTGAAAAAGAACTAGGCAAGATGGGTTTGGAAATGGTAATGCTTTAAGTTAGTCCTAGACATCATAACCAAATGCCATCTACTTGTCCAACATCGTAGTCTGCCAAGTGTGATTAGACATTTACTGCAACATCCTTTGGGGATGGTAACTTTGGGGACTCTAAAAGGGAACTGGTGACTAAAGCTGGGAAAACTATATTGATTTGTGTCCTTCAGGTTACTCTCAAAAGTTCTTTAGAGTCAAGGGGTGCAGTGCAAATATGGCTGAACTAATTTGATGCATTAACGAAAGCTCTGCTTACATCTCAGAGGCTTCTGTATGAGAAAGTTTTTGCAAAAGAGCAGATACACAGTATGGGCAGAAAGTGGTTTTCCTCCTAGAGGTAGGATTCAAGATCTTAAAAGTTTTCTGGAAAAACCTTCGTTGAACAAAGCACTTAATTCCAATTGCTAGATATTATTTGCTGCAAATAGTAAGTCCTCACCAATTAAAAACAGAAATTTGTGGCCAAGAACGTCTCTGAAGGACAACTGATATGGCAGTTGATCTAGCAGGGAAGCTGAAGGCACTGGGAGAACCCAACTTTCTGCAAAGATGCATCCAGACCTCTAGTATCTGATACAGACTTTGTAGAGTTTCTCTGCAACAGAAACAGATTGATCCTATGACTAGAGAAAGGACACTGCTGTATGTATAGGCAATGGCGTTCCTTTGTGGCCTCTGACATGGGGACAAGCATTACTTGAGCCATTTGCCTTTGCCTTTGATCATGCATGAGCAGATAGGAAATCACAGCTGTAGATGTAACACAAAAGGACCCAGAGCTCTGGTGACCTTCTCCTGTAGTCACTGTAGGCAGAGAGCTAACGGAACAAAGGTGAGGGAACTATCAGAGATCTCATGCTGCTTCTGGGGTAGGTGAGATCTGGTTTTCTGATGAAGAATACTCTGAGGCCACCCCAGAGAACGAAGAAAGTCTCCGTGCTGTTTTCTGGAGAGAGCACCACAGAAACCTTAGTCTTGACTGTTAGTTGCTACCGTCATTGCTTGCATGCTCAGCCTTTAGTTGAAAAGCCAGGCTGGTAATACCAACACATGCTCTATGTTCTTTGTCAAAGCAGTAAAGGTAATGGCAGCGGCTCTGCAGGAGAGGAGACCCTCCCACTATAAGAAATGTGTCTACAGGCAGCCAGAGTTTCAGAGCAGTATGCAGAACCTGTGCAGAAAAATCAGTATGAAGAGAAAGTGGGGGATGAGGGAAAACTGGTCATACCAGTGAAGTGAATAAGCTTTTAGGAGGTCAACAGGGGCCTTACAAAAAAGCAAGGCAGTTTGCTAGGAAGGCATGAAGGGAAATTTGCTATGACTCAGTCAAGAAATTCAGAAGAACTGAGAGGAGGTGCACACTGCTCCTTTTATAAACATGTAGGGCGGGTACGGACAGGAATGACTGATGCAGCCAGGGTAAAGAATAGTCTAGCCAGTACAGCATGTACATGTAGGCTGCTTATTGCGGCTGCAAATCTAGGTTTGTATTTGAAGGAGAATTTAGATTGTATCCCATTTATACATTTACAACCTTAATGTCAGCACAAGTTAAAAAAGAAAAAAGAAAAAAGAGCAGGGCCCCAGTCCTGCAGACTGAGCTACGGAAAAAAAACATAGATGTTTTCCGGGGTTTCATTTGCAGGAATAGGGCCTGTAAACTCAAAGGAGGAAATTAACTCCTAAAAACTTTCAGTGGCAAACAGGCTCAAGAGGAAGGCAGATGCACTAGCGTATGTATGTACGTACATACGCCACACACATTTATTGAGAAGTGACGATTTAAGAAAAATCTTTTTGAGCCTCTCACGGAAAGATTTAAAAGTTTTGAGGTATCATCATTCCCATAGGGGAAAGACACAAAACTGCTAACGTCTTCTAGATTTTTCAGCTTTCAAACTATGAACTTTCTTGTGTGTGTTTTATTTCAACACAAAAAGATAAGAAACCGTGTGCGTACTATGATCTTTATCACATGCGGGAAGGAAGAGACATGCTATCATACAGAGCTACAAAATCCCCCCCCTTTTTTCCCCCTTCTGGCCTTTCAAAAAAACCCTCAAGTTGCATAAGAATACAGGGCCGGGGAGACCCAGGTTTGACAGTGGGGATGACTGGACGGTAGCACCTTAGATCCTACCAGGGCACAAACAAAGTTAGTTCACCTAGCAGGGATTTTTCTGGCAACTTTATGCATACATTTTACAGGCACCATAAAAGACCTTTTGGCTCAAAATGCCAACAGGCACCTTTCTTGGGATATCACATGGGGTCTTATGGCTAGACCGTTTCCAGGATTGCTTATATGACAAACTCTCTCAAATGTCTAGACCTTTGGGAGCTCAGTATATGTTTGTTTTGTATATTATGAAATGAATCATCTTCTCAGTGTAAGGTTATGTGGAAGGAGAGTGGCTGCTCCTTTAAGGGCATCTGGTCCAGGAGCTATTCCAGCAAGGTTTTCTGATCAGGGACCTTGTAAATTAGGAAACTAAGGGAAAAAGAGGGAAACCAGAAACAAAGTATACAGAGACACAGACCTGACAAAACAAACCTCGCCACTCACACTAATAGATGGGCTCTCCAGAAACTACAAGTACCCCTCCCGGGCCTGGGAAGTCCCAACCTGGAATTTGCAACTGATTGTGAACCAGGGGAATCCTAGACACCCGACTGGGAGGTGTTCAGGAATCAACAGAGCTGTACAAACCCATGAGAGGATGTGCAGAAGGAAGGGGAAGCAGGAAGGAACAAAGAGGGGGGTAGAGAGAAAAGGGTATAAAAGGAGCTGGTTGCATGTAAAACAGGGCCAGTCTGTACGCTCGTCTGGCTGAGCCCTGTGCCTAATCACTGCAGTCTGTCCTATCTTGGCTAATAACTATTTATTTCTCTGTGTAATCTCATTCTCTATCCCAGGTGTATGTGTACAGCAAGCACTAAGTGCCAGCTACGGGTAAAAGCTGTGTGTGTGAGAGTGGATTTGATGCAGCTCCTGGAGTCAGACCATGGTTGTGGTGTCAGCTACTGGAGTAGGGGTCTTTAACCTCCAGCCACCGGGGCAGGAATGGTGTGTGTCCTGAAAACCAGCTCCTTGCAGGGGGCTAGCGAGAGTTAGGCGAGTGAGGGGCTCTGCACCGGCAGCTGGAGCAGGACTGAGGGTCACAGCCTGTGTGCCTGGTGCTGGCTGGGGAAACAACACATGTATCTTCCCTAATCCTGGTGTGCATGGGGTGTACATGTGTATTCGCTAGCAAACTCCAAGCTGGACTAGCCAGCAAGCAGGCGGGCAAGGGTTTGTGCTGGTATCCAGGGGAATTTGCGAACATGGAGTACCAGTGGGACAAGTGTGCGAGTGCATGTGTTTGCTAGTGAACGTCAAGCTGGACTAGCCAGGGAGCAGGGGACCATGAAGCAGGTAAGAGGGTCTGCAACCAGGGCATGGGTATACCAAGAAGGTAGAGGGCCTGTGCTGGTACTTCAGGGATCAATGAATGTGTGTGTGCTTTCGCTACTAAGCTTCTATCTCTACCAGCTGAAGAGGAGGAAGAGGATGTGGCTGGCTGTGCTTTGTATGAGTCCTGTATGTTGGTGCACCTTGTCTGTGGCAGTCTATGTAACCAGCCATGTCAGTGTCCTCGCCCCTGGGACACGGGCTCAGCTTTGCTACCGGTTGAACCTGCAAACATGAGAGTAGTAGCCACATCCCTCAGCCTGAGCAGAGACCCCAGGTCCCTGGGCTGGGCTCCAGTGCCAGGCAGGAGAGAGTCCTGAGACAGAGCAGCTGGAGAAGGGTAAAAAAAGAAATTGGGAAAGCTAACAGTGAACTACATACATGAAACCCATTACAGTATTAATGAACACAGAAATTTCATTTCCTTTGTCATACGCCTTGTGGCACACTGCAAATCATTTCACAAACAATACCTGAAAGCTTTTTTGGAAAGGGACCGCTTTCTGAAGTTTTACTGTGTTACCAGAACGTGCTACCCTGGGTTTTCTGTAGAAACGCTAATCAGCACACTCCCTCCCACCCCAAAATCCAAGGAAATGACAATGCTGAAACAAAAGGGCTGAGAAGTGTTTATAAGTATCAGCTAATATGGATATACATATATATCAGTTTAACCTAGTTTTAATGTGCAAGACTCAGGGATTCTGTGCTAGAGGGAATGGATTTTAGACATTTATTTCAAGAAGAGTTAAAATCAGAGTCCTCAGTGGATATCCCTCAAAGAAGCAATGCTGGAGGATCCACTAATGAGTCAAAAGTCTTATGAGTCAGTGTACGAACTGGCAACACATGCCTAAGCATCCACATTGTCCTGGTTTCGGCTAGGATAGAGTTAACTCTTCTTAGTAGCTGGTACAGTGCTGTGTTTTGGATTTAGTGTGAGAATAATGTTGATAACACGCTGATGTTTCAGTTGTTGCTAAGTAGCACTTATCTTAAGCCAAGGACTTTTCAGTTTCCCATGCTTTGCCAGCAAGCAGGTGTGCAAGAAGCTGGGAGGGAGCAGAGCCGGGGCAGCTGACCTGAACTAGCCAAAGGGGCATTCCATACCATGGAATGTCATGCCCAGTATATAAACCAGGGGGAGCTGGCCAGGCGGGGCGGATCGTAGCTCTGGCATCGGTCAGCGGGTGGTAAGCAATTGCATTGTGCATCACTGGGTTTTTTTCCCCTTTTTTTTTTTTTTATATTCCTTTTCATTACTATTATTATTATTTCATTATTACTATTGTTAGTATTATATTTTACTTCAGTTATTAAACCCTTCTTATCTCAACCCACAAGTTCTATCTTCTTTCCCGATTCTCTTCCCATCCACTGGAGTGGGGGTGGGGGGAGGAGGGAGGGAGCGGCTGTGCGGTGCTTGGCTGCTGACTGGGGTTAAACCATGACATACATGATGTTCAAATAATTGACAAACAGCTGTGGCCTTCTCTCCATTTGGTATTATAGAATATAACTTTTTGTTGTTGATACTTGTGATACTTGCGTGCAGAGCACAGAGACAATTGCCATACATAAAGTACAGGCTTCTTTCAGAAGTCATTAGCTAAAAAGAGGTGTTTTTAAACAAAATTATACATTTATACACTGGCCTTGAATCTCATTTGAAAATAGAGGAGAGAAAAAAAAAATTAAAAAATCAGTATTCTGATATACTTTAAACCAACGGCTTTGCATTACTACAAATATATGTATGGATCATGGGCAAGGATCTAAGGATAAGGTCATTGTGGCAGAAAGTTACTGGCTAAATAGTTTGGATATTTTAATTTGAAATCAGTCTCCTTTTAAGACACTGTTTAATGAATCTGGAAGGAAAAAAAAAAAAAGTATTTTTACAAGGCTGTTTGAATATTGCCCCTGTCCTTGTCCCATCTTAACTCTTGGGTGAGGATTTTTAATTTGCTGTTACAAGATCAGCAGAGGGAGCTCAAAACATTAGGTACCAACACTGCTTCTAGAAAGGTGTGCCAAGAAAAAAAACCTCACTTTTCATGTCATTGGATAACAACATCTGGCAGGTTTAGTAAATAAATGACACTCAGTGAAGGAAAGGGAGTATAGTTACTGGAAGCTAAGCAAAGCTGCCACTGACACCATTTTCTTTTTGAATATGCTTTGCCTTTGCTGTCTTAGGAAAAAGGCATCAGCAAGGCAACAGAATTGGATCTGGTACTAATTATGAGGTTATTTCGAGGATGCCTGAGACAGCACAAAAAAGAAAACTAGTTAGAAGTATGGGATTTTTCAAGTTTGGTGTCTCCATGACAAAACGTTGGTACATGGTCAAGCACAAGTTTCTTTGATTTTATGCCATTCCCTGTCAGATGAACTAGATCATGTGTTGCTTATATGGTGGTAGCTTCCACTAATTACAATAATTTTGCACTTACTAACAGATGCTTAGATGGTCATTTTGGCATCATCAATTCAACATCACTGAATAAATTCCCACAGTCTGCACCTATCTATATTAAAAATAGGATTTTCTGGCATTACAGTCGTTTCCTGTGCAAAGAAAACAGGACAGCAGTTGCTGTTCAGCATTTTCAAGATCTTTTGGATTGAGTTGTGAAATCAAGATACTTCGGCAATACAAATTTTTCTAGTGTAAAGTTTGTCAAAATATTTTCCAAGAAGCTAAATAAAATAATTTGTCCTGACTGCCCACAGTCATGTTGGTTTTTTTTAAATGGGATATTAGAAACCTAGGAAATATCATCTGTGATGAAAACAAGAATTTAGTAAGACCACCACTAATGTAATTGGAAAGCCTTCCTCAATGAGATCTGTGTGAAATTCACTTGCCAGCTAGCTGCAGCATCAGACATGCAGGCAACGTCAAGAGGAAGAAGTTCTACAAAGACCAACTATGTTTGCTATTGGTTTGCTCTGCGTTTATTATACACTGTACAAGTATCCCCAGTTCTGTAATCCAAATGCCTGGAGTAAGTAAAGGGTTGATGGTCTAGGAAAAGATCTCTTGCTAGAAAACTTGCAGGCAACCTTGCTTACATGTCTAGCAATTTACTTAAAATACTCAGTATGTGATCAATCACTTAAGCAAGTCTTTGAAAGTTCAGATTATCTGTCACAGACAGCAATGGCAAATACGCCATTTGTCAAAAAGTGGCACTTCTGATGCCTTGGGATTCTTAAAGCACATCACTGCACTTCTTTTAGCTGGGTGCTATGGATAGGGAAATTTGGGGGAGGGATAGGTGGACAGGTAAGAAATGCAAGTTAAGTGTCATAGAAATTTCATCTTACTCTGATGACTATCAGCTTGCACCAAGAGTATCTTTTTCCTTAAAAATTTACCAAACTATATCTCTTTTAGTGCCACAAGCCTATCTGTCAGAAATTTTCCAGGCTTACCTGCAAACAAACTGTGATTGTCAGGACAACTGTGCCATGTCTGGTATTCCTCTAGCTTAAGTTTAACTGCTCAGCACTGAGACCGATTATTTTCATGTGACTGTTTATCAGCTACCTCATAGTTTGAAGGTTGCTGCAATTACACTTTTAATGGGGCCTTGACAGAACAGCTGAAAAAAAAGAACAGAACAAGAAGTGGCTTAGTTCACTTCTTAAATGTTTTGCAATACTATCCAAAAACAGAGAATCACAGAAGGGTTGAGGTTGGAAGGCACCTCTGGAGGGCATCTGCTCCAGCCCCCTGCTCAAGCAGGGCCACCTAGCGCTGGTTGCACAGGGCTGTGTTAGACGGCTTTTGAATGATCCCCAAGGATGGACACTCCACCACCTCTCTGGGCAACCTGTGCCAGTGCTCCGTCATCTCCACAGCAAAAAAGTGTTTCCTGATGTTCAGAGGGAGCCTCCTGTGTTTCACGTTGTTCCCATTGCCTCTGGCCCTGTCACTGGGCACCACTGAAAAGAGCCCGGCTCCGTCCCCTTTGCACCCTCCCTTCAGGTATTTACATACATTGACAAGATCCCCCTGAGCCTTCTCTTCTCCAGGCTGAACAGTCCCAGCTCTCTCAGCCCTACCTCATAGGGGAGATGCTCCAGTCCCTTCACCATCTTCGTGGCCCTTCACTGGGCTCTCTCCAGTATGTCCATGTGTCTCTTGTACTGGGGAACCCAGAACTGGACACAGCACTCCAGGTGTGGCCTCACCAGTGCTGAGTAAAAGGTAGATCATTAAAGTCACCAGTCCCTAAGAAAGGCATACACGCCCCAAGACTCACCTACATTTCTTCATTTACATCAAATGCTCCATTACCAGGTACTACTGTACCTATGAATTTCACCTTAACTGAAAATCATCACTGGCATGCATTCAAAAAAATACTTGTACTGACAGGAAGAATAAAACATAGCCATCTACCGCAATTCCTCCTCTGCAGATCTCCTCTGCTTCCCCCTACCCAAAAGACACTGAATTCCTAGTGAAGTGAGAAATAATCCTACCGCCATGCATCTTCAGATTTTTTTCTTCGAAATAAAGTCCCCATGTCAAACAGCAGTACACTTAGAAACATGCCAAATACCTCAGTACAAAGTACAGTCAAGTGCTAATGGCATTGCACAATTATCATTCAGTAAAGCATCCCTACAAAAGTGATCCGATATCCCATAAAGATTTACCACCAAAGGTGTTCTCTGCTGGCTATATTTTTATCTGTACATTCTTACCCATTCAACATCAAGCACATGATTCTGAAGTTATATATATAAACACAATCCTAATAACAAAATCCATTCCAAAAGCAGAAGTCATGGGAAAGTCACAGCATGTGTGACCCAATATGCAAAATCATTACCAGATGCTGGTTTCCTTTCAACTAACAATCCCATGACAGGAAACTTCTGCTTCATTGCCCCTCCCCACACCAAGTCTTAAGGCTAATTATATTACACATATTCCACAGTATCAACATTGGTTAAGTGCTTCTAGTTTCAAAAACATTGGGTTTGATTAACTTGCTTCTGAGTTTTACCATCAACACTGACAAATCCACCTCTACATTGTCCAGCTGAATGTATTCAATTATTAATAGGGCTCTATCTCATCCCGCTGAATAATTTCAGTGAAGAGAGTCAAATATTGTTCCTCCTCAGACTTCTTCCATAGCACATAAAAAAATTAGCTTTCTATTGTTAGAAATGTTTTGAACAAGGAAAAAGAAAAATACTTCAAACATCTTATTCTTTAGAAAGACTTTGGAAATTGAAAAAAAAAAAGACATTTAAACAAAGTTCCTTTATGCACTCTAATAAACTGCTCTTAGAACGTGAACTGTATAAGCTCTCTCATATTCTTTTTCTAGTATTTCTGGATACATCTGAAACATATCAGAATGAGATTGCCTCAGGTATTTAGGAACTTAATTTTCCAGTTTAAGTATTAGATACTGTATAATAGAATGAGTATTTCCATCTTACAGTTCTGGTTTTGCTTCTTCTGGCAACATTGAAAAGAACTGATACAAGATTTTCTGTAACCCATCTTATAACCAAACTTCAAGCATACATATACATTCATTACTGCTCATTTGGTTCTACATTCTGAAGAAAAATGTGGATTGCCTGCAAATTATGAATTCTGTCTATTTCAGAAACATTCACTGTAGACTGCTTTGCCATCATTTGAAATCTGACAGTGAAATCCTTCACATTAAATAGCTTTCTTCCAGAGTGCTGAAACTCCAGGAGGCAAATAAAATCTTGTGTCACAGAAAACAGTTATCAAAATAATAGCCCAGTTAGCTGCTGTAATATCAGATGAAACATTTTCCCTAGAAGAGCAAAGAAAAAACAAAACAAAAGCCAAAACCCACCACACCTTACTTTAGTAAACGTTTAGAATAGCTTCACTTTTGAAAATCCCCAAAATGAAAATACGTCCCCAAACTCTACTGTAGAAGTAGGTCACAAATAAGAAAAATAGACTGAAATTGAAGTTGTTCAGGAGAAAAAACATCCAGGAAGGCCAGCTACAGCACAAATCACTAAGAGGAACAGTTGCATAAACAAGCTGCATCCTCACAGCAAACTTAAGATTATAATGAAGAGACCACACAAATACAGACAACTTCATACCGTCTTTCATTTAAGTATCTCGCAAGAATTCAGAGATGGAAGCTATTTACCAAAGACAACGACTGGAATGCTCACTTTCAGTGTTCTCATTTTAAGCCCCGATGCAGAAAATGAATTAGCACTTTCTTTCTGATTTGTCTAAATCATGCAACACTCCCAATGTAAGCCCTATTAAATTCATATATAATATTCTTCACATTGGGTTTTTTAGGAAGGACAATAACTGAAGACTCATGGGAACTTCCTAAGTATCCATGATGTAGCTTCAATGTCACCACATCAAAAATATATGGAACCAAGAAAGGGATAAAGAAGTAAATGTGCAAAATTTATTATGTTCTTCAATGAACACAGGGACATAAAGTTTATAAAATTAGATCACATCTTCAAAATAAAAAAAAAGATTATATATAAACACCAACAGTTGCTTGTTACAATAAACAACAACCCACATGAAGCTCAAAACCAGTTTACACTAAATCAATTTCTTCATAAAAAATAAGCTACTTTTAAAAATTACTTCAGAAGAAAGTGGTATGCAAATTGAAACATTATTGCAGCATATCCTTAAAATTTGTACAAAGAGAAGTCTGTTGGCAAAATGAGACTAAGCTGAAAAAGCTTTGAATGACAAGCATCCTCACCATTCTGTTAATAGGCATTTTCTAAATTCAACTTGGGTCCTTCTAATTACAGAAATAAGTTTCCTCCTTGTTAAGAGAGATTCACATTTCTAAGTACAATTGAATTAGAAGTAAATATTTTACACTTCTGTTTATGTAGCCATGGGGAAAAAAAAATTAATCAAGAATATGCCTCTTAACATGCCTTGTCATTTAAAGTAACAGTATTCTTTAGTTTCTTCTTTCAGTGTACATCTGGCTTGGATGGTCATTGGTTTTTATCCTAAATGCAGTGCAAAACAAGTTGACCCAACCTCTATTTACAAAGAGCTTCTGCTGTGAAATTTTTCTTTATAGTGAAGTGAAGTGAACCTCTTTCGAGCCTTTGCCCCTCCCCATACTTGCCCAGATTACTGAGTGCTGTGCGAGAAGAGCGCCCTGATGCAGGGACACAGATACAGGAACACGCAAGTGGGCACTGGGAGCATCCCACAGCCATGGCCACAAGGAATTCTACAAGGAGGCTCAGAGGAGCCACCTCACTGAGGCTACTATTGGTCTCTTTGCATCTTTTGCTCTGGAACAGCTGAGCCAAAAAACACTGCCTCTAAGGGGGCTGGAAGAGAATGTCAGAAAAGTTATTAAAATTGTATCCGTCATCAGTTTCCTTCTGCCTGTGTAAACATCGTTAAGATTCAGTACTAGAATTTAAGGCTTCTGTCAAAATACACACTGGCATTCAAAACAAACCTCTACGATGGCAAGAAACTCTTCTTGTGGAACAGAGTAGGCTTTCACTGAGGTTATCAGGTTCAAGTAGATAAAGCGTACAGATCTGCTCCTCTTTACACAGATGGTATTCTTTTTATCATATGATGAAAAGTCAGTTAAAATGGTGTAAGGTACGAGGAGTCAATTGTGTTTTAACTTCAGTCAGCTTGCAGCACGGAGGGTATGTAACTTTCCACTAACAAAGCGCAGATTTGGAAACCTGAAGACAAAGATCCCAAAGTCACGCTGTGTTCCTTAGGCTGCAACTTTCATAACAGAAAAGTTTTAAGTGTTTATTACACTGCCAGTCCCATATATGAATTTTAATTTCTTAAACGTTATACTATTTCCTTTTCTAGCATTTCTTCTGACACTTTGCTCCCTGAAGTATCATCATTAGAATAATTTCCTGAATCTCGACTGCTCTGTTTAGAATGTTTGTAGTCTTTAAAATCAGTTTGATATATTACTTCTGTGATGAGAGTCTCAATTATAGAACAATTTTCTATTGGTTCTTCTGTAGTTGACAGATAAGGACTGCTAGACAGCTGTCCTCCAAAACCCTGCAAAAAGAGAAGCAGAAAAGAAAGAGATGAACATTCATATATAATACCTAAATAATGATTCCATTTAACACCACAGCTGTACAAATCTGGTTTATCGTATTCAGTAGCATCATGAGGTTTTCTACCTATAATATGCCATTTGATTCCCTAAGTTCACAAACTCAAAGTTAGGATGAAGTTTAGTTGCATTCATATAGTCGAACACTAAAGAATGACTCTAACATTAATCTTAACTCTTTTGCTATGCTTGTAGTTGTCAATCATCTATATAACTGCAATATTTCATTGATTATAGCCTTATGAGGCCACACAAGAACTAAAGGAAAATCCTAATTTAGAACACTTTCAAAGATCATGTGGTAGCACGGGAATGACAGGTGTGTCTTTGCAAAGTCTACAAATCATTATCAGTTATAAAGCAAAGTTTGAAAGAAGAAAGAAAAAGCGAGCTGCTGCAGCAGGATACCAAGCCTTATACAGCTCTCAACAGTGCACTGCTCTGGATCCTACATGCTTTAAATCTATTCTCTGAATTGGTCATTTATATCAAATCCATCACAAAAGGTTCTAAATATGCAGTATATTAATTATGTTACCGGTATTCTACTGAACAAACCGGCTAAAATGCTGCCTTACAAATAAATTAAATTCAGATTAGCCCTTGTAAACTATGAGACTGGTTTTAAATTACAACTTTATTCAGAAAGCTGTGTATACTACATATCGTAGGAGCTTCAGTGAGATGACGACACACGTTAGGAAGGCCATACACTGCTCAACATCAATGTTCTGAGAGACACAGAAGAAAGTACAGTGAAAAGCAGTTCTTGCTACATTTCAAAATATACCTACACTTACGTGTTGCCCTGTTCATTCCAGAACAGGATCCCTACTAAGTACTACCTGTGCCAAACTAAGCTGGAAACTGGACAACATCTGCCTTTTTAGAGACCATCCAGGCCGCTAGATCAGGAGATAGTAGAAGCATTTGCTGCCTGCTACACTAAAATTTCCTCTAAAGACTGGGCTTGCATTTTTGCCTCCTCTGAGTTTTAAAGGATGGCAAAAAGGCTAAAGCATGCTCTGCCAGATAACACAATGGGAAAACGTTTCTGGTCTCACGTAGCAGGGCAAAAGTACATGATCACACTGGGTAGACGTGCACACTCTCTGGAATGAAGGATCGTTAGCAACACTTTTGCACAGACAGAAGAAAAACACATACAAGTGAAAATATTTGCTAATCGCAGAATTCTAGAAATTGATACTACCCATTTTTTCCATAGGAATTTCTGCACTTCGTTAAAACCTATATAATTAATCTTGGCGCACCCATAAGACCACAGGATAACAGATAAACACTTTTTCATAATATTTTCTGTTCATTTTTCTAAAAATACATCTGCTTAATGAATGAGAAAAATACGTCTCACCTCTATGTTGAAAGGAGGCTGGCATGACGGAAAGAACACGTATTTGATTTTACTGTAGACTTGATACAGGGCAAAAACAAGCAGTGTAGCCACAAGACAGACAGCAATCAGAGCCGTTACAAATGTTGCTAAAATGATCAGAGGTAAAATTTTATCTGAAAAAGTGAATAAAACCCATTCAGTCTAGGTATTCATAAACTACAAAGATTAAAGAACAGATTATCTCCAAATCTGCTACAGTATTTATCATAAAATTTCACATTTCTACAGTACTATACCCAGCTATGATGACCATTACAAAAATGATGCCATTCCAGTATCTTAGTTAATTTTATTAAAAACACAGCACAAAATATTTATCCAATATAAGAACACAGGCATTTGCAGACAGGATCAGAACCAAGATCCAGTTATATTCCAGTTATATGTTGCTATTTCACAGCAGGACAAAAAGGCTGCACATAGACAGCTACTATGAAGCACCTGATGCATGTAAATCTATTGCACTATTGCTTGTGTACAGGGTCTAACCCCAAGGAACATAATATGTAATTGATAGAGCTCTCTCCTTTAAAAAGGCAGAGATACAGGAGTAAGAATTTCCATGGGCTATGGAGTAAAAATGGGCAATTACTACAGCAAAGCTGGCCCATGGCTATTTAGCCAGGAAATTATTAGAGTCCCTAAACTTGCAGGATCTTCAGGGGCCAAAAGCATCCAAATGGTTTCTTGGACAGGAGAGGAACTCCAATTGTAAGCTTCAGATGACTACAACACAGCCAATAGACAGAAGGATCATCCAGTGAGCATCTATTCCTTTCAGATGCTTATCTAAGAAGGAATCAATCCTAAGGCTATTGCAGTTATTTTCTACACTGGTGGCCTAGACACTAGCTTAGCACAAGATTTTACTTTGTCAGTATAGAAAGGCGAGATGAATTTCACTTCAATGCTTAAACATGGTGTCATCAACTTGATGACACCAAGCTGAATGGTGCAGTTGATTAGCTTGAGGGAAGGGACACCATCCAGAGGGACCCTGACAGGCTTGAGGAGTGGGCCCATGTGAACCTCATGAAGTTTAACAAGGCCAAATACAAGGTCCTGCACCTGGGTTGGGGCAATCCTCAGTATCAGTACGGACTGGGGGATGAATGGATTGAGAGCAGTCCTGCCGAGGACTTGGGGATACTAGTGGATGAAAAATTGGACATGAGCCAGCAATGTGTGCTTGCAGCCCCGAAAGCCAGTCGTATCCTGGGCTGCATAAAAAAAAGGGGCCAGCAGGTGGAGGGAGATGATTCTGCCCCGCTACTCCACTCTTGCAAGACCCCACCTGGAGTACTGCATCCAGCTCTGGGGCCTCCAGCACAAGACAGACATAGACCTGTTACAGCAGATCCAGAGGAGGGCCACAAAAATGGTCAGAGGGTTGGAACACCTCTCCTAGGAAGAAAGGCTGAGAGAGCTGGGGATGTTCAGCCTGGAGAAGAGAAAGCTCCAGGGAGACCTTATTGCGGCCTGTCAATATTTAAAAGGGGCTTATAAGACAGACAGAGACACTTTTTACCTGGGCCTGTAGTGACAGGACAAGGGACAATGGTTTTAAACTGAAAGAGGGTAGGTTTAGATTGGACATAAGGAAGAAATTCTTTACAAATGAGGGTGGTGAGACACTGGAACACATTGCTCAGAGGAGTTGTGGATGCCCCATCATTGAAAGTGTTCAAGGTCAGGTTGGATGGGGCTTTGAGCAACCTGATCTAGTAAAAGACGTCCCTGCCCATGGCAGGGGGATTGGACTAGATAATCTTTGAAGGTCCCTTCCAACCCAAACTGTTCTATAAGTCTATGGTCCTGCATTCCTGTATTAACCCAGGAACTGTGGAAAACCTTCTAACAGGCTAGGCTCAGTTCCAGGACTTAAGGTCAAGACCTTACAGTAGAAGGAGTTTACATGACAGAATCCAGCTTTTGATAGTAAAATATTGTAGTCAAAGAAACCTTTTATCTGTATAGTCATAAACTATTCAGCGCTTAAGTTCAAGAGTCTTGCAAGCTTCCTTCTCCCCTCCACTCTTCTGCTTCACAACATATTCTCTGGCACTACCTCAAACAAACAAACTGAAGGGAGTTTGAACACACTAAAATTAATACATACCAGGAGACACTTTACAAATAATCAAGATGAGACAATTGGGTCTTTTTATCTCTATTTCCAGTTAGTACGAATGATCAAAGAATGAAAGATTTCCACACTCAGATGTAAGTACATATGGGAAGTACAGGGCATGATCTGTATGACTGCATCTCTCTCAATATAGAGTTTTGAATGTACTGCTTGGTCTTACATAGGATCATTATAATAGAAGGATATGGGGAAGACTAATAACTAACTAGTAAAATAAATTAAAGAATTTCCCTTATGAAGGTAAAAAAAGTAGCGAGGACTACAATATAAATGAATCCTAAGACCTTAAGATGTGAGAAAGTAGCATTACTATTATTACATTTTCTTAGCTTTAAGTGAGTTTTTCTAGTGTTACAGCCTGGTAACAGAAGATAATTGGCCAAATTAAATTCAACAGATAACTTGCTCTTGTGTTCTGAGTGAGTGTAATCCATCTACAAATGTATTCTCATTTTGCACAAAGGTGAGTTTTCAGCTATAATGAGTCTGATGATTTGTCTCCTCACGCTTTAGCACAGGACTTTTTAAAATTTAATTCATTCACAGAAGAATTAAGACAATTTCAAGAATAAAATACTCTTGAAAACATAGCATTTAGTGATTCCTTGCACCCTCCTAAAAATATGTTAAAAGTACTGGAAATTAAAGCTTGCCTATTAACAAGTCATTGTACAGAACTAAGTTTAATTCACAATCATTACAGTTATTAATCTGAGATAACTTCTAAACCAAGTTGTGTCATGGAATAACCAGAATGTAATTATGATCAGGTCAGAACAGAAGCAGTTTATTAATTTAGCTATAGGAGAGAACACAGAACAGCAAAGTGACAGACTGCTGATACGGATCTCTGCCCAACTAAGTACTAACTCTGTGAGGCCATTAAGTCATGCTGCAAATATTTTTTAACTAATGAGACCTGCAAAGGCCTATCAAGGGTTAACAATTTTAATTCCAGAGCTGTAACAATTCCCAAGCTCTTCCTACCTCCAGGTGTTTTGATGCATTCCTCTTTGCTGTAATGACTGCTTTTGTTGTAAACTTCTGAGAATGCTTGTACTTTTACACAGTACAAAGTCGAGGGTGTTAGATCAGAGACTGTCCCTATTGTCTGTTTTATCTCTTTCATTTTGATTTCCTCCTGAAAAAGAAAAATTGGAAGAATAAGATGCACGTAAATAGTACAAGAGTCATTCAGATTAGAATTTTGGCCTCTGCTGAAGAAGTAATTCTGTAAGAAGTTAGACGTTGTTCTGCACTTGGATTAAATAAAAGAAACCACACAACTCTCTCCTAAGCAAACACATTCAGGAAACACTTACAGGCAAGAACCAACTGCTTTCACCATACCGAAATTTTACAGTTCAAAGCTGTGTGCGAAATGAAACTTCTTCCTGTTGCAGTTTGTTTTCTTCTCTTCTTCCACGCATTTACACATACACATTTACCAATTACTGTAAAATATTTTACTATAAGAACCATGTAAAGAATATGGAAAGATCCATTAAAACGGTAGCTAAAAGCATGCAAGACTTCACTGTTTTATGATACGTATAGCTATAAAACTGCAAATACAAAAAGCAAAGAATTTGAGGGGCCGGAAGCTACATTAAGACGGTGCACAGAATCATACCGTGAGAAAGACGGCATCACAAGAACCCTACAACTTCTATTCAAAAGTGAGCCATTTAGCAGCTTGTACAAAACTCAGTGCAATTCTGCAAATCATTACATATAGCCACATCAATGGAAAAAGATTTAAATCTCAATTACTTTGTGATAAAAGTTGTCTTGACCAGATTTTTAAAAGAATCTTTCAGAAAAAAAACCCCAAACTGATTGCATGATTGATGCACCATATATGTGTCTCTTTTGAAAATAAGCTTCTTGAGGAGAACTCAAACTCAGTATTTAAGTCATAACAAATTTTATATACTGTTTTAAGTATAACTAGTTCATACCTCATTATTCGACGAATTCTTCCAATACAGAATCCGGTAAGACAAGTCATAATGGTCCCTCATGACTTCATTCTCAGATCCTCCTGGAGGAGAAATCTGGATATGGAGCAAAACATCACTGATGTCCACCTTTACACCAGGAGGGCCAATTTCATCTTAAGACATTTTAAAAAAAAAAAGTTAAAAATAAGACTGAAAGAATACAAATAAAAATATTGCATAAAATACTGTAATTTAAATCTATGACAATTTTTAAGAAATGTATACTTAAAAGTCTAGCTTGACTAATAGCTTTATTCAGAATCTCGAGTCCTGAGAAATATTTCAATTATTTTGTCTTTCCACATTCATATGTTGCTTCTCAAGTTTCAGTGACATGAAATACACAGACAGTGGGACTAACTCTGTGCAAGTCAAACTACCAAACAATTCTTAATCTCATCAGGATACGGGCCCTCTTTTTCACATATACCTTCTTTCACAGTTATAGTACAGTTGAAAAGTTAGAAGCATTACAGTTTTTGTTTTCTTTTGTTGAATTATTTACCTAGATCACTGTTATCTTATTAAAGAATTACCTAATTACCAAGAGCTTGGACAAGGGAAAGCTGACATATAGAATAGCAATTGATTCCATCTTCAATATGGAAGGCAATGGAATATTACCTTACATATTAGATAAACATTTCTTGATGTTTATGATGGATAACTTTTTTGAAGTCAAACATTTTAGTAAGGTCACATTTCTCACAAAATCAAAAAAGTGCAACAAAGATAAAAATTATTATAATTCCACTCTGGAGAGTGTTACATATTTTTGACTTAGACGTCACTATCATTTAAGAGTGCTTTTTCACAAAGCTCTTCAGGGTTGTATGTCAATGTAATACTGCTTCAGCACAAAATTCAGGGGTGCACTGTGCAGGGGTAGAGAGGAGTTAAAAGCAGATGCACAAGAAAATAGAGCAGTGGATTCCAAAATTATTTGACTTTGGCATCATTTTTCTGAGATATCAAGAAGTGCTTCCTGTCAATGGCAAAAGTCAGACTAGGGATATTTCTAGTACAATCTCACACAGTGATTAACGTAGTATACAGTGAGATTATAAAATGCCATATAAAGGTTTGTGGTTTAATTTTTTAAAGCAAATTATATGATTCTAAATATAGTGAAATACTGGCTGTGCTGAATAGAGAAGACCATGGAAAAACTCCTGTTTAACTTGATGAGGCCAGGATTCCCAACACAGTTTCTGTAGGGGAACTACGTATTCAAGTTTCATTAACCTAGCAAGTTTCTTTTGCCAAATAACAACATTAGGTACAAGTTTGTTGAGAAATGGAAATTTAAGAAAACACATTTGCTTACTTGTTATCAGAGGATCTACTTTTACTTCATTAGAAAAACATGATTTATTATATTCACTCATGGCCTGCACACGGAGATAATAGAATCCAGAAGTAGTAGTGATGATGGATGAGAAATTGCATTGAGTATCAGTGATGTTCTCACATCCGGGTACATTGAGCCATTTCACTGAGTAATCATCATGAAGTTTCTTTAGATACCCACTGCAAGAGATATTTTAATAGTTTCTCATGTGAGGTCCTTGAACTCTAAAAAAAAAAAGGCATGTTCACTTGTGCTACATAGGGTTTTTTTATTTTTGGAAGAACAGGCCCCTTCGAAATTCCTCATATTTAGAGTACTGTTTTTTCATTTATAACTGAAACAATGAAGTTAACTGGATCAGGAAATACAAATTAGTGCTTTAATCAAGCCTCAATAGAAAAATTATATATCGGTTTTAGAAATTTCTAAAATCCAAATTAAGATTTTTGATATAGCTCTACTGAGTCGATTATTTTTCTGTCATGCCAAAGGAATTCCAGAAGAATGCTAGAGGTATCTCTCCTCTTCATTTAGATGCTGGCCACAATATTTGTGCAACAACTGGATATTGAGATACAGGTTTATAGACATGATGGGTTTTTTTCTGTGTTGGGATCTGACCAGAAGTAATCAAATATGTGGACAATTGAAACCTTGAACACTTGCATTTTTGCTCACTTCTAGTCATCTAATTTCTTCATATTCAAAAAGATACGAAGCGATGCAAACTTCACATCTTTTAAAAATGTTACTTAGCATATATTTAGTAGTCCATTCCATCAGCTATTTAACACTCTTAAAAGAAGCCTAGTACCCTGAAATTCTAGGATATGATGTTATATGCAATCCTTTCAATAGCCACACTGTGTCCAGATGAGGTACCCAATGTTTCAATGAATACATTAAGCCACTTTTGCTAAGTATTTCACTTTAACTTCTAGTAACTATTTGCAAAATACAATGGATGGCATTTAGAATGACATAACCTGTTTAAACAGAGATATGGAAATTGTTTAACTCACATGAGATACTGTACATTGTAGCTCACATATTGTTTATACTGATTATTCCAATGCAGATGAAATTTCATATTCAAAGCAAGAACGCTCACATTTTTTGCACAGAGTAGGTCATTCACTGCTCAAAATGAAAAGAAAAGGAAACGCACAGTTACTGAAAAGCTTTATATTATGTACACCAATTTCTCACTGAATGGGCATTTCTCATGTAAATGGCCATGGTACACTTTCAACAATTGAAAAAAAAATAAATTGTCTGTTTTCATTATAAAGATGGCAAATCAAAGTCTGTGATATATACAGCATATTAAGCCTTTAGTGAAAAAGAAAAATCAATTAAAAATCAATTCAGAAAAAATTAAGTACAGAAACATTGAGATTAGTAGAAATAAACTGCTTCAGCAATAACTCGATGAAAAATGTGTACAATACACACGCGTAAACATAAAGTAATTTTGATGTACCATCCATTCAATCTAATGTTTGACTTTCTACATTCCCACACTGTTATTTTTTTCCTGAAACAAACATTTAGAAGTACTTAAACTGACACCTGAACAGCACACAAAAGAATTTGAATTTAGACATGCAAAACAAGCAACTGGTGGCAAACTGCCACTAAGCCATTCTTCAGAATCTGTAACAATAAATTCACCAAGGCTTGCATAAAACCAATATTTTTTTAAGCTTAGCTTAACTTTATATGCATTCATTTAGTGCCAAGCATACAAAAGGCTTTTGTTTTGCCTACATAAACATCCTTTTCCTCCTGATTCAAAGTCACAAATTCAAAAATATCCAGTTTTCCAAAATACAGAAAGAAGTTTTTGCAATCCAAATTAAAGGACAGAATTTGCCTCAGAGCAAAAAATCTTTTTGTACTATTAAAACTCTAATATTGATAGGTGACATATTTTATATTGATTTAAAATAGAAAATGTACATAACTGTCAAGATTGCTGTTATACCAAAATGTGTAGGAAGTTGGCACTTCTGCATATTTCTATTGCTTTAGAACAATTTATTTTCCAACAGTTTAGACTGGAGTAATCATTTCAAGATAAAACAATTTTACTCTGTACCTTTACGGGTAGTTTTTACACAATGAATGGGACTGAATAAGCCTTCTTGCAAGTCCAAAGGAAGAGTTGCTTGAACTTTCAAACAATAGGTAGTGTCTGGTGCAAGATCATCAATTATGTCAGTAGGAAAAATACTTTTACTTCTAAACTGTAAGAAACAATTGCAAACAGCATATGAAGATAACTGTTCTTCCTGATGAGCTGATTTTTAAAGTATATTTCTTCCTCCGCAGGTTTCAGCCCATTTATATAATATGCCATCAAAAAAGCTAAAGTAGGGAATGAAGGACAATATATGAGCTGAATAAATGCTAAAGGGAAGTTTCCAACTTAGCCACGTGATTGAGAGGAAGGAACATATCGTGCTCCTTCAACACATGAAAGTGGGGAGGGATTGCGGCACCGCTCTATATGACGCCTAACTCACCACACATATATTCAGGCACATACGTAGAAGAGGAATAGTACACTTCTGTCCCTCAATTAATTGAATAAATGCTCTCCCCTCCCCCTCCTGTTACTTCCCTGCTTTTGGTTTACCAGGCTTTTCAGTGACTGACCTTTGTACACAGCCTGTACTTAACTTAAAGCTTTTTTTCCCCCTTTGATGTGTAATGATTATGACTAGGTCTTCCAAATGAACACAGATATCTCTTCAGTTCCTACCCTCATCTAGCTGGCACCCATTCCCCCAAAAAGATAAAAAAAAGAAAAACTGTTTCTACCTTGGTCTTCACAGAATAGCTCTATCTGCTGTGCGAGAAGCACATTATCGCTTGGAAACTAGTTCACAATTACAAGACCTCAAAAGAATCCCTAAAAACCCCCAACCTACAGTGTAAAAACAAAGAACTCAGTTAATGACACAGGACAGCGTATTGACAGCTGTAGTCAAGCTATATGGTCTCAGCAAGATCAAATTAGCCTCTTACCTCTCCCCTCCCCTATATCTACGCCTTACTCTAAATGCTTCTTCCCACTGCCTTGAACTCTTTCCCCTCCCTGTTCCTGCTGGCTGAGGGTGGCTCCTGCTTCAACACATCTGAGACTGTTTCACCTTCTTCCTCATGCATTGAAAGTGGCTCCAGCGTTTAACAGAAATACAAACTCTTATCACAAAATATCTAATACAATCCTCTAGTAAAAACAAAACCAAAAAACCCCAAGAAAACACCCCCTCCCAACTTTTAAACTGCATAGCAACAGTTATACATAGTTACATAATTAAACAATTCCATTTTAGAGCATGAAGCAATTAAAGTATATCTCTGACAGTTATGTTAAGGTTAAAAAGCAAAAAGACCCAAGTGATCATACCTCTGCATTTGAAGAATTTTCCCAGATAACTAGATTATATTTAAAACGTAGATGAGCTATCCACATTTTTCGGACCTGATTTGCTTCTGGAGGAGAAACCTTAATTTTTATGACTCCATTTGTGGACTGCAACTCTATTCCTGGGGGACCGATCTGAGCTGCAAATATTAAAAGAAAAAAAAGTCAAGGATGACTATTTAAAGAAAAAACACCAAAAAAGTCATTTACATTAATAAAGCCACAGTAACTGCCTCTAGTATCTTATTTTTAATTCTTCTGAGGCAGTAACAAGATCACAGTAATTGCCTATAGGATCTTAGTTCTCATGAATCTCAGGCAGTATCTAATAGAAATCTAACCTAATGAACAACCACCGTTACCTGGTTCTAAAAGCAGTAGAGGTAAAATGCAATATTACTAGTGAATGTTTTCCAGAATCTGCAGTGAAAATCAGTAGAAGTTATTCTAAAACATGCAAGGCAAGAAACCTAGCTCAAACAAATCAATCCAACATTGAGGGAAGGCTTCAGTACCATACTATACTGTAACTACTGAAAAGTCACAAGGTCAGAAGAAAACTTCCAGAAAAGTTCACTGTCAAAAAGGATTTTTCTGAAATCTAGAAAAATACAAAGTGACAGAAAATTCTGTCAGAAACCAGCATCACTTAGAATACCTTCCACTTTCCAGAAAAGGAGAGAATCATAACATTCCAGGACCTACAAATACCTTATATTACGTTAAGGTTGAAAAAACCACTAGCTCATGTTGTTATGAGCAATGGAAACCACACGCAATTTTTCCCACAATAATGTACTGAAGGACATTTAACTAAAAATGTTACAGTATATAAGGAGTTCATACCTATGAAATACGGAATCATTTCAAAAATGCTAGACCATGGAGACACTTCTTCCCTTCCTTCAGCCCTTAAACGCACTTGATGTGTATCATAGTATTCAGTTATTGCTGAGGAAAAGTCACATTCTGTGCAAATAACTTTTTGACACCCAGGCAACTCCTTCCATTCTGTTTCATTTGTCTCAAAATCTTCAAACCTGAAATAAAGAAAACGCCTCAAAAATGAAACCAATACACAATTTAAGTCTTGAGATTCTTCTTCCTTTTCTTCTTAATGCTAATAAATTTCACACCATTTAACGCTGTTTTATCAGCAGCACCAGTGTAATCAGTGTTATCTACTTAGTTACTCTGGAATTCATATCGCCATTTAATTAATTAATTTAATCTATTAATTTATTAGTTTAGCCTTATTACCAAAGGTTAACTATCAGTCTGCAAAGTCTGATACCAGTTTGCTTTATTCACCGTGTAAACACACAGTGTCAGAAAACAGCGTCAAAGAACTGTCAAAATCCAGAATTATATCCTTAGTACATGATCCTAGTCTGGCAATGATTTTATAATTCATTGGAAGAAATTTAAAAGTCTTGATGGCAAGAATTGCTTAAGAGCATAAAAGCAGCAAACCCCCCCAATTCTAACATTAGCAAGGAATGTAGATTAGGGGAAAAGAAAAACACAAAGGAGAAAACTGGAGTTCAGCAATAAGTGTTGGAATAATTAGCTTTACAGAAGCTATTTTTCTTGTGAGTTAACAGACATCCATACCTTATTTAAGAAAGAGACATTTCATATAGAAATTAAAAATGTCCTGACCAAAAAAAAGAGGCACAGACTTGAAGTAGTAATTGTTTATCCTCAACTCCTATCTTTCAGACCAGTATTATGTTTTTAAAATAAAACTATTTTCAAAGCAGCTGTTTCTCATCTACACATTGAAGAAGGCAAGCTATTTTTTTTTTTAATCCAAAAATCATACACCAGGATATCCTAAAATCAAGAACTTAAGTGATTTTATCTTAGAAGTGTTTTTTCATATTTACTTATCAGGAAAGTGCCACAAAATACCAAATGTACATGTATATGCATGCATAAGTATTGGTATATGAAACAATTGAAGAAAACCAAGCAAACATTTAAGAACAAAAAGGAAATTGTTTTATCTGGTGATTAAAATTTGCAGATTAGAAATCTGGATTCATAAACACTGACAAATTATTCAAAAGCTACACTGAAAATTCTCTCAAATTCTCTGTGTGTGTGTAGCCACAATGTAGCTTAATTAAAAAACAAAAATAGAGAATAAATAAATCTAAATACTACATTTCTAAGTGTACCGGTTAATCTTCTCAAAGAACCACTCTAGTATTAAGCATTACTACCAAGTGTGTTCTCCATTTATAACACGTCGCTATCAGTGAACAATCTAATTTTACATATGAATTAGACAAACAAAGGACAATACTAGGATTCCCCTTGAAGACTTAATCTTCCTGGCCTCTACTTTCTTGATTTCAAAAAGTCTCTAGAAGTTTTACATGGCAGTACCAAGAAGCGTAGTAATTAATTAATATGCTCTTCTACACAAATAAGCATCAGACATTTCTGGCTTAGATTAAAGTTACTACTTACCACCGGTATTCTGCTGAAAATGTCACATTGGTATCATTCCCAGTGTAGTTCCACCTTAGAGTGAAATTTGTATTTACAACATAGACCTGAATATCCTGCGGACTCTTCAGATTAGTTTGGCCTACAAGAAAGTAACATAAAGGTTTATAAAGATTGGGATAAACAACTTGTACATAACTTAAGAATAACTTACTTTTGTTAAAAAAGTAGAGAGTTATAGTGAAATGAAATAACAATAAACATAAGAGTTAAGAAAACCCCATGCTACTCAAACGGCACTTCAATATATAGCTCAGGGGCTGTGCATCAGGTAGCTCCTTTGCCTATTTGACTATGCAGCTCTTCCCTCTGTGCTTAAAGTCTTTCTCCCCACACCCCTTTAAAAAAGTATATACAGTTGTAACATTCAAGGCCTGTGTTCACTGTCATGGATTGATTATAAGCAGTCTGAATGCATTTAAACCAGTATTTTATTGGTTGGATTCAACATCTGGATCTCAGCTGCAGAGTGCTAGGGATCGACCTAATGCTGTCATTTCACAGTTGCGGAACAGATTGAGCACAGCAGACTTGTTTTATGTCGCGTGTTACTGCCATAAATTCAACGTATTGAACATAAATCCCTTTCAGTGATGCTTCATCACATAGCAGATCTTGTATCTTGCTCATGGTAATCCTCTGTTTTCTTTTACACAAAGAACAGTGCATAAAATGACTTATGGAGGGCAAGGGCTAAGCCTCAGGCACGTATAAGAATGCCCATAACATCAAGGGAAGGACCAGACCATGAGAAGAGAAGGCTTAACAGGCAGATTGCCAACAGGAGGGAAGCATGCATGCTAGAATCATCTGCAGGATAGCTCTCTCTCCTCTTTTCCACCTTTCAAAAATAATTATTAAAAGAAACCCCAACTGCCTCATAATTACCTTATGTTCCACTTCCTAAAGAAGACTTCTTTACCATTGACTTTGAGATATGCAGAATCCTAGGTGTCCCATTTGGTATACAATTCAGGTATCAGAGGATAGATGAAAGTAACAATGCTGTGGGAGAAGGAATTATTCTGATACTAAGGAAAATTAAAATTTATCTAGCTATTTATAAGGTACATTTTGCTCTGAATTACTTCACACCAGTCTACGGCACTGCTGCAAAGCAGTGAGGCTAAAAAGTTACAATCACGGCTGAAAGCTTGGACTGAAAGTTTTCTAGTACTAGAAACTAAACCAGACTGCGGCTTATAGAGCAAAGGGAAACAGTGTGAAGGCACAGGGAATACGCGTGAACTGAGGAAACCTCAGGCAGAAGTCACTAAAATTATACCAAAACTGCCAAATAAGCAGCCATATCCAGATTTACAGAGCTTAAGCTTCATCTAAGTTCTTCTGCCTGGTATCCTATACTAGGTATCTTTGACAACCCAGGCTATGTACCATTTAGGCAGCGCATACTTCTGTCCTCTGACTAACAATGCACTTTCAATTTCTAACATGTCAGGGGAAAAAAAATAAAATCAACAAAATAATAATAATAATAAATCACCACGCATCTCTCTGACTTGACTTCCTATTTTAACCAGTTGTGTGTTACACTATTAATCACTTCCCAATGGCTACAACTTCTAAAAACATATGTTAGTGACCATCACTCTGAAATTGCTTTTTGATGTCAGTCTAATATTGGATTATATTAGGAAGAAATCAGAACAAATACATCCTATTTCACCTGGGCAATCAAAGTCTGCTTGCACATCTAAATGGTTATCCTGAATTTGATTTTAAGAGTAGCTCTTCATTGCAAAAACTATTTCATATTTTACATGATGATCAAGTTCTCTTTATAAAAAGGAAATGTGCGTGGAAAAGCAATCTATAAACTGAAGTCTGCAAAATCCTTTTGGAGAACAGAGTTAAAGTGGTATCCACAGACTACTGACTTTTGGAAATAATTCCTGAAAGCACAAAACTTGAAAGGAAAATAATTAAATAAAACCTTGTGGATCTCACTGCAGAATTTATTTCCACAATGCACAAATCTGTTACTCTTCTAAGCTGACAGACTAAGATGCCAAACTACATTTGATCATCAGAAAATAAGAAAGCAAAGGAAATAACTAATCTTTTTTCAGATATTTATCCAACAGATGGCTACAGTTCAGCCAAAAAGCTTATGATAACAAAGGCAGCTATTTCAGATTTTGGCAAATAATAGCAATTTTGAATATTTATATCCCCTCACAAAGAAAATACTCAATTCATGGGAAAACATTATTTTCACTTTATTTGAGAATGTTTGCATTAAATTTAAGAATCAAAAAGCCTGGAACAAAAAAATTCCACCAGCTCTTAATCATAATTTTAAAAAAAAGCACACCAAAAAAAAAAGCACAACTCTGCTATTACCAGAGAAAGTATAAGTCTGTCAGAGCCACCTGAAAAAAAAAGTAATAATTTGTTTGAAGAATACCACCACCTACAGTAATTGACAGATTGAATGTTATAATCTTGCTTAGTAAAATTCATTGCCTTATGACCCAGTGGAAGATTATTTAAGTGTTGCGATACAGCATAACACTTTCAATTTCAGTTCTAAAGAAACATCAACAGATTGACAACTTTTGCATTTAAAGTGCAGGGTAGTGCTTTTCCCTGTAAATATATGTATTCACGTATTGGCAGAGACTTAAAAAATATCATTCATACACTCAATCTGTTTAAATATTTATTTGTAAAAGATCTTAATAAACAGTATGACAGAAAACCTGTTTCAAACCATCTTTTTGGAATGTAGTTCAACTGCTGATGTTTGAATAGCCTCCTAAAGCAGACAGAAAGAGAGATACAGTTTCCTCAGTTCTCTAGCAGCACACATACCAGGTTTAAAAACCTGCCATGGCAGTACTAAACAGAAGTCTTTACAACAGGAGATTCCCAAGGTAGATTCTTTACCCTGAACAACACAGAACCTTGGAGTAAACCATAAGAAGGTAGGATTAGATAACATAGTATTAGCCGAGAACCACACTGCACCTACAGAGCTCCAACGCTGATGAAAAACGCTACTGTATGTTAAGACTATTATTTTTGTTTGCCTTGGGTAGAAAATCAAATATTCACTGCACTTCCAGAGTATCTTTCCCACATTTTCAAATCCTTATCTTATACACAGCGTGAAGCTTTACAATAATTCTTACCAGACCTTTTCCATTTGAGGTCAGATAGGAAAAAAGAAGTCTGAAAGCAGAAACAAAATCGTTTCAAGATTCATGTTCTAACCAGATATACTTTTTCCCCAAGTTACAAAAAACATGCTGATGTAAGACATCGAACTAATGTTTTAAGCTAGGCCAGCTTTTTCTAAAGCTGGTAAATACCACAGCAAATAATCATATCCTCCCTCTGGATACAAACAGTATTGTAAAAATACAGCTCTGCATTCTGACATTTGGAAGAAGATACAGTATTACAGTCCTGGAGTAAGAGCACACACAGTGAATTAGACGGGATTTATTCCAGAACACCTTTGGTTAAAGGCCCAAAAGATGACTGTCACATGTCTCAGATTTGACTGCCTCTTTCTCCGAGAACTTCCTCATGCAAGTTTGTCAAGATGGAGTCCAGCCTTGTTCATTTACCCTTTTTTTAATCCTCTTACACTGCTGAAACTAGGCATTAAAAGCTGTTTTCAGCTGCATGTGATAGCCTTTTCAGAACTTTAATAAACAGAAACATGCTATTCAGAGACATTACCTGTAAAATTAACTTAAAATCCACTACAGGGTTAAAAGTAACTTCTACCAATTACTCAGGGAGGACCCTATAGTTTCCAGGGAATTTTCAGAAAGTTGTTCAGTGTTATGTTCAACAACAATGTACAAGCGTGAGCACTTGCGGTCAGTGCTCAGCAATAGTCAAAAAGGGAAAAAAAAAGGTAGAAATTGATATGGAATTAAGGGAGTAAAGCAGAAAGCTTAATGTCATTATATAAATTCATTATAGACTTATCTTCAACACGGTGTGCAGCTCTAGAGTGCCCACTCTCATAGGCAGATAGCAGAACAGAATAAGGCAGAGAAGGGTGACAAGGACAATCCAAGGTATCGAACAGCTTCTGTCCTGGGAGGAACCAGACTATGACTCTTTAGCCTGAAAAGGAGACTGAGGGGAGAATATGACAGATCTACAGACACCTAATGAGTGGCATGGGGAATGCAAGCAGCAAAAGATTGTTTGCTGTCTTCTTAACACAAAGCCGGAAGCATCAAAAAAAGCACCACTCTGCTCTAAGCAAACAAATGAAACTGCTGCTTCATTGAACGCTTAGTCAATCTGTGGAATTCCTTCCCCTAGGACTCTGTGAATGCTCAGCTCTTACCTTGCTTATGAACTGAGAGTCAACTACGAAGTCTTGATGCTATAGGTTGCTGTAACACTACGTTGTGAAGTGTCACCATATCCTTGGTTTTTTATTCTTTCCTACTCTACTACCAACCGCTGCTATAGATGAACACTGGACTAGACAGCCTTTTGGCTTCATCTGGTATAAAACATAACAGAAAAAAAAAAACCGAAAAAACCACAACGCTCTTTGTAGATCTATCTCAAGCTTGATTAGGTACTTTCCTAACTTTCCCTGGTCAGAAAACCAGATTATTGCTTCAGAAGGATCTCCCAGTCCTGACAGACAACCCTGATAATTCAAACTATCTTCACCAGGAAATCAAATTTCTTATCCAAATCCAAATACCTATTTATTGAGGGTTCCAGGTCACAATTATGCTCTTTCATCTGTTCACTCCATCTCCTGTTGCAGGTAAAAAGAGGGATATAATCAGAGTGCCAACTATAATTTATACTCGGAGGAATGTCTTTGGTTGAAATTTGTTTAATGATCACCAATTTACATTTTAACACTTCCTAATCACCCATTCATATATTGGAAGCACAGAAACGGAGCTAGAAGAAATCTTGCAAGATCACCTATATTTCACATTGGAGAAAGCAGGTGGCCAATTCTACGTATATCATCAGATGTTTGCGTAAAGAAGTCCTATGGTTTCCACCACTGCATAATCTATTCTTACAGGCCTCTAATCTCCTGAAATATTTTGCTATCTTTACCATTAGAGATTAGGGAAAGCTTTTTGTAAATCAAAAGCAAAGAACTCCCAAATCAGATTTCCTAGTAGATTCTATTGGAGGTCTGGATCTTTGCAGAACAGATTCAAGTTTCCTTACAGCAAGGATGCTTGCTTAGTTGTTGTTCATAGTCCACACACAACAAAGAGTTTACAGACTGCAAAACCCAGAGTCTTAACCTACGTCTCCTCTAAGCACATTTAGCCCATGTACTTTTTGTCTATGGATATTAAAGCACACTATTCTTTATGTCAGACGTATTTGAAAACTATGTTAAACATGACTAACGATGAAGAGAAAACTGAATGGCAGCAACAATTCTTTTAGTCTTCCTTTTAAGCCAAATTTTCTAGCTTTCTGAATGACTTTTATTGTTCTCTTCTTTATTCTCTCCAAATGGTTGAACTTACTTGAAACAGTATACTTCAGAAAATCACAATACTCCAGCTGCGATTAATAAATGGAAGTCTAGCTTACAAGACACACGACCTAACCTTTTCATTCTAATTAGCACTGCTGTGCCCCAATACTTTTGGGGTTTTCTACAGCATAGCACTTAAACTTCTACACATAATTTAAAAGGCATTGTAACGTTGCTCCCTCCCCGCCCCCCGAACTGATATTTAGACCATCCTTTGTCATCCTCTATTTGCCTCAGTACACAGCCCTGCACACATTCTTTTTCAATACCACTGTACTTTTTTCTAGAGTATTTCTCCAGTTTGTCAGGATACTTCTCAATTCTATGCCTGCTTTTCAAAACAATTGTGAGCTCCTCCCACTTAGTTATGTGTGGATTTAATAAGCTTACACTGTTCTATCACACAGATTATTAGCAGGTCCCCACTTGATACATCCTTCCCTCTTGACAGCGAGCTGTAAAAAATTTTGACGAGCTGGAAAAATCATACTGAAGCAGTTTAACATTTTTTCCAGTATGCTTAAGAGATTAGTATACAATATAGATTCAAAAGCAATACTAAGCCAAAATACATGCAATTGGAGCTCCTCTATCCGCCTAGCCTTTTATTTTAGAATAGCAGAAATTCAGGTTGATTTAACATGACATTTGTTCTCAATACTACAGACACGCATCGGTGATCCACCCATCCATCCTTTCACATAATACTCCCTGTTTCCAAGAAGACTTTTGTGTTTGCTTCCTTAAATTAATTTCTTAAATCCCAATGAACAGCAATCCAGGAATGAAGGAGTAAACTCAGTAACGTTTAATGACCAGAGAAATTTTGTGATTTAGCTAGAAAACAGATATGCAAAGTAATATCTAAAAATCAAGACTTCTTCCTGGTTTATTTTACTAATGATTAAAAGCCAGACATTTAAAATTAATTCATGTTTCTTCACTTAAAGCATGATGACACTTTGGTGCTGAGGACAACATTATAAGAGATTAGATTCTTATGGAAAGAAGAGATTAAAGACAAGAAAAGTTTTTCGCACAATTGCCTATCTTCCTTTCCCTGTCAAATTTTAATAAACTAAAATAAATACAAAACTGTTCTAATAAATAAACATCACTGCTTAATTTATAATATTTTAATTAATATTTTCAATAAATAATGGTTGAAAACAATGACGATTATATAACATTACGGAATAACAAACGCCATTCAACAACAGAAGAAAGTAGTCTTAGCAAGACAGAAATACACTCCCTCAGGAGATGACAAAGGGGAAATCCCGTGAGGAGTACATAATGGCTCGCTGTTTATCACATTAAGTATGTGGTAGAACCAATGGAAACTTTAAGTCAGCCTTTCAGTATAGGAAGGAAAGGAGGCCTGTTATATGTGATATTAAAAAAAAAAAAAAAAAAAGGCGCAAGCCACAACCAAACACACACACCAAAAATGACCCAACTGTTACTGGGCAGAAAGGTGCTCTAGAGAACCAGGGAGAACTCTTACTGCAAGAACTTTTATACAGGAGCAGCAGAGAAGAACTGCTGGTTTTGACAAGGCAGAAGGTGAGAGGTCGCTGTAGCAGAGCAATTACTTCTAACTCTAGTAGTAGTATGTGGCATGTTAGTCATTTGCTATAGTATGTGTGGGTTAATCAAAATAGCTGCATGTATCACAATGGTTCCAGTTTGGGGATGGAATTTGGGGCTGATGCACAAAGAATTCACCTACAAACCAAATGGCTGAAAAAAAACAAAGAGGAGAGGTCCCAGAGCTGCTTCTCTGCCTGAATCCTACCATGAATGCAAAGTGTGGATCCCAAAACCAGCCTCTCTCTAGTCTTCTTTTAGGTATGCCAAACCAGAACTATACAATCTTATACAGAATTCAAGAGTTTAGGTGGCATCAGAAGCAGCATGCACACACTAGCCCACAGCTATAGTATTTCCATTATCCAAACTAGTTTAGCCCATATACTCTCTGTTGCATGTCACGATGTCCTGTAAATATACAGGAAGGTAATTTACAGCTTATCTGGGTTGCACAATACCTCCCCCTTGAAGAATGTTTTGTACAATAGTTGTTTCTTTCTGCTTAAGGATGTAAGAAGAGGCACGTTACTATCCTGTGTGAGGAAATCCTCATCTTGCAATTTTACTTTTCTCATTTCCTTATTTATACTTTAGGCTCTGAGAGGCCTTTCAAACAAATCAATACGATTCGAAAACCCGTTTGCCCCACACTTAAGCTACAGCCTCTAGGATTCCGAGATAGCAGGAAACCCTGAAGCAGACAAGATGAAGACAGCTACTTAACGGTAGAGTAAAACCCAGGGCATGTGATGGAAACGGAGCCCCGCTTACCCACGCAGACACACCTATCCGGACCCAAGGCCTGGATGCCTTTGCATCCCCGCAGCGGCGCCCACGCAGCGGGCTCCGGGACCACGTCCCCCCCTCACACCGCCGCAGGCCGAGGCACCGGGCAGCCGCTGCAGGACGGAAGCGGGAGTACCCGCAGCCGCACGTCTCGGCGGGGGGCTGCCGGGGGCACCCGTGCCGCGCCACCCGCAGCAGGGCAGCAGCGGCACAACCCGCGACCCACTCTCCACCCTCCCCCTTGAGAACGGGCACCGCACCAGCCGCCGCCCGGGTGCCGTGCCGTGCCGTGCCCTGCCCGCTCACCGGGACCCACCTGCGCAGTGGAGGGGCAGCGCGACCAGCAGGCAGGACAGCAACGCCGCCACGGCCGCACGCCCCACGCCAACCATCGCGGCCACCGCTCCCCCGTCCATCCGTCTCCCCTCAGCACAACCGGCGCCCGGGCGGCTGCGCATGCGCAGGCAGCCTCCGCGCCGCCCTGCCGGGCGGGGCGGGGCACAAAACGCCGGCGGGGGGGGCTACGTGCTGGCCGGGCTTGGTGTCTGTCTGTCGTCAAAGCGCCCGGGGAGCGGCTTACTCTGGGAGACTGGTGCCCCCTCAGGCGTTTATTCTCCGGTAGCGGCAACGCGATGTGTCGCTTAAGGAGAGGGAAGGGAGGTTGCGCGTGTTCCCGGGTTCTGCCCCCCCCCCCCCCGCCGTCTGTGACAGGGCGCGGGGCGCGCGCCGGCAACGGCGCTTGTCGGCGCGGCCGTTAGTCGTCGGGCCGGTGGCGGTCGCGGCGGGCGGCTGCTCGCCCTGCACACGGACTTGTCCCTCACGCCCGGTTGAAGCAGCAGCCGGGAGGCCAAGCCCCGGTGCGTGGGCAGAAGCGGCAGGCTGTGCTGATGTGCCCGCGCTTCCCAAGTGGGTGTAAGGAGTCTCCCTCAGAAGGTCGCTTTATCAGGTGTAGGCATAACTCTCTATTCATATCTGCACACAGCAGCCGCTGCGTTGCTGGATGTGGACGAGGTAATGCGAACTAATTTTGTTGCCGGTGTGGGCTGGTGGCCTGGTGCTGGCAGGGCAGATGCTTGGTGTTCTGGTTCTTGCAGGCCCGACGGGACTGCTGCCCTCCAGGGCAGGGGTTAGTGGTTGTGCAACCATCATGCGCTATCTTCACAGCACTCACATTTTCTCCCTTTGTTCTGCCCTTGTCTGGTCACCGTTACTCCATCCCAACCTATAAATGTTAATGGAGCCCATTCACACACCTCACACAAAAATGGCCCGTTCTGTTTAATCAAAAATAAAATTAAAAATCAGGAAACCACAAGATGCGTTAGGTCACGGAGAGGGAACATAATTCCTCTCATTCAATAGTTAGGGCACTTGTCTGGGGGGAAATCCATGCAGTCTGCCCTGGTTCTTGAATGTTTGAATGAACGCTACAGTGAATATTGAATGCAGCATGCATGCTACAGTCCTTGAAGTGGGGCTTGGACCCAGCTCACTTTTTGCAGACAGGAGTTCTGGGTTTATGTATTCAGGGATGAGGATTTGAAACTCTTATAGGCAAAGGTCTATGCCCTCTACATCCTAGGTGTTATAAACATTACATTTTTTGTTGCTTAAGGAGATAACAATCCTTCCAGACATACTTCTGGATAAAAGTGTTCCTAGCTGCTGTTGATGCCTCTTCTGCTATGAGGTGCTACACATACTCTGAGCATGTCTACTAACCTTAGGCATGTTAAAAGCCAGTACCATTAGTATCTAACTGTGCTTAAGAAATGCAGATGCTATTGGTTCCTGTAAATGGATGAATGTATATGCAGCATTAGCCAACTCAGAGATGTAGAAGCTGCAAACCTGTCCTATCAAAAAACCTGATGATTGAGAAGAGGCTGATACAATTACAGTGAAGGCTGTGGACAAGAAGTTGTGGATAACCATGTCCTTTGAAACACACGGTGTCTAATATTACCTAGTATGCTACAGGTGCCTGTACATAGCACAGTTTCTTTAAAGAAAAAATAGTTTATGGAGTGTTTAAACAATCAATGTAATTTTAGTTTCTGGTTTCTATTATTAATTTATTTGGATCAATAAATATGCAATGCAATAAATATATAATGCAGAAGTGTATTTATTGTGTAACAGAACTGAGTGAATAATAGGCTATTAAGTACCACTCGGTGCAGGCCATCATATCTGTCATGATTGTCATACGACGTAGTCAATAGACAATGAGGAGAAAGTGTGTTGTGATGAAAGTAACAAAGTAGGACATAATATGTGAAATATTGTCAGCTTCACCACAACTTGCTGTGTGATTTTGTGTAAACTGATTGCTCTTTAAGGCAAAGGCTGTTATTTATCCTTTTCCCAAAGCTGTAAAAAAAAAAAGTCAGTATATTAGTGTTGCTGAAGTACCTTTGAAATCTCAACAAGAGGATCTCAAAGCAACGTTCAGCATAGCTATTGTACTGTCAACGCTCTTTGATAAATGAGGTGAAATGACAACCTTTTATTAGCTCGTAAATATTAGGAATGCCATTATCAGGAGACAAGCCTTTCCAGTGGCTGTCACGTTCCTGTTAGTCTGCTGTGAACAATTCTTTGGTAATTTTCTAATATGGTTCTTGACTGGCCACACAACAACAACTAGGGCTCTCCAGGTTGGCAGTCTCCTCGAGAAGGAACCCAAATGACCTATTGTTATGTTCACAGTGTTAATGGCTGACACCAAACAGGCCTTCACTTTGTGCATCACTGATGCTGTGCTTCTCCAGCTGAGGAAGACACCCACCGTCTCACGGGGTCAAACAGAGCCGATACTAGACAGCTCTTTCCCATCATAAGATGGGTGTTATTGCGTATAAGCAGCAGGCTTGTCCCACAAGGGTCGCTCCACCCTTTCCCAGGTGGTGCTGGATTTGCCGTACATGTGCAGATCATGTGTACAACATATGCGCACAAGGTTGATTGTTTCCTGGAAGCGTCGTATTTTCTGATGCACAGGCACTTAGGGGAACGCTTGCACAGACACCTATAAGAAGCACGCTGCTTCTGTGCCTGCAGCCTGTTGCTGCAGAGATCTGAGCAACACCTGGAAGAAGGGTGAGTAGGAGCAGGCTGCTGCTATCAGAGTGGTTCATATGGCCTCTCTCAGCTTCCCACACACTCTTGAAACCAAGATAGGGAGCCCAAGGCTATGGGCTGTGGCAGCAGCACTTGCTACATGGTGAGAGGAAGGCTTTGGACAACTGAAAATTTTTTGGTGGCTGAGAGTATGTGACTGCCAGCTCTTGGCTAGCACGGTCATCAAGTGCTAAAAGCCGAGAGGTGTACTTAGTACGTGTTTTTCCAGTCTTAGTGGGAGGAAAACTATGCCCTTTAAAGTTAGGAGTTGGCTCCAGGAATTATGCAGAATATTTTCTTGCAAGATATAGGGTACTGTGATACTAAAATGATGAGTTTGGTTAAAAACATCTGTTAGGCAGAGCTGATCATGATAAAGTCTCCTCAGCTATGAAAGCCTTGCCAGGAAAAAAAAAAAGATCCATTCTGCACATGAAGAGTGAGCTATTACTGAGATAAGTGATGCATTATGGTTGAGCCTGTACAAGATAAATGCATGGATATAACCTGATGCTTAGAGGGATATATTGTTGCAGGGCATTTCTGACCTTGAGTCAGTTTTGTTCTATGATAATTTGTTACCTTGTGCTCAGGCAGTTTACAGGGAAACATTTTTAGGGCAAGTTATTTATGTAAACCACACTTCACCGTAACAATTTTGCAGTCTAGATCATGAACTACAACTAGCTCACTGGTTTATTACTGGTAGAAGTATTTAGTAACCTAATAAATATAAGTTTGAATGCAACTTCCTCACTGATATTATAGAAGAAACAGAAACTGGTGTTGACACAATCTGCTAGAAGAGAAGCTCTGACTCCAGTACGCAGACAACCAAACAGAAGGGAAGACAATGTGTGCTCCTGTGGTCTTCAATGTCAGTACTAAAACATACGTGTGATGGAGGAAACTAAGCCATGCTGGCTCCACTGAATTTGTTTCAACTGGCTGACAGACAAAGGAGAAATCATTTGCTTGTTTCTTCTCATGTCAACTCTGGAACAGGATAAAAGAAACAAATACAGTATTTCATCTTGTTTGAAAAGCATAGAAACATAGGTTCAGGAAGGAAGGACCTTAGGGAGTCCAGTGGTTCATTGTACAGCCCCAGGGTAGGTAGGATCAGTTGTATCTACCCCCTTCCTAATGAACACTTGGGTTTAGTTTTTGTTTGTTTGGTTTGTTTGTTTGGTTTTTTTAATATGCCACTTCTCAGGCAATATCTCTTATACTTTTTCTGTTTTCATCATTAGAAAACTTTTCCTCATGTCTGCCTTGTTGCAGTCTTGTAACCGCTTTCATGTCTGTCATGCCCATATAGCATAGATGATTCATTTCCTGTTTTCAGAAGCCTTTCACATTTTTGAAGGCTGTCATTATGTTACCATCAGACTGCTTTTTGCCAGACCACATAATACCATCTACCGTCACAAAGCATGCTTTTGTCCTCCTCCTAACTTTTCCCAGCATTGGATATCACTCTCCACATGGCCCTACTAGTGCTAAATAGCTGGAAGGATTATTTTATGTGTTTCGTGGACTATAGTGAAGTTTGTGTATTTTGTATGGCATTTGCCTCTTTCACAACAGCGAGGCATTGACTCATTTATAGTTTATGACCCACTATAAGCCCCACATTTGTCTCCTTTCACCTAGACCAGTTTTCCTTAACTTGTCTGCGACTATCTTTTAAGATATTATGAAAAAATCTTACTAAAGTAAAAATATAACCTACCACTTCTGCCTTGTGCACAAAGTTCATTGATGTTCACTGAAAGGAATTACATCAAATTTTTGTTAATACATTGATATTCTGCAGCTGAGTGATAGTTTTTCTACATAGTTTCGGAAGCTAAAAACATTACAAGTGAAGTATATATTAAAAACCCCACCTGGTTCTTTCCCAGCACTGAGTTTGGACATTTGGGCTCTATTTCTACATTTCTTGGACAAAGTGTGCTTGGTCTGCTGTGCGCACATGAAAGTAGATGTCCCCCCCTGCTTCCAAATAGCATGGCATGAACTATGGCAAGGCTATAGTTGAGGAATTTTCCACAAGTAAACTCTTCTGTCAATGTAAACAGGTACGTATCTATGCGATGCAAGTTCTTCCTTCATGTGTTACAAGCAATTTGCTTTTGAGACTTCAATCTCATTGGGACCAGGGTACTTCACATCGGGGAAAGCTACATAATATCAGTTCAAGTTTTCCAAAATATTTCAATATCCCTTCTCATTCTAATTTGCACTTCAATCTGACCAGCTGCTCTGTGGCTTTTATTGTGGCAAAGATCCAATGACAGGCTGTTACATCTCTGGTTTCTGATACTGGTTTCTGCATCTTTGCAGGTTTGTACCATAGTGTGAATTTCTCCCTGACTTTTGCTGGTATTGTCCAGGACAGGGTTATAATTTGAGATGAGAACTTACCAGCTAACTTAAACCTTCCAGGTAGTGCTTCTCCTCTGCCTTGCAATCCCCACCTCCTTTTCTTCTGCAGCTTCTGAAGGGGTAAGGAATTCCTCCACGTGGTCCAGGTGTCCTGTTAGAGGGTTCAGCCACCAGCAGAGGAGCAAGTGAGTCCTCTAGGGTGAGGAGGACACCGCCTGACACCAGTCTTAATCTTTTTATTACTTGCTCTAGCAAACTGCCCTTTCTCTTCAGGAAAAAGGTGAGCAAGGTCTTGCTTCCAGGAGAGGCTTCCGGAGTTGTGAGAGTGGCTCTTGCTGCATGAGAGTCGGAAGGCCCCAGTCCCCGCTTCTGCAGAGGCTCCAGTGCAAAGACAAGAGCTGAAGTCGTTTGTTTCTCACAGCAGCTCCCATGCTGGTGCTGAGATGACATACCCTTTGCCTGCTCCGTGCACCCTTCTGGTCTCACCTTTGCTGTATTCTTGACATACTGCACTGCAGGCAGCAGTTTATCATTTTTTGGAAAGGAGCAGGGTACAATGGGCAAGGCCAGGCTCAGAGCTGGAGCGATAAAGGTGGTAGCGCTACAGCATAGGACTTTATTATTAAGTGTATTTCAAAGGATATTTCCCGCATTACTATTTTATTCTCACACTCGTGAAGTTCTAGAAAGACTCTTGGGTTCAGCTCTTGCCCTTTTGTTTTGACCCTCCACCCTAAGATCTACAAGGACAAAGTTGGTTTTGGGACAGGTATAATTCTGTGTATCATCAGAAATGTTTTTAGCCGTGAGACAGCTGAATATTTTCAGCACATGAGAAAACTCAGGTAAATAAAACACAGGCATCTGGTCAGAACAGCGCATTACGTTTTGAAGGACAGAGGGGTCATAATTTGCATCAACCAGGCTGGAAGGACGTGGAAAGCTTGCTGTCAACCTGTCCTCTTACAGCCTGTGAAGACCTATCTAGTATCTTCAAAATGCCTAACTATAATACATCTACAACTTTCATCTTCATAGATAATATTTCATAATGATCAGCAAGTTGTGCTTGGTTAGGGTGAGTTTCAGAGCCTGGTTGTACCGTTACATCAGCATGTCTGAAAATCTAACCCATGTGCAAAGCTCCAGTTGTGATGTACATCGTCTTTGTAACTGCATTACTCACATAGATTGGAAGAGAAAGTCCCTGCTCTGAGGACCTTGCAATCTAGTTTTAAAAAGTGTAATGTAAACAACAGGAGCTGAGAGAAGGGAGCAGAAATGAGAGGTAGTATTTGAGTGACGCGATGTCAGAGTTGATGGGAAAATGGAAGAGTTGAAAGTTATTAAACAGATTCTTTGGTCTGGTGCTTTCTCCATGGTGAAATCCTAGTATTAGTGAATGCACACCGGTGCTGCTGCAGCCAGGATTTCCTCTGTAAGATTTCCCCAGTGGTTTCTCATTTGTCTTTTTGATATTATTATCATTCCATGCCTTCAGTCTTTTACAGTAATTGCTTGAAAGCATGCAAAATTAACTTAAGGAAATCCAATTTGTGAGGAAGAAATAAGAAAAGACTCCGTATTAGGAAGCGCAAATGAGCAATTTCCAGTATATTGCATGCAGACAGTCAGCTAAGCCTGTCGATTATTCATAGTACTTTCTGTAAAATAGCTATTTTTGCCTTTCTTTTTCACAACAGTGCAATATCAAGGGAAGGAGCCTCGATTTGCACAGGCACTCCATACCACTTATTCAATAACCGATGATTACTAGAAAATTACATTTTGTCAAGTAATAATGGTTATTTCCCAACCTGCCTCAGAAAAAAATGGGTAACTTAATATCACAAATTCTTATGTTGTATTTCTGGTTAAGAATCTATTTAAAAGCTTTTTCTATAGCTTGTCATGGATGTAGAGTTAAAGTTTCTGAAAGCCTTTCTGGCTATGCTGTTCAGCGGGACTCTTTCTGGCCGGGCAGCCAGCAGGTGCGGATTCGTACTCTGCAGCCAGGCAGCCTTCCCTGATGCCTCCCACTGGGGAGGGAAGACACCAAAGTTACTAATAAGGAGAGATAAAAGAAAAATGTGGAGCTGGTGGGCGATTGCATCCCTAGTCTCTTGGTTGGCCGTGGGCTCCAGTGGTCCCTTTCTCCCTGAAATGCTCACTCCACTCCCTTGATCCGAACCTGCTAAACTCCTGTTCCTTCTCTTACTGTCTTACCTTATTGCCCTCTTCTATAATTTGTTTTGTTCATCACAAGCCTAGACTGCTCTCCCTCAGTTTTCCCCACTTCTCCATTCCTTAATCATCCTGCTCTGCTTTGCATTTCATGTCTAAAATATTTTTCTGATAACTCCCAGGTCTTCAAAGCAGTGTGTTTTACTCATCACTTTGCCAAAACCCCTGGCACGCTGTGCCAGAGTTGGCAGCATACTTCCGTACTTTGCAGTTTAAATCATAACACAGTTAGAAGTTCACCTATTTTATTGATTCATTTTCATCGTACTCTCCACCAGCTTAGCTCAAGATCAACTCTTCTCTAAATTATTGCTTCTTTGAAGAGGCACTAGGTGCCGTGTACTGCCTGGGGTACCTGCGGGGCCGTGCAGCCCAGTTGGTTCCAGACAGAGGCTGCACCTTGTCCTCAGGCCTGTTGGCTCATTTTACACATCTCAGTGAAGCTGTGGCTTTTGTGGCTGAAGAAGAGGGCTCTCATGTACAAATGCTTTCCTGTGAGGACTCAGTTTGGAACAGGAAGACTTCTGAAGCAAACCAAACTGCAGGTCAGTCTGAAGAAAAAAATCTGGACTGCTTTTAGGAGCTCTTATGAAAGGTTGACCTTTAAAAGTAAGAGTCAGCTTTAATTCCTCTCAAGTGTCACTGCGATATCTGACCTTAGCCATGCCTGGCCTCAGTGCCAGTCACAACTAGATTCCCGACTTCCCTGCAGAGCAGAAAGAAGGAATACACAAGATGTCCGAGAGGTATATGTATGGACTAACCTTGCCTAAGAGGAAAAAGTAGCCTAGGTTTTTTCTGTAGTCATCTCAGAAAGAGATGCTCTTCCAGAGAAGGATCCCAGGCAGTTGCCTTCTGAAGGAGCTACTGTCTTGGGAGAGCCCGGCGCATTGGCCTTATGGGGCTAGAATTAGAATTCCTGAATACATCACCCCTTGTCATTTAGTCCTTTTATCTAAAACTGATTTACTGGGTCTTAGCCCATTAAATAACAAAGCACTGGAAAAACCCGAAATCCCCAAGAACAGCTGCTTAGCAATGTGTGAGTAAAAGCTGTAGACATTAATGGCTTAGCTGGGTTTTAGTCAGGTTAATATGAAATGAGGTGGTCAGAGGTGAGAAGTCAGAAGTGAAAAATGAGCCGGGCTTTCCCTTTTCATAGTGCTGTGAATTCTTCCTGTCCGTGTTGCACTGCTCTATATTTGCGCTTCGTATCATGTGCCTGAAATTTTACATAAAGTTCCTTCTGTGTGTGGAGGAAGAACCTCATTTGTCTGTGGCAGGTTCCTTCAACTGCTGTGGATCATGCCTGGAGGTGAACACGCTCCATGTTTACCGCAAGTCAGGTCTCAATGAGCACCACATGTAGGAGCTCTGAAGTACAGCTTATCACCATCTTTTGGTCATAAACCCTCCTTTGAGGTCAGAAGAGCGAACTTTAGCAAAGAAAATAGGAGTCATTCAAGAAATGCCTTGCCTGGTTCAGCAAGCTAAATCTGTCTTCTAACAGTCACTGAACGTACAGCTTCCCCTGTCCTCCTCACGGTGCGTTGAACAGCCTTGCTGAGATTTCTCAGGTGCTGTACGCGTTAGCTACAGGCCTTACCCCTCTCCTGCTTGCTCTGTCATTACGCACACAATGTCCGTCTGCTTACTCAGGGGGCTTCTGTCTCTCCCATCACTGCGGTATCGGCATACCATAATCCTCATTTAAGAGCTGAGGGAAGTATAAGGACAATGCAGCTAAGCGATTTAACCTGAGGTGAGAAGTCAGCAATGAAGCATTAATCACAGTCCTCCACAAGGTCAAATCATTATTTAACATTACTTTTGAATTCCTTTATAAACAGGAATACAAACGATGCTTTGCTACACTGCACAAATGCACATGCTGGACGCTTATATGACTGAAGGGAGAGCAGACAAGCAAGCAGACATCAGTGTTAGAGGATGCCCTGACTATAAGGTTAGCGCTACATGAAGTAAGACTTCTGGCACCAGATAATCGAATCAGGATTTCACAGAATGTCTCCTGCCCTATCAGGATGATCTTTATTAAATATATTCTGCATTGGAGCCTTCATTTCTGTTCTGTGTGGCATATAATCTCCTAACTTTATTTACCAAGTTATCTGCATTAGAATAGCAATGCTGTAGTCTAACAGCTCTGTCAGCTTGATGTCCTCAGACAACTGGAGCATGGTATGATTGAGGGTTGAACCTTTGCTAGGATCGTACAGGTCTCTGGACTTTCTGGGAACTTTGGCGACCTATTGACATGCAGAGTTGGGGAATTCATTCCTATTTCATGCTAGTTGTGGTGCAGTTTGAATCTTAATATATTTTTAATTTTGGAATTCACTATATAAAGGCTTTTTGACGATGATATAGACAGTAGGTTAAAGATGGGTTCACATGAACTTAAACCAGCTGTTTCTTTAAAGACACCACGTTCCACATCAAAGAGAAGTTAAACAAAGCGGTCAGGACAAATCCTTCCTTTCCCCACGTCTTTGGATGTGTTGAAAGAGGAAGCAGTATTCTGAGAATGGAGCCTTTCTCTCTCCTCTCATGTGATAATACAACAATTGGTATTGGCAAAGACAGGAGGGGAAACGCTTCCTCTTTTTAAATGGGGGAAGCTAAGCTCTCAAAATTTCAGAGACGATGTACTTGCACACATTCTTCCTGCTTTAATCTAAAAAGACTGTATCTCCGAATAGCAAAGATTATTTTTTTTCTCTCCCCCAGTTTGGCTTACCAATGAACCTGTAATGAAGTGGGAGAGCACATGGGGACTGCCTTATCTGTGCCCTCATCATAACCTTTGAACCAGCTGACTGATTTCAGCCACATTTGATAGACAGTAACTTCCTGCTTTTCCATGAAAATCAGCCGCCGGATAGATGAAAGCAGCTCTACTAAAAGAGTGAGGAAAAGGCAGGGAAATCTCAATCCTCTTCTCTTCTGACAGCAGCTGGCCAGCCAGCTAGCACATGCATTGATCATATGAGCTATGCTATGTGGTTTTTGCCTTTCTGAAAGCCAAAAAAAAAGGAACAACAACAACAACAAAAGAATATACAGAAGAAGCTGCTACTGTGGAAGGAGGGATAAGGAACACACAGGGAGCTGAATTTTTACAGTGCAGAAGTGTACCAGACACAGAACATTGGCCTTCATTAGGATCAGCACTCAACAGAGCAGCTTTGGTGAGAGGTGAAGAAAAGCACCAATGAAACAAAATGCCTTAAAAAAACCAAAATGAAAATGCTCCCCCATTTTTTCCATATCCCACATCAAATCAGACAATGATGGAAATTAAGAAGTGCAGGAAAAACATGTGCAGATTACATATAGCTGGGAGGTACAAAGAGTCAACGCCTGTTCTCCTTGTCTTCTTCCTGCAACTATTCCCAAGAAGTGAATATTTACGCATTAATTAACAAACCTCGAAACCACAGCCAAAAATTTTGCAATTCCCACATCAAGTTATGATTTACACAACTTCACTCATGGCAAGTTACTTTTGCTGACAGAATTTAATTTTTCACTCTCATTTTGGTGTAATAATACACACAAAAAAATTTGCATCACTCACAAAATTAGCGCACAGTGCAAAGGTCACACTTTATGCCCCTGTGTTGGTGTGGACATAACCTCCATATGCATGAACAGGGCTATGCAGGTGAGATGGTATTATGTAGCATGGGAGTCACATCAACCTGGATTTACTGGTTTTTTTTTTTAATTAAGAATATGTATTGGCAGATAAATAACATGAACCTACCTTTTAACTCCCACTTTAGCTGCAAAGTTTTCCACAGACTTCAGTGGACTCTGGATTAGGTAGACAAAATTTAATTAGCCGTAGAAACTGCAGGGCAGAGGCTCAGGGGACTGAGCAATACCTGAACATAGAGGGCTATCTGGCAGTGCACTGCTATGTTCCCATTATCCTTAGCGATGAAGTATGAGTAACACCTTGCAATGCAAACCACACTGAATATTTGTGTTTGGTTTATTCATACCAAGTTCATACCATCATAATAACTTCACAGTTTTGCATCAGGTAAAAAAATATTCAATAGAAAGGCTATGCCACTAGGGATATCCTTAAGAAATACACACAATTTCTCATGGGGGAAAAAAAAAAAGTCAGATCAGGTCTTCCTTTACAAAATATGATTTTCTTTTACAAACCTTATACAATATGCCATTTTGATTACCTTTTGCAATAAATAGTTCATCAAAGTTAAATTAACTAGTATTATATATATATATGATAATTGCTTTTTAAATTAATGTCATAATACAGTCCTAGGTATTGCTACAACTTAACAGTGAGCCACTACAAACAGTGGCGAAAATTACGTATCATTTAATTCCTCATTTATAGTCAAGTTTCTTGTACTTTGAAAAAATAATATGATTCTGTCAAAAGTCTGTGTACACATCTTCGTATATGAATTTTTACTGTCTTAAGAATGCAGCAATAAGAAGATAAACTCAACAGCCCATTTGCTTTTCTTTTGGTCTGAGTGAAGTATGAGGAGTACATTTAGGCCTTTTCTGAAGCTGGTACTATTCTTGAATCAGAATCTTGTTGTTCAGAGTCCTGAAGATGCTCTGTTGTCTTGCTGGTCTCATCCCCAGTCTCATCACTGTGATTTTTGGATTCTTCTGAAATGACAGTTAGCTTGTCATAACAGAGATGCTCTTCTTGTGGGAGTGGAGAAAAAAACTGCGAACCACTGGGAGGCTTGCTCAAAAACTGCAAAGGAAACAGGAAGTGAGAATTAGGCTGCACCAGCCATACCATCCTGTTTGCTTAGAAATATGTTTTATATTGTTTTCCACACATCAATTGGCTTTCTCAATCCTTAGAAGTTGCAGAGTGGCGACAACATAATAACCTCTCTGCTCGCTTTAACATCCTGTGCAAGGCTTGGAAGCAAGTCGGAAATGCCTTTATTTGCAAGAAGATACCCCAGGGATTAGTGACTTCTTTGGAATATAAACTTTCTTAAAAAAATAAAATACCTAGGTTTTGTTTGGAAACAAAAACTAAAAATGGTGACTTGACTGTAGGTGAAGGAGTTCGCAGAGAGATTTGTCAAATAGCTCCAAGAGATGTGAATTGTTCCTGCCATCTCAGAGAGCTGTCTGCTCAGACATGAAATAGTGATGCTTTAAATGTCAACATAAACCATAACCATTTAGTCAAGTAAAGGAGAGGGAGGGAGAATTGTGGGGCTATGCAGTTCAGTGAGAAAGATGACTTAATTTTAGTACTGAAATATCACAACTTCCTCCCACTCCCTGTTCTATTGATAAGATGGAACCAGCCTCAAGAATCAACATGGACTTTGCAGGATGTCATGACTGTATTTTGAATGTCATCACAAGAACAGCACACCTACTCAACACAGTAATAACATGTCAACCACTCGGTTTGGCAGCTGAAGTGGCAGTTCATTTTATTGGCAGTGGCTGGAGGAGTACAACTGCATTTTGTTCTTGTGACCTGACCCCTGTCTTACTTTAGTGCATTTTACATGAGAAACAAGCCGCTCTATCAGGAGTCCTGTTCACTGTAATTACAAAAATAAATACTAATATCATTACTATTAGACCTTTTTCTAGCAAACTGTAATTTGATATGTTCTGTCAGTAACCTGCAATCTCAAATGTTCATGTAGTGAAATCACTGCCTTTGATGTCATTTTAGATAAGCATGACTGACCTTTGATTCTGTGATTAACCACTATAACTCACTAGCACAAAATGAAAATCCTCCCTTTCTTGTGAGAAACCTGTAAGCAAAATGAATTTGACCACATCCTGTATTGATCAGAGCAATGCTACCTTCCCGACAGCTGAGCTCCAGGTTCGGCAAACTACTGTGTGCTGAGCACATGCTCAACTTAAAGCACAAGACGATCGCTAAGCCAGCTGCAAAGCCTTAGTCTGCTGAACTCTAAGCGAGTCAAAATGAAAGACCCAGAGAAACTGCAGGAAACTCAGAAGAGTACAGTTTGCTAACTTTGCATACATAACACTCTGTATAGCCTTGTTTCTTGGAGGAGATTCTGATACAGCCTTTTTATGTTGCTGTACGGGTAACAAGGTCAGTGGTATTCCCCAACAGTAATGGCTAACATTCATTGCTCTCCTTTTATCTTGAATTTTCAGACTTCACTACATTCTTTACTTAAGTTAAAAGTCATTATTATATTTGTGAAAGAACTTCGTTTCAGGAGAACAAATGTGCAATTTTAAGTCTAAAATGAGATAGGGGAGACATACCTCAGTTGTTCGTTATCTAAAAAGAGGAACTGATGGTTAACACCTGTTACTTTCACTTTAAGATGAAAGAAAACATCCTGTTTCTAAGCCATATAAAGCTTCATATTACAAATTATGCAGTTGCTTTAGGAATAAAAGTCTATGCCAAGTTTTTAAATTGTTCAGCTTTTAAATATTTTGGACCATTCTGTGCAGAACAGTTCAAAATGACAGTATTTTAGAGTTTATTATACATCGGTATACTTCAAAAGGAAGTCTAATTTCACTGCTTCTTACTTATGTCTATGCAGCGCCACAGAACTTGATGAAAAAACTGAGGTAACATTCATGCAAAATTTATGACCTTATAATGCCAGAAATTAAATGTTAAATGAACTAACTTCCACTACCGTTCTCCCGCTGAAAAGTACCTTCCTTTGTCAGCTTTTTCCAAAGTTCATGACTTCATCATTTACGCTTATTTGAATGGCTTTTTATGTTTGGCAGAAGAGCGAATTTTACCATACACAACAACTATGTAGCAACAGATAACCAGCATTGTTCCTTATAGTCTAAAAGCCCCTCAGAATAGTCTGCACTTTACAGATGGCTAAAAATCAGGTGCAAATAAAAGAAGCTCTAAAGGTTTTGGCACAGAGAGCCTTTGAAAAGCAGGCGGTTCTGCTGAAAAGGCTGATTTTAATTGTGTTAGGTAGAAAACAAACCTCTTTCAAGTGTTGTGGGAAAATATATGAAGGGCAGAAAACATGTTTGGTGAGTCGATATAGATACAAAAAGGAAAAGAAACAAACAGGAACAGATATTACAACAACCAACATTGATCCTATAAGAATGGTCACAATTATCCACACAGGAGTTACACCTGCAAGAGACAAGAAAAAAAAAAAATTACAACTGCGATTACTAATTTCTGAATATATTCTTTTCAAATTATCATTCTCTCTATGGAATTTAAAAAAAAAGAAAATTATTACAAAATCGTAACCTAAGTCTTTGTTTCCAGATGGAAAATACCTCTTAGCTCTTAAATTTTTAGTCTGAATAGGTTGAGGAAGTTCTTAATAAAGTAAGCTCACAAGCCATCCTATTTAGACATTTACAGTTACACATACTGGTGATTCTACATGCAATACTAGGCAAATGATTAAAGGAAAAAAGACCAACAGAACCATACACAAGATGATATCATGTAGAAAGCTATTGTACACTCTTTGGTGTTTCAGGAGTGTAGGAGTTGGCACATAACACTACCAGAGTATAGGCTTCCACTTTTCTCTTAAAGAAATCTGTAAAAATGGCAGCAAGTAAAGACAGCAGGGGACAAAAATCGGTAAAACTCTAAACTACTGAGCCTTTAAAAAAATTATGTCATGCACAGGGATTTCACAACAGGCAATGGGAATGAAGATGTATCCATACATCACTGTATAAATGTTTTAAACCAACCTACGCTTACTAAGCACTGTTCTAGCCATGACCTAACAAGCAACACCACCACCAAAACCCACCTGCAATTCAGCTGCAGTGCATACAGATAATATACATGTAGGAAAAACATATGAGGAAACATTTTATGAGGAAAAACACATGAGAAACAGGTTAGCCCAGTAGCTTCCCCAGGCTTCCCCCAGATGGCTTCCCCATCAACTTGTGTCTCTGTCTCCGATTTTCCACACGTTATCTGAGGGTGTAAGTCAGCTGAAATACACATTATGCCTGTGAAAAAGACAGTATCTAGGACCCCATCCTTTCTTTTAACTAGGGACATGAAGCTCCTTGCTAAGATGACAGGGTCAGACCACGTGGTGGTTATTGCTGGGCTCCACAGACAGCAGCTAAGGTGGCATGGCTGGAAAGGAAAGTGCTTTTGGTACTTAACTGCCTTCAAAATGAGAAGGAAAGTATCGAAACAAAATATTTGTTTATATTATTGATTAATAACTGCTGTGTTTCACAACGAAAGAGCATCATGGCCTAGCCTCGTGACAGACACTGGCAATACCACCACAGATGAAGCAGACTGCAACACAGGGTCCAATTCCTTTCTCAGTTACAAATATATGGAACAAAGGTTTTCATAGGATAATGAATACAGCTGATGGTAAAAGAAATTCAGACACACAGTGTGATCAGTGAAGAGCCTATGCTCCATTTAACTCTGATTTTCAGAGTATGAGGAACACAGAGGCCTCTGCAGTGAAGTAAAGCATCATGCCATCGGTAGCATATTGCTTGTAGTTTTCACTTCGTTTCCAACTCCTCCACTCCAAAGGTACACACGTATTAACCACCAAACAATACCAAAGTAACAAACACATCCATTTTTGGAAGGTTTACACATTACACTGATTTTCATTTTGAATGGCTTTGCAGATTTCCCAGTTCCCTACAGCGCGTGTCCCATTGTGAATGCACCAGGTATTACCGTTGTGGGTTGTCTGCTCGCAAAGCTCTCCGCTCAGTTCCCCTGTTTTGTTCCACTCGGGGATAACTGCTTGCACTTGAATACAATATATTGTCCATGGCTCCAACTGAGATAATATTTCAGAGTTATGTTTAGTATCTATGTGAGTTACCTAATAACAGAGAAGAACGCAAAAAACTTGAAAAGCACAAGTCCAGTGAATGGACTAGCTAAGGAATTAAAATTACACTTAGTATGACAAATCCTAGCAGTTATAGCTGCAATGTGAATAAGGCTTTTAAAGGCAGAATGAAATGCCCTGCCTGTGTCACATAACTGACAACTCTACATTGATATCACCTATGGTTAGAGTGTGAGACCATTCACACCACTGACTTTCTGGCTGCTTCTAGCAGCATTAATGAAGTTTTAGGCTAAAGAGGACTACAGAGATGTGATAAGTGAGATCTGCTTGCAGAGAGAAACAATTGCTTAACCAAATGAGATCAGCTAAGAGTGCTGTCACACGCAAACATAATTTAGTTTGAGACAGAACAAGTAGGATGGATGATCTAGACCCAAAAGAAAAAAAAAAAGACAGAGAAAGAAAAAGGCTTGTGAAAGCTATTAGGTGACTGACAGCAGATGCAACTTGCTGTTTAGAAGCATGATTGGTTATGTCCCTGTAACTATACGGTCCCTGCAGAGTATAGGAATCCCTACATGCCCCATTACGGAGTAACAGATTGTTTCTCAGGGGTGAGAAGACTCTATAGCTAGGTTTCAACATTTTGAGCAAGCATCCACTTCAAAAAACAACTTATGAAGTTATATAGTCTATGTCTTTTGCTTCTTTGATCCCTATGAAATTTCCCAGACTTCTGCTCTGAAGTGTGACAAGCACAGATTCTACCTGAATGTCCTGCTTTCTCTGGTAAACCGCCTAAGTTTGCACCCCATATGCAGAAATACCTTCATTTCTTGTAGGCTGGGAATTGAAAGCCAGTCTGTTTTTTGGGAAATGACGATCCCTCATTTTCTGAAATTGAATGCCAAAGAATTTTGCAGGGTAACAAATACAAATCAGAATTATATGTAGTGGAGTCCTATTATATGAAAATTGTACTGATGTACAAAGCACTAATTATGCTGTGACTGGTATCTTCCAGTAAAGGGCTTCCTTTTTTCCTGTAATAGAACCCATGACCCTATAGTTAATATATTATTTATGATCTTTCTCCATGCATTTTGTACGGAGAAGTCTCTTGAGCTGAGTAACACATCTGTTTGTGGAAGAGGCTGTCCATGAGAGGAAGAAAGTGAATTACAACTGATAGAAATTGAAGAGGTGAAGGTGACCACAGTTAAGGTAAGGCCTCATCCCTGGTGGTATTCAAAGCCCAAAGTCCCACGAAGAGCACAAATACTTGAATGACATGAGATTTGAATCTAAGTCAGCTAATCGCCATGATCACAGGTACCGCTGATGTTACAGCTTCTAAGTTTACCCTTGCTTGTATGTGTGAAATACAGAGATTTGGTGGGGAAGACTGCATCGCAAATAAACACATCACTAAGCTGAGGGAATAAACTCTCATAATGTAGCAGTTATTTCTAATTATGGAAAGAGCAAATTATATCCATGCTACTGTTTAACTACACAGCTATCTGCCATTTGCTCTGAGTAGCAGTTGTAGTGACTAGACTTTATTACACTGTAATTAGTAGAGATACATTTTTACTTCACTACCCTTAGCTTTCAGAACTTCATCAGTATGGTATTTTACCACGAAAAGCATGTATCAAAGTCATGGAGTCACAATACCCAGGAAGCAGAAGTTACCTCTGTGTTGCTGCCTTTCTTCCAGTACCATATTCTGTAATTCCACGAGCCGTAATATTGCTTTAGAGGCCATTTGTCATGTTCATGTTCAGCAAAAGGGCCTATGAAATCCACATGCAGGGACCCAGACTCTGACTTCACTTTTACATCAGGTGGCCCAATGACTGCTATGTATTAGAATGGTGGAAGAGAAGAAAGGAAGGAATTCAGTTTCACATTGTTTTCAATTTGACATTTTTATACAACCCATGACAATGCATGCTTTAAATTACTTTCTTCTAATAGATAAAATTATTTCCTTTCATAGGTCAGGCATAAATAAATCCTTTCCTTATAGAACTGGTCTTGAAAGGGATTTATTTTTGCAGTTAAATAACAGATACTATTGCAGACTACATTTCTCATACCTAAATAAACTCAGTTCTCTTTTGCCAGCTGTGGTGACTCCTGGGAGAGGAAGGACTATTTCTATAGGTTATTACTCACTTCTCCTTCTGGGCCAAGCTGTCACAACATCTGTCTTTTCTGAGTAGACCCTCTAGTGAAGTGTTCTAATGTTTCTTTCATTGTGATCATTTTGAAAAACTGAAACATTCGAATTATTTCTGCATGTCTTCACGATTGTGCTCCTTAGACTGAATATTATATTTTCGCATTTTGTAAATGGCTTGTCCTTATTATGTTTTTGTGCCACTACCTAAGCTATTCATTAGTAGCTTAGTTATCAACGACGTTGTGTCGCCAATGAGCTCTCCATTAAAGTCTCCTATAATTCCAGCAAACAACTCTGCCTTGGCTACCTGTACTAAAGTTCTGCCCGGCTACAGTCACACTATAAAGTGTCTAAGAAAGGAAGAACTCAATATACAGACAATTTTGCTTTCCTCTAGAAATATGTACTTCTATAATTAAAAATAAAAAAACCCTGCTTGCTGGACCATACATTCATGTAATGCTCATGAATATGTTGTTGAACGTACAAAAAATAATGTGAGGAGGGTCTTGGTTACTCTGGTTTTCTTAGGCTGTTCCTACAATACAGTGTGGAATTTATTAAAAAAGCACTAGCAGAAATAATAACACAGAAAGGAATATCAGATATTTTTATCATGATGCCCTGCTCAGATCAGCTATGACAATATTAAAAATCCTCATGTCCTCCTCAGAGTTTTGGCCAGTTGGCCAGTACTCCCAGGTCTTTCTCTCCAGGTAGTTTTATACCCAGATTTTCCCATTCAGGAATAAGCTGCCTTTCCAAAGCCAAGTCTGCTCTGAAGGCCACGGGCTCTTTCACATATATGTCAAACTACAACTCTGTTATTAATTTACAAGTTTGCTCTATACTCTGAAATTCCATCCATACTTTTTGTATTACATTTTCTTTTGGCTGTAATTTATACTTGCAATGTTGTAAATTTTTTTGCATGCTATGTATCAGTGCTTCTGTTCTAGGCAGATTAAATTATATCAACATTATGCTTTTGGAGAGATAACCAATAAAAGCATTTTGAAAAACAAGGCTGTAAACGGTAAAATTACACTCTGAAATCCAAGGAACAGAATGATGAAATTCAAGCAAATGGAGGCAGAACAAGGAAAAAAAAAAGGATTTTTAAAAGTTTTTCTCAGAGATGAGGTGTAACAGAAGCTTCCTGCATGGTTTTGTATTAACAGCTGTGAGGACAAAAAAAGTCTTGGGTAACAGTAACCATATAATCTAAAATAATTTGGTTTTTGCTTATGAGTGCAGTAAGAATGTACAAAACAAAGGATGCTCATTAGTAAAAACGACTCTCATTCCCAAGTTCAGGTGACAGCACCATGATTAACACCTCTGTTGTGCACTCTAATGCAAGGCAATGTCTAAATCACCTCTCACAAAAGACTGTAAAGCTTCACTAAGAGAATGGCAATATTGTGCAATGAAGATTTCTTGACTAAAAATTAATCTTTCTCTGTGAAAGTGTTGCTTTTTCTTTTTTTAATTAAAAAAAATAAAAAGAAAGCTTTTTGCCTGACATAGCAATGAAAAAGAAAGTAGTTGAACTTATTTAGATATACAGGAAGTCTGAATCCTTGAAGAAAAGCTCTCCTTGGCCAAAAAATAGAAATTATCCTTCTTTTAAGGGAAAAATATACATTTTTGTAAAACCTCCTCAAAAGAGGTTTCAAGTACCAATACTAACATCTAGCTATAACAGTGACCCTACTATGCTTTCTGATAGCAACTTCTGCCTTCAAAAATTGAAGGTGTTACAACTAAGATTTTATAGTTCAATGTAATTAAATTTAAAAATGATCTGCATGCTATAGCTTTTCTTATGGAGCCAAATTGTAAAGGTGCATTAATAGCAGGCAATATTTTTTGTGGAAGATTAGAAAAAGGCTTACTGTCATCCATTGGCTTAAATCTGATGGTCGCCCAGTCTGAATGGTTATTTTCTGACTCCGCTCTGACCCGTAAAATGTAGTCTCCATATGCAGACAGAGAAGAGACATTGCACTCTGTGAGTCTCAAGTTTGTGCTCACATTTTCATATGTGTCTTGAGGGAAATTGATGCTGTATGGAAGAGAAACAAAATGTGTATGATGTGTAAATTATAACTGACTAAATGTCTTTCCTCTCAATTAACTGGAAAAGTGGCATATCTGTTTGTTAATACAGCCAGTTCTGACTCATGAACAAGAAAAATCAGATCCAGTGTATACGAAACATCGTTACTAGTGTGTACACACAAATTAAGCATTTTATATGCATCTATAAATCCATGATGAAGTTAGAGATTAAAATTATGATTCAGTAAATAGATGCCCTTTTCTTGACAGTGGTTAAAAAACTTGATTCAACAGACAGTAGTTATCAGACAAGTCTGCAAGTATTAAGACAATATCGCTATGCACGGCTTTGCTGTCTAACTCGGACTTTGTTCAGAACTGTCTTTAAGATATGCATATAAGGAAAAGCCAGAGAAAATAGAGCCTGAGAACTGACTGGGAACTGTTTAATATATGATATTCTTTCAGTTTTGCATCAAAAGGCCACCTAGGAACGTAGTGATCAACAGGTAATTGCTACCAGAACCCAGAAAAATCTTCTTTCGACTACGACAGCCCGTACCCTCGGTTTGGGGACTTCTCCTCAGCAGGCATGTGCCTGTGGGTGGCATCATCTCCACTTCACATCCTACCCTGTCTTGGCCAAAGAATTCAACCTTCAGCAGGAACGCGAGACCTCTGGCCCATCACATGGTTTCCCTGTCAAGCACGGAGGCAGGCAGGGAGCTCACCGCTGGGCTGGGGAAGCGGCCCTCTTCCTTGGGACAGCCACACAGACCGCTTTTCCCAATAGGAAAGACCAACTCGGAAGGACACAGTGGCAAAACCAAATCAAAGCTAAATCAACCCACCAAAACCGACAAAAGGAGACCTCAGAAAACGCATCCTAAGTTTAAGGCACCGAATGGACGAGCCACCAGCCTGCAGTTCATGGGGCATTTCCACTGAGGGCGCAGGCAAGCTGGCTGCATTGGTGGCAGAGCACAAAATGCCGCTGGAGTGAAAGATCAGATAAGGTCCTGATGCTCAGCGAGACTAAGTCTCTTGAATCGCAGGTAACAGCTACATGATAGACAAAAACCACACACACAGAGCTAATAACAGCCAACGTTAAAATGTGTTTCTGGTTCCAAAAAAAGTATGTACAAAGCTACCTTGGGTGTGAAATGTGTAGAAAATGCCTCTGCCCTGTTATTTAGCTCAGAAGATAAGCCTCTCACAAGCTAAAAGAAAGGGACAGCTACTGATCTTCCTATAAAAAAGGAAACAAACACACGCAGCTGTAAAACATGAATTGAAGAAAGCACAGCTCCCCCAGACTTACCTCTGAGATTGGACAGTGTAACTTATATTCCCTTTGTAAAAACTAGGTGCATCCCACTGTAAAGTGCTACGAAGATTAATTGACATAATTCTTGTGTTTTGGGGTTTTGGCACTATTCCAGATACTGTGGGAGCAATCAAAAACAAACATACATTTTAGTGTGTGTTCCTCCAGCGACTTCTCAGTCATCCAAAGCTTAGATACAGCCTTCTTTCTCTTCCTTGCCTCAGACACTTTTTTAAAAACAGACTTTAATATAATTAATTTAAATCCTGATGCCTATCATTCCTTCTGAGCTTATGCAACAAAAACAAATGAGCCAGCATAAATGATTTCCAGTAAGTACCGTCTTTATGATATCATAATTTATTATGCATGACTGACTTGTTACTGCCTAAGACTTAGGGCCCATCAGGCCATGTGCATGAACTCTCACTGAGATTGTCAAAATCAATTTTTTCTAAGTAGTGCTCCAGTAGCACTATGGAAATAACATGGATGTGTGGAATGATTGTTGGTTTGGTTTTTTTTTTCTGAAGAGGAACATGAACAGTCTTTCTACACAGACCTGGGTATAAGACTGAAATAATTAAAAAAAAAAAATCCACCATAAGCATGTTTATATCTTCACTGCATGGATTAGCATTGCCATTTAAAATGCTTTACTCACCCTGTTATTAAGCCCCCCTTTTGAAAAACAGAGATAAACAAGAAGTACCTTCGAAGGCAAGAGGGCTATTAAATATACCATACAGATAAACATGTCATTAATTGGCACTCTTCACAAGTGACGAAAACATAATCGTTTTGCTTTATTGAAACTGAATAAAGGAAACCCTAAGTAGTATCGATGAACAGTCCATTACTATTATGATTTAACTATTTTAAAATAATTGTTGGTATTGAAACTAAAATAGAAAAGATTTTGGCCCATTATTGCAACACAAATGATCAATGCAAACAAACCCTGTCAGATCAGATTAGCGCTTAAATGTCACAGGAGTAAAACCTAATGACATGTTCTAAGATAAATAACCTATTTTATATGTCTATAGTTGATGCATAAATACATGAAATGAATGCGTCAGTTACCCACCTTTAGCAGACCAGAGTTTAAAATCTAAACCCTGCTTAAATAAAAACTATTTCACAGACTCAATTGCTACAACGTTACCCTCGCACCCAACAAATCAACTCAAAACGCGCTTCACATCGGAAAAGCAGAAGTTGCTTGCTCCCCTGCACCCAGACCTCCTTGACAGATGCCGTCCCCGTGCCTACGTGCCCTCACCGGGACCCGCCTCGGGCATTCGCCTTCAGAGGTCTCTGCCCCTGCACACGCTCTGCCCCTTTGCAGGCACCTCTAGCCTCCTGCTCCCACATCTTCTCCTACCTGCAAAATCCCAGATACGCAGAACGCTAAGGAAGATGGGTGCAGGTAGCAGACTGCAAGGACTCAGCGCGAACAACCCAGCTGAAAAAAAATCTGGCTAATACAAGGCACCCGATTTCTCCTCTGCCACACGACGTGGTCCTCGCTACAAAGGACCCTCTCTAGGGTGCTGCCCACACTTTGAGGAAACTCCCTCCAAAGGTTTGAGGCAGGCTTGTAAATTCCCAGTAAAGAGCATGATGCCTTTGAAGGCTCGCTTCCCTGACAGCGTTTTCTACTTGAAAAGCCTCCACGTACAGTTTTTCATTCAGCGCTGTGGACCCAAAGAGATGAGAAAATACTTCTGTGGTTTTCTACTTTGTAAACGGAAGGTTTGTACGCAGCTCACATCACAGCCGCAGATGCGGCCTGCTTTGGGAATCGCGCGGCCCGGGCCACTTTCAGTGGCCGTCGGTGGCGGCCCTCGGGGCGCTCTCGCCGTGCCCGGAGCAGGACGAGCTCTGCCAGAGGCGGCCAGTTTTGTGCCGGGCTTTGCAGGCGCAGCTGCGCCCGCGCTCCCGCAGCTCCCGGTTACCGCGCCCGGAAGAGCGTGGTTTCGCTCCCACACGCGCGTTTCACCACCGGGACTTGCACAAGTCTCCAAAACCGAAAAGGACAGTTCCAGTTTCTCAGCACAGATACAGCCTTCGGGAAGAAAAAAAGCGCGTGGGCAGCGGGAGCTGGGCCCCCGCCAGCGCCCCGGCAGCCCTCCGCGCCTCCAGCCAAGGCCCCCTGCCAAGGGCGGGCGGCCGCCGCCCTTTCCCCACTCCCCTTACGGCGCGGCGGAGGACACCCGGCCGGCTGCTCGCTCGCTGTCGGTGCCGCTCGGCTCGTCACGGCAGCGGCGCAGCCCGCGGAGCCGCCGCCAGCCGCCGGCTCCTTGCGGCCCCCGCTATCGCCGGTCGCCGGGCTCTCGGGGCAGCGCGGCCCCGGAGAACGAAGCCGGCCGCCTCTAGCCACCCTTCCTCCCGCCGCCCCACTGAGGGCCCGGGCCCCGGCCCCGCCGCCGGCCCCCCGCTGCGAGGCGGTGATCGGGAGGACGATCCCTCGCCCGGGCGGGCCGGGCCCCTCCGCCGCCCCTCGCCGGGCGCAGGGCGGACTCACCGCAGAGCAGGAGGCAGCTCCAGAGGGCGCACGGGAGGGCGGCGGCCATGGCGGCTGCCGGCGCGGGCGTCGCTCACCGGGGGAGGTGCCGGCGCCGCCGCGCCATGGCACCGGGGCGCTGCCCTCGCAGGCGGGGGAGCGGGGCCGCCCCGGAACCCTTCCGCCTTCCCGCGGCGGGGCGGGGCGGTAGGCGGCGGTGTGCGGGCACCGCGGCCGCCCCGAGCTGCGGGGCTTCACCCTCCGCCAACGGGGCTGACCGCCTCCGAGCGCCGGGGGGACATCCGCCCGCGCCCCGGTCGGCTCGCCCCAACTTTTCCAAAGCCTCCCCCGTTCGCCACGGCTGCGTTCCCCTTTCCAGAAAGAGCATACCCAGCACCTGAACCTTCCCCACCCACAGGTTTGGAAAGCTGTTCATCGGTGCTGTGTTTTAAAATATATTAGTGATGCCTGGCCGCTTGGATACTCATAATCTCTGAAGAGCATCTTCAGCATACAGGCTGGCAGCTGGGAAGGCAGGAGATGGGAGGTCAGCATAAAGTGGATAAATAAATAACGCATAAACAGACGTCAGATGACGCATAGTGTCAGACCTGATCTTGAGGGAAATTCCTGCTGCAGGCAATACAAATGTTACCTGGGGAAAGGTTTATCTTCTGACTTCAGGATCTGGCCTGCGCCAAAGATGCCAATGCCACTACTTCTGCCACAACATTCAGCGTCCCTTATCAAAACCAGCATAAACTTGGGGGAAGGGTGGAGCAGTTTTATTATTCACAGAGTACAAAGGGTTCTTTCTCAAGCTATTACTGTTGCCAACTGAAAATACCAGTTCTTTGTGGGGGTTTAATACATTTGTTTCTGGCCCATTTGTCACCTCCTGTTATTAAATGAGGCTACAAGGCAGATTTGGCCTTCCCTGGGATGGGCACAGTCCCACTGCCTTCGCCTACGTGTGAGCGACTCCCCTGGCTTCTACCACTGTGGAGAGGTGCACACCAACCACACTGTACAAACAGCAGAGCGGTACAGGGTCCGTGTGAGTGGAAGTTTCATCCACTGATTCTACGGATGCATAAATCTGCAAATAATCAGCTCATCAAGATCCAAGCTGTCAGGTACTTACACCTACTTAGTTCTTAACACTACTGCAGCAGCAGAATATATTCCCGCACCTTACAAATTACTCTCAGCTATCCTGACCAAAAGAATGACTGCCACCCATGGCAGCCAGAAACTGCTTGTGGGCAGAAAAGTAGTACCTAAGCAGATCAACATGAGGTGAAAAAAGTTGGTTTCTTCAGCTATGTGACACCTAAATGCCTTCCCATAAGGAGTAAATTCTTAGCAGGCTAACTCACGTAGCTTTTCAAAGGCATGTAGGAGCCACAGTAAAAACTGAGACAGGGATAGGAAATTTTTTTTTATGAGGCACAAATGTTAAAGTATAAATGTACACAGCAGTAAATTTTATATGTCATAAAAAATTTTTAAGAAGTGTAGTATTCAATAATTGCACAAAATTATATTAAAAAAAGTATAAAAAGGTGTATTTCATGCCTTGATTCACAGTAAGGAGAACTCTTTTCTAAGCCGAGTATTCTTATCTCTGCCCCCATTACTTCACTTGATCAGCTTTCTCTGCACAAATGTAGAAACCAGTTCACTGACTTGAATACAGCAATCCATCCAGCAAAACAGGTTTCAGAGTAATCCATCAACAGAGATAAAGAATAAAAAAAGAAAATGAAAAAAGTGGTCTGGTTGAGAGACCAGCCAACTCAACTCCCTAAACTAAATTCTCACTTGAGTTATAAAAACTATTTACTTTGTAACAGCTAAAAGGTATAATTCACTATCAGACTGCAAAATGCAATAACTACTCTTTCTGCTGCATCTGAACAGTCATTTTTGTTTCTCTGTGGATAACCCAACCTGAACCATACCTGGAGCAACCTGGAGAGATCAGAGAAATATTTGTTAAAAATGAGTGTTGCATATTTTCAGTGTTCAGGCATATACTCACAGAATGTTAAAAAAGAAAAAGACAAGATCTGTATGTTGAGTCCAGAAATAAAAGCTGGACAATATTGATTTGTATGTTATAAAATAATAGTGGTTCTCACTTATTCATCTTCTTATGTATTCAGTTTTTTGGTCCATATCTGAATCTGATGAGTCACTTTCATCAGAAGACGGAGAGGAATTTTGCCATTCATGAGAGCCATTATGACAGTATGGTTTCTGCACACCTTCCGTGTCATCCAGGAGTTTTGCTTCAAAAGCACGAGTACATTGCCAGTCAACTGCATCTTCTTGGGAAGAAAGAAGAGCTGCAGAACTATTCACATTCTCTTCGGAGGTTCCCAACAGCACAGTTTTTAAGTTAATGGTAAAGCAAGCACTGTTCCTTCGCCTAGAAGAATAGTTACAATTTACCTCAGAGAAAGGATTAAGTAACTCACGACTTGTGTCTTTGTCTTCTTCAATGTCCATCTCATGCTCTTCAAAATCTTCTGGGTCAGTGTCTGGACTTTCACTTGCCTGGCTGCTGCTGTTGTCACATGCACTATTTGTGGAGTACTGCACAAATACATTTGGCGTGTCAGAGGAATGAGGTACTCTACTTATGACATCACGCCTTGTATAGTCATGATTACTTATGGCATCACTGTCACTGTCATCGCTGTCATCTTCATCACTGACACCACCACTGGATTCATTTGCCTTTTTTTTAACCTCTTTGTAAATGATCTCTACAGAGGCTATTTCTTCAGATTCAAATGTGCAAGGTGAATAGGCTAACGTCCTGATGAATACCTAAAAGAGCAAAGTCAATTAAAAAAAATCAGCAGAATTTGCACACACGCACAGAAAAATATGAAAAAAATACCCCCAATCATGAAGTTGTCAAACAAATTATTCCTTCTGTACCACATTTTTGGCTTTTTCTGCAGAGTTCTGGGCATCTAGGATTGTTCCCTCTTCTCCATTCCTGTAAATACAACAGCCTTCACTACAAATCAAGGCACACAGCATTGGACAGCCTCAAAGAAATGACACTAGTGCCAAGCAGTGTCAGGTATGAAATGTTTTAATTCTAATTTTTGAGATATCTTTCTAAGACTAAAAGCTCATTTTAGAAATACATCTTAAACCTGAGGTGAGTCTTGCAACTCTCTATTAGCTCTTGCAGTTACCATGCAAAAGAGAAGCCTTACATGGATGATCAATTTAAATGTCCTTTAGAAATGTACCATTTGAAGCAATGAACTATATAACATCCTAAGTCCCATTTTCTCTGTTTTACTCTGCACTTCTGAGGATTATTGAATATTCGAAGCATTGGGGGAAAATGTTGGCAATAAAAAAAATTAACCTGAGACACTACTTGGCAAAGTCATGTTCAGCAATCCTAGGCATATGAAGGTAATGACATAGCAAAGGACAGAAACATGAGGAAAAAAAGTCTTAGAAAAAGTTGATACCAATCTGCTCTGGTTATGCTTGTAGAAAATGGAAATTATTTATGCTGAAAAAAACCCATGGAATTAAACGTAAAAGAAGTCAGAGACTATAAAAAAAATAAAAGAAAGCAAGCAAAGATGGATAGAAACAAGTCCCCGGAATCTTGATATTTTTGCTTGAAATTTAGTGGCAGTTCAGTCTCTTCTACTAAAATAAAAAATTAGCTGACTCAGGACTGGCTTTCTCAAGCACTAAAACATGACACTTGATCACAGAAAAAGTCAAAAGAAAGATTATTTTATTCAAAATAGTGGAACAATTTGAGTGATATATTACCATCACCTTTCTTTCTTCCTTAAGCACTGTCCTAGTTTCAGCTGGGATAGCGTTAATTTTCTTCCTAGTAGCTGGTACAATGTTGTGCTTTGGATTTAGTATGAGAATAATGTTGATAACACACTGATGTTTTTAGTTGTTGCTAAGTAGTGTTTATACTAAACCAAGGATTTTTCAGCTTCTCATACCCAGCAAGAAGGCTGGAGGGGGCACAAGAAGTTGGGAGGGGACACAGCCAGGACAGCTGACTCAAACTGGCCAAAGGAATGTTCCATACCACATGACATCATGCCCAGTATATAAACTGGGGGAGCTGGCTGGGAGGGGCGGATTGCTGCTCAGGGACTGGCTGAGCATCGGTCGGCAAGTGGTGAGCAATTGCTTTGTGCATCACTTGTTTTGTATATTCTAATTCTTTTAGTATTATTGTTGTCATATTATTATCATCATTATTTTCTTCCTTTTCTGTCCTATTAAACTGCCTTTATCTCAGCCCACGAGTTTTACTTTTTTTCAATTCTCTCCCCCATCCGACTGGGTAGGGGGGAGTGAGCGACTAGCTGCATGGTGCTTAGTTGCTGGCTGGGGTTAAATCACGACAAGCACTGTTCCTTAATCATGGACTTTTTTTACCAATCACTATCTGTGACTACCAAGAATACCTCAGCATTTGGAAGGTGATGCAGGTACTGTCTGCCTTGTGTACCTGCCCATCCTCCCCCCCACCCACACCCCGAGTAAGTTTTCTTCCAGAGCTATATTGTTTCTTTTCTTTTCCTTTGCTTTTTGTTTTCATCCAACTCCAATATTCGGGTAGATCTTGACAGCCTGGTCCAAGAGTTAGTTTCTAAGATACTATGCCAGCTCTAGATTCTGTCAGAGATAACTTGCATATAAATATCCTTTTTTCCTACTAAGTGTTCCACTATCAGGCATTCTTTTCACTAATGCCTGTTTATAACAGAATACAGTAATAAATCATTACTGAGACTGGAGAAGGAAGACAGACATCAGGCTACCCAGAGAAGTGATCCTGAACTTGCTAGTAACAGTTTTGGAACTAACAACTAGGACACTTTTCTAGCAGGGACATATCCACACATACCATAGACTGGGATGCAGTTATGAGATACCTGTGAAACTGGAAGGTTGGGGACCTGCAAGGTATATCTGATTTCAGTAAAGAGGATTTTTCCTTTGACTGAGAAGCTACTATTGATGTTACAAAGCAGACTCAGGTTTCCTGAGAAACAACACGTTTTAGAGACTGCTTCCTCAAAGCAGGGTCTCATCTCTACAAAGGTCTTTGATGGTCTGTCCTTTGTCTCCCTGTTGACATGAATTGAGAGTAAGTTCTTATTTGTTGTGTGTGAGATCATTTCCAACAACCATCCAGATCTTGCTCTTACCAGGCTACTGAGCTTTTACTTTTAGCACTTCTCACATGCTGTCCTTGACTCCTTTTGTGGACAATAACCATGAAGCATAGCTTTAGAAAAAAAAAGTCTTAGAGCACTAACAGTGACTCTTTTCTTCTCCAGATCTGCCTAAATAACTGGCCCATCTTCTGCGGATAATGAGGCCAAAACTCCCAACTCTAGGCCATTCTTATGCATCGCTACAGGAACAATACGCTGTGCTGGTTTTGGCTGGGACAGAGTTAATTTTCTTCATAGTAGCTAGCATGGGGCAATGGTTTTGCATTTGTGCTGAAAACCGTGTTGATAACACAGGGATGTTTTTGTTATTGCTGAGCAGTGCTTACAGTGTCAAGGCCTTTTCTGCTTCTCACACCACTCCACCAGTGAGTGGGCTGGGGGTGCACAACGAGTTGGGAGGGGACACAGCAGGGACAGATCACCCCAACTGACCAAAAGGATATTCCAAACCCTATGACATCATGCTCAGCATATGAAGCTGGGGGAAGAAGAAGGAAGGGGGGGACGTTTGGAGTGATGGCGTTTGTCTTCCCAAGTACCCGTTACGCGTGACGGAGCCCTGCTTTCCTGGAGATGGCTGAACACCTGCCTGCCGATGGGAAGTGGTGAATGAATTCCTTGGTTTGCTTTGCTTGCCTGTGCGACTTTTGCTTTACCTATTAAACTGTCTTTATCTCAACCCACAAGTTTTCTCACTTTTACTCTTCCGATTCTCTCCCCCATCCCAACGGGAGGGAGGGAGTGAGCGGCTGTGTGGTGCTTGGTTGCTGGCTGGGGTTAAACTATGACATATGCCCATACCCAACTGGGTCTTAAAGCTACCTTTTGTCTTTTCAGCTTGCTTTCCTATGGAAACGTGATAAAGAAAAGACCTTGAAGGCAAGTTTAAAATATTTGCTTTCAGTTGTAGAATCTCTCAAAATGCCTTTAAACTCCAGCAACCAGGGACCTGGCTAAGCTATCTTCAAATCTTCACGGAATGCTCTGATTTTTGGTGTAATAAATGGAAAAATACTATAGGCGTAACTGGTTTTGTTCTTAGAGAGGAGTACAATGCTGCAGGGTGAAATAATAGAGGCAAAATGCGCCAGAAACTGCTTTGCTAAGGAGCAATGGATACACATTGCTCCTGAATGTTTTCAGAGCATCCTTCTTGGTGGAGAACAGGTCTTCTCCCTATGCACTTCACCTAAGAACTGGAGTAGGTTTTTTGTTTTGGAGTTATTGCCCTAGCTCAGATGACAGAAGAAATTTGTCTGCTGCAGGAAGGATTTACGTAAGGTAATTTTCAAAGGGCAAGGAGTTAATTGTCCTACGCTGGGTGCTCTGCTGTAGGACCTAGCCTGCTTCTGTGTACCATAAAGAGTTCATTTAAAGTTACTTTGGTGGGGGTCTCCCCTTCACTACTGCTTGCCCCCTCTAACTTCATAGAATCATAGAACAGCCCAGGCTGGAAGGGATCTCAAAAGACCATCTGGTTCAACCTTTCATGGGAGAAGGAGCCTAGATGAGACTATCTAGCACCCTGTCCAATGACATATTGAAAACCTCCAGTGATGGGGACTCTACCACATCCTTGGGGAGGTTGTTCCACTGATCAATTGTTCTCACTGTAAAAAATTTCTTTCTTATATCGAGATGAAACCTCTCCCAGTGCAACTTGCACCTATTGCCCCTTGTCTTGAGAGCCTCTGTCCTGCTGGTAGCCGCTCTTTAAGTGCTAGAATACTGTAGTGAGGTACCCCCTGAGCCTTCTCTTCTCCCTGGAGAGAAGACCTAAGTCCTTCAGTCTTTCCTCACAGGGCAGGTTCTCCAGCCCTTTGCTCATCCTCGTGGCCCTCCTCTGGACCCTCTCCAGCCTGTCTGCATCCTTCCTGCATTGTGGGGACCAGAACTGGACACAATACTCCAGGTGCGGCCTGACAAGCGCCAAGTAGGGTGGGATGATCACATCTCTACCTCTGTTAGTAACTTGTCACAGAAGTAGCAAGAAATGGTTTTGAAAAAGACTGAATATTTGTTCCGCAGAACAAACAAGATTTAGCAGCCTATAGACTATCTTTGACATAGGTAAACTGCAAATTAAAACATTATATGTACTTACATAACTTGCACCTAATGCATGGGATTAGAAATTTCAGATGGTAAACTTCCTCCTTCCAACCAGGAAGGTTAAATATGAGAATTATTACATACCAAGGTATGTGGAAGTGATTTTTTTTGAAGAATATAACCTCCTGCATGCATACACTTCAGGACACCAGCTAACACCAGTGAAAAACATACAGCACCTGCGATTGCAACTGTATGATAATCTGCAAATGAAAACAAACAAACAAACATACATGAATGACGTTTCCAATGACTGCATTTCATATTTCACATTCAGAATAGCTATTTAGAATCACAGAGTAATTTTGGTTAGAAGGGACCTCTGGAGGTCATCTGGTCCAAAGTCAAAACAAGACCAAATCTCAAATTAGATTCAGGAATTAAAAAAGAAATTACACCATCTTTGATAACTATTTATGCAGTTAGTGGAGATTTGTATGGCTCACAGGATTAACAATAGATTTGTAGCCCCAAAGTGGATGGGTTTTTATATTTCACTTATAAATCTGTCCTGGTTTCGGCTGGGACAGAGTTAACTTTCTTTTTAGTAGCTGGTACAGTGCTGTGTTTTGGATTTAGTGTGAGAATGATGTTGATAACACTCTGATGTTTTAGCTGTTGCTAAGTAGTGCTTATCTTAAGCCAAAGCCTTTTCAGTTTCCCATGCTCTGCCAGCAAGCAGGTGTGCAAGAAGCTGGGAGGGAGCAGAGCCGGGGCAGCTGACCTGAACTAGCCAAAGGGGTATTCCATACCATGGAACGTCATGCCCAGTATATAAACAGAGGGGAGTTGGCCGGGAGGCGCAGATCGCGGCTCGGGAACTAACTGGGCATCGGTCAGTGGGTGGTGAGCAATTGCATTGTGCATCACTGGGTTTTTTTGTCCCCCCCGCTTCCTTTTTTTTGTTATATTCCTTTTCATTACTATTATTATTATATTTCATTGTTACTGTCGTTAGTATTATATTTTATTTTAGTTATTAAACTGTTCTTATCTCAACCCACGAATTTTACTTTTTTTTCTTTCCTTTCCTCCTCCTCACCCCACTGGGAGGGGGAAACGGCTGCGTGGTGCTGAGTTGCTGACTGGGGTTAAACCACGACAAAATCCCCACAATGTTTATCACTCAGAAGGTACTTTCTCTCTTACTTTTTTTAGAATTGACTTGTAAATCTTCCTACGTAAAAAGAAAACATTTGCACATAATCAAGTCAGACAACCCATTCCTGCACCACAGCACAGTTACCTTGTTGAGCGACAGAGTCTGCAGTTATACATTTCCAGTCTGATGGGATGGAATGTTGGTTTAGAGATGCAGTGACCATAACAGACACACAGTAATTTCTATTTGGATACAATTCTTCAATGACAGTACTAAAAATTTCTTCAGTGGTTTTCTCACGTGGCCTCTGCCATGAACGACAATGTTTTAAAGTTAGTTATTTGCCTAAAAAGAGATCACCAGCCACTGATAAAACGTTATGGCTATTTCAGAGAAATGCAGTAGCACGTGAAACTGCGAAGACTGACATAGTAACCCAGTGGTTTACCTAGACAACTGCTTCATTTCTAGTTCTAGTTGGATGTCAAGAAGCCTATCTTATGCCTGTTTGTGAAATACTGTATTATCAAAGATAAACTGCCTCTGTCTCCAACTGTTGGTCACTATATGTCCCCTTGAAGTAGCCTCACATAGATTCTACAGATTTGAAACTGCAAGTGATATTCTGATTCAGGAATCAGGGGAAAAATACCCATGGCAGGCAAGTTGTGGTCCTTCTGTGACTCATGGCAGAATGAGTTAGACAGATTAAATTCCCAACAGGTACCTGTCTGACCTGCTGTTCAAAACTTCCAGTACAGGCAGTCCAGACTCTAGTTAGGCAACTTATTTCAGTGCTTTGCCAGCCCAAGTATTAATGTGTCTCTTGAAGTTTAACCTAAAGTCTGCACAACTGCCAATTTCACTTCACTGCTTTTGGTCACAGCGAATGGTTTATTTCCTCCTTTTCTGTAGTAAATGTTTACATACTCAGAGACTCTGCCTCTAACTGTGATTTGCTTGCTTACACTAAGTGGTCCCCTATTATTCCAGCATTTCCTCACACGACATGCATCAGGATGCTGCACAGTCCTCACTGTTCCTTTTTGGATCCTGCTCAACTGGTCTGTACCTTTTCTGAACCCCAGACTGGTGTGGGGTAGGTGGGCTTTACAATTACTGAATATGTGAAAATATGATTTTTTTTTTTTATCTCTCAGCAACATGTGAGTCATGTTTAGCTTGTAATATTATAGAATGCTCTCACCCTTTCTGGCAAAACTGCTGCCTGTGTAGCTGTTACCACTCTACTTATTACACAGACAATTATTCTTAAGTGTTATGCCTTGCATTGGTCCTTACTGAATTATCTCCTATTATTTTAAGATTATTTCTCCCTTTTTGTGAGGATCATTTTAAGTTCTAATCATGCCTATCTACCTCTCTATTTCAACATACAGAAAACCCGAATTTAAATAGTACCGCACCCAGAATAGGTTGTTTCAGAAACTAACTGGATACATTTTTCCAGTTTGACAGAAAACTACTGAACTGCTTTCTGAATATATTTTCCTATCAGCTGTGCATACACCTGCTAGTAGTTTCTGCTACACTGTCCCTTCCTTGTCTTCCCAAAGAATAATCACTTGAGCCAGTGCCCTGTGCTTTATTTCAAGTAAGGATACAGGATAACTAGTATTCCTCTTCCAGGCCTGCTACTCTGCAGTAGAAGGAAGCTAAGATTATGCTGGCCATTCTCTTTGTTGTCTTCTAAGTATCAAGTATAAGTATTCTAAGTGTATCTCAGTATTCACGTATTTGCTTCTGTGAATCTGCTAACAATCAGAGCCATTTTATGCTTTCTGTATTTCTCCTCTAAAGCACAAATAAAACAAAAAGTTCTTTACCTTATACTCTCCATCAAGTGTTTTCAGTGTTATACCATAATCAAGCTCTTCATAAATATCAATTAAAGACAGTAGCTTTTCATTTTTTATGAAGTGAGAGGTTGGCAGCTTTATGGTGACATTTATGCTGTTTAGACGGGAACTGATATTAACTTCTGGTGGTCCCAGGCATGCTATTGAAAAAAAGAAAGAGAAAAAAAAAAAGATGGAAAAAAATATACACTATGTATTCAGTACCAATTCTATTTCAGTGATGGATATATAGCTGACTAAGCAGATGCCAGAGTATGTCACTGTTGTAAATCCACAAGGCCTTGCAATGTTAAGTTCCATGGTCAAATGATCTTTTCCCACATGACTAGATTTTAAAAGCAGAAAGCAGTGGAAGGGAGGCAAGAAGCAAAAAGGTGACAGAGGCTTTGCTTCAGCTCCACAGAGATGTCAGCTTTTTATCTGTTTAAGAGGAAAGCTGAGGTTAATGTATAGGAAAAGCTGATTACTTTCTTGCTCATCATCATCTTCTAATCACTCTCTGGAACGAATCTTTGTAGAAATTCAGTGGTGCGTAGCCCTGCACATATTCATACTGGTTGCAAGGAAGGCTATAGGTCTAAACTTGACAGCTGAGCTCCAAAGACTAAAAACTCTACTGACAGTAGGACAGAGGACCTAGGAAAACATAGTTACACTTCTGTGAGACTTCCACGGAGTTCAAAGTAACCTCTCAAGTTCAGATCCTCAGAACATGTATGTGTTTGAAGAGCCATGCACACTAATCGTGTCCTGTCTCCAAAACTACACATCCATCAAGATCAGAGGAACTTCCGTAGTGAATCAAGACTAAGATCTTCTTTCCTCCAACACAGGAAAGAAGTAGGAATGTTGGAAAATGATGTGAGAACAAACTACCTCCATAATCCTCCATTTCCATGTAGTACATTATGGGGGAAAAAAACCATGAAAATTTAGAGTTTGTATTTCACTTTTGTCTATTCTAGAAGCATGTACATTTTGATCAAGGTGGAGACTGGTTTGCCAACCTCTGCAAAATTCAAAAAAGCAATATACATTTGCTAACTACTGTTCCTGAAATAGGGTAGAAAGCAAAAAAAAAAAAGTTTAATACTTAGAACAAATGTGAGCTTTCATCTGCTCTCAAACAGGAAAGCATGTCCTAGTCAAATCGTTGCACACTTACTCCTTTCTCATCTTTTAAGTTACAAATAAACATTAGCTTAAATCTGGTTATAGTCAAATGCGGTTGTTCTCCTGGGTCTTTGTTATGAAGCCTTTCTGTCTTTACTCAAATCCATCTGTCAACAGGAGTGAGATTCCACCGGAGGTATTTGAAGGTAGATATCAACTACACCCAGTAGGGAAATATCTCAGAATACTGATTCTTTCCCATTCAGGCACTGTAAAATAAGAAAAGACTACAGGGTTCATCTAAGTCACGTGCTCTGGAAAACATGACTTCACTCAATTGCTTATGGTTTGAACTAGAGAACTACTAGCAAAACATCCAATTTCAATTTACAAGTTGCCAGTGATGGACAATCAGTCAGAGCACCTGACAGTTTGTTCCAGTGGTCAATTCAAAACATGCCTCTTGTTCCTAGCTAAAATTCATCTAGCTTCAGCTTCCAGTCAGGGCATGCTGTTATGCTTTGTTCACAAGACTGAAGAAGCCTGCCATTGTATTAACTAGTGCTCAATGCACCTTCTGATCCTTCTCTTTATTAAACTAACTGCTGAAAGACTGAAGGCCTCCACCTCAGAGGGATGTTCTCAAATCCTTCAGTTATCCTTTTTATCCATCAGTGGCTATTCTCCCCATCCCCTCCAATTTTTCATCATTTCTGAGACTATAAGTGGACACAGCAGCATCTACCTCTGTGCTGAATTCAGAGGTAACATGACCTATTTTTCCTCCATAGTCCTCCAATTGTTCCTCAATCTCTGTCTCTGTTACTTCAAAACTGAATACTAAGCACAACTAAGGGTGAAGCCACCTCTGGCATTAGAAGATGTCACAGCTAATAAGAATCTTCTTTAAGCAAGGAAAGGGAAAACAGCAGGTTGATGAACAAACAAGTAAATCTCTTCCCCTACACTTAATGCTGACATGGTATTTCTCTAACTCTTAACATTGACTACTTGAAGACATAAAAACAATGTTGCTTTTTTTTAAGTTATGTATCTTACGCACTTAGAGATTTTTACTTTGTGCTTGTCAATGCTTGACGCGACGCTATTTCCTCTATATTTATATATATATTTAGATAGAGCCTCGTCCATTTGTCAGAACTACTGTAGCCACTAATTTTAGAGAGCTATCTATATATTCTGTCTTGTAACTGATATGTGATAGATTATATACAAATTCATATTCTCTTAGATAAATGAATAAGCTACTGACCAAGTTTGGAGTGTCTTACTGTAAAGCTAGCAGAACATCATTTATATATCAGCTACGAATAAAAACTATTAAAATGAGCAAATGCAGACAGAGAACTTACTGTCAGTAAGTGGCGCAAAATGAAGTACAGAAGAATTGAATACTTCAGTTCCTATGAAGCTCTGAACCAATGTAGAATACACAGTGGTAATCTCTTTGAAATCATCTGTCAGATTACAGGAAAGTTGTGTAATATCTGAACATTGTTTAGCAGTCTTCCAGCTCCTGTAAATCAAAATAAGTTAAAAAAAGATCAAAATAACCTATCTGGATTCTCTGATACAGGAAAGCATTGGGGGGAAAGGGGGGAAAGCATTTCTGAGTGGAAAAACAGACAAACAAGAAAACCCCAGCCTTAGCATTTTGAGTCGATAAACTTTAAAAGTAAAATGTGTGCCTAATAAAATAAGACTTGCCTGCGGTCAGTGTACAGCACACGATAGTATGTTGGCACAGTTGGATCACTTTTTGCCTGCCAGGACAAAATGTGCTCAAAATTGCGAGATTTCATTTGTAGGTTGTGAGGTGGCCCTCCCAGAAATCCTTCTAGAAAGGGGAAAAAAAAAAACCAAAACCAAACAACCCACCAGTATGAATTGCAAACAAATGTGAGATTGCAGCAGTTCTAATAAATAAACCCAATTAGAGCAGCCCAATATTTGCCCCAAAATAAAGCAACAACAGAACAGAGTTCAGCACAATAGAAACAACAATGCAAAGGGCTGTCCTCCTGTATTATATTTCTATTAAGTTCTTTCTTCAAAAAGCTTTAAGGTTTAAAATGATGCTTGGTGAGAATATGCAAGTTTTTTGAACTGTGTTAGAAAAAGCATTTGAAAGATAATAAAAATTCTTACCAGACAAGCTGCAACAAGCTGTAGACAGAATGCTGATGTACACTGGAAAATGAAACTATGTATTAATGCATTTGTATGTCTACAATATCTGATTATTAGCTTACTATTAGAAATATTAATTTGCAACAATTAGAGACAATACTCAGTATTCCATCAGTGGAACCATTTCTTTTTTTTCACATCTTCTTCTTACTACTTTCCTCTACCCTTCCCTCCTTCCTCAGAGTATGGGACGTCCCTTCTGACCTCTGTCATTAATTTGAGGCTCCTAGGAGCTAGTTCTTCCATAACTACACTGTGGTTCAGGCTTATGCTGATCCCTGCCAGATGAAGTTCAAGACTTAGTGTGAATAAATGTACTTAAGATGTTCTTATCAAATATTGTCTTAGAGAATTCTGACTATATTTCAGGTAGCTCACTCTATTAAACACCATTTTAAGTCACGACAAGAATCTTAAAACTGGTCTGGGAAAAGATACTATTACTGCTTGAAGAACATTATTGAATCATCTTCACAGATGTCCTTCTTTGCTAAATGTGGGGAGTCCTCAAGGCTGTAGTTTAACAATTTTCGTATATTACTCACTGTCTTCAGTCAGCTAACTCTTGTAACTCTCTATTTCAGGCTCTATTTTGTAACTCCCTCTCTATTTTGTGTCCTGTTTCTGTAACATTTCCCTGTGGGTCTTTACAGCATTCTATTCTCTGCCTCCAAAAGAAAAGAAAAAAAAACACCAACAAATGCTGCAACACTTCCTCCCCTGTCACAGGGTTAAGGCTACATTCAGCCGTCAGTCAGGCCTACTGTTCAAGTAATCTCTTGAACCCAGCCTTCTTGCAGATACTGACATTCTAGAGGTCCCCATATCTTCTTGCATATAAGAGACTGTTCGTGCATCCAGATTCTCACTGTATCCAGAATCCTTTTCCTTGACCAACCCAGTCTTGCATCATTCATATCCTTTCAGCATGGTGCTTCAAGACACTCTTGAAATTATTGTTCTGACCCTTCTAATTTTTTTCTCAAGATCCTTTAGCTCCCTTCCGCTTTCTGAGTGCAACAAATATAAACTTCCTGTCCTCATTTTAAAGGCATTTCGTGGCCTGTCTTCCTACTGATGAGATGTTGACTGCCATGCTCAGGTGGCCAAAGAAGTTACTAGTTTAATTTCAAACATGCATACTTTTTCTCATGCTTAAGACGAACTCCATGGAAGTATCTGCAAAATGACTTCATTATTTTCCCTAAAAGTCTTCTCCATGAACTCTCTTTTGTCTTGACACCTAAACTGTCTACCCAAAAATATGACAAGATCCAAAACACCGCTGGCCTGCTACCTCTGCTGAACTGTGCTAATTAATACTGTCTTAACATGTTCTTTTATTCTCCTCATCTCACTTAAAATGCTAGCTTCTGTAGCATTAGAAATGTAATTGACTTTACATTTGTACAGCAACTAACACAGTAGCACTCTGGTCCACAACTGAGGTTCTCAGGTGCCACACTATGACAAATTATAACACAACTACTTGACGTGTCAACAAGATGTGCCACAGTAAGAATGACCATGAAAAGAGAAAAGAAATCTTGGACATACCTCATAAAAAATTAAAACAATCTTTATGGAGATCTACAAATGATGTATAGGACAGGACTATCACAGAATGGTTGAGGTTGGAAGGGACCTCTGGAGGTCATCTGGTCCAATCCCCAACTATGTGAAACATAGTACCAGAATACGTATTCCTGGTAAAGTAGAGGGGATTCAGAATAGTAGTGGGTCACTGGGAACTGCCTTGTCCCAGACACACTAGGAGAATTTCCTAATGGATTAATGCAGTTATTTTATGATCCTTGTCTACTTTTGCAGAGAGTACTGGAAGAGGAAAGGAAAGATTTCCTACTCAATTAATTAAAGAGATATCTGCACAGAATCATTATGGCTGCAGAGAAGTGCCTTAAAAATTGCCCTTTAATTAGCAGTGGGCACACAGAGAAGCACACACAAATACACTTGGGCACCTAAGTTTGTTGAAATCATTTGGGATGGATACTTAGCCAAGTATCCCTTATAAATCTGGCTCTGCGGACATCTGTCTCACAAATACTAAACTATGCTCCCAGCATCCCTTCTGAAACTAGATGCAAAGAGATTAAGTAGCTCACTTGAGTTGCATATGCAGCAAATTTATATTTCCGCAAGACAGAAAACTCATCTCTTTCAAGCTTAATTTTGCCATTTAAACCACAGGCACCCTCTCTCTTGTACGTCTTCCTTTTGCACTTGTTCTTCTATGTTATTACTGAATAATAAACATCCCCTTAGAGAAGTGCAGTTAAAAGTAGAACAATTGATATATTGCCATATAGTAACAGATCACCTATCTGGAAAAAACATCCAGTGGGTATGAATAACAAAGCAATACTTTAACAGTTATTATTCTTTACCTTGAACACAAGCTCAGATCTGTAATCGTCTGTGGCAGGAACTCTCCCTTTTCCCAACAGGCACACAGCCTTTAGCACATTAAGGCTACTCCCATTATAGAAACAGATAGTGTCAGTGCACAGACCCACTTCCTTGGAGCAAGCCCTTCGGATTAGGAGATGCAAATAGTTTTTTGCCATTCTCTCCTATGCCAGCCACCTCACATGTGTCAGCTGTCTTGCTGATGTATTTCCTGTTGACATAAATGTTCTTCTATTCTGTCCCTATTTGCAATTCTTAAATGCCTCTCCTCTATCAAAATCAAATTCCACTCATCTAGAGTTCAAACTGCCTCAGAACTTTGTTTCAACAAACATGTTTAGCAAAGATAGTTGCAAAGTTGCAAAATTTTGTAGGTTACACTTACGTAAGAGACACAGACAAGAAAAAAAATCTTAGACCAAATAACTGGAAAAATTAAGACTGGAGAAATAAAGATGGTCTGTAAACTGAATGAGGAATCTTCTTTATCATCTTATCCTTTTTCTTTTTACAGAATTAAATGATCCTATCAAAACAGCTTCTCACTACAACTACAGCTCAGCCAACAAACTATGTTTGTTGTGCCTGCTAATCCAGAAACCAAGGAGTCCTGAAAAAAATTAGAATAAGAAATGAAAAACAACACATCCAACTAAGAGTTCACTGGACATTTAGAGAGACAGAATGCAGTATGCTGGTTCAAAACATTTCTGTCTTATGGGAAAATCACGGTTTATGTATACAATGGAGTATGTAGAATATAATACACTAAATTCTTGATTCTGTGAATTATTCCAGGGAGAGCTCTGTAATAAGATGATGGTATCTTACTTGAGTAACTCAGAAGGAGTGTTAGTGAAAAATTAGCAGTACTACTCCTCTTACAATATAAAGGTACAGGCAACTTACCAAGTTGATAAAAATGCATTGGTCCATCCATCAGTGTTTTCATAGTGATTAAGAAATATAACCTACTGATTGTAAAATAAACATTTTGCTTCCATATCTGCAAATACATTAAAAACAATCACATTCAGCAAATCATCTTAGTAAATTACTTGCAAGTAAAACGAGGTCTATGTACAAAGAGTTATTTTAACTTCTTCAGTGTTTGGGGGGAGGCAGTGGTACTGAAACAGTTACTGCTATCGGGGGTGGGGTGGGGCAAGGATCCTCAGATTAGACAGGCAATTTTATACAATAGCACTCTCCTTTTTTCACACGGAAAGGGCTCTTACCATTTCAAAAAAATACAGAAAGCATTGTATGATTATTTGTATTAATTTTGCATGAAGATAGCATCTGAAAATTCTATGCCACTCACTCCAACTTATTAAATACAATGAAAATAAACATTGCTTGGCTTTGTTTGAAATATTACAAGAACTCATCACTGTTGTAAAAAATGTTTCCAGAAAGAGGGTAGATCAAGAGGGAGGTTAGGAAAAAATAAATTATAAAATTATTAATTATAAGGAAGTTATGAAGTTTATGTTACAATTTTTTAATACATAAATTCTATTAAAATATTCCCTCTCCTCGATGTTATTATTTTACTCTATTTATTATCCTCATAGCATTAATATTCGCAAGATCTGGCTTTGAATTACAGGCAAAGTACTAAGGAACAACTGTGAATCTATAGACGGCTGGGCAAGGGTATAACTATTTCCAAAGAATGTTCTCCTCAGTTTTAATACAAATAAATTGTTTTTTAATTTAAAATTATTTTTAAATACAACTTAAATTATTTTCTCTGCAAAACAAACAGCTTAAAATTTAAAATCATGACAAAGCATGCTATAGTCAAACTTAACACACTATGTTAAAATCAGATGAATTAAAAAAACCCTTATCTGAGATGTCAATCTTCCTCTGCTCAAATGCTGAGAACCTGTAGCTGTGCAACTGATAATCATAATTCTACAGACAAAGAGAACATTCTTTTCATTTCAGTTTGGTTCATTTTATTAATTCATTCAAGCATGAGGAATATTTAGGAGATATAAAATACCAGTCTTCCTCTTTTCAATCAAAATTAAAAATGATGGATAAGAAGATAAGATTTACTAGTTACAAAATATTTAAGTTTATCACTGATATCAGCAAACTAGAAAGCGATTAAGTCACACATATCTATCAAGTCCATTTAGTTTTGGCACTAGTGAATGTGACAAGATAAAATAATTTGACTTTCTCATTCAGATCAAGCTTACAGACTACACAAGTAGGAAAAAAAAAAAATCTTTCTACTTCAACAAGGTTACCAGCTTCGTTCAGAAGTCACATAGAAACCTAATGCCAAACAATGTTACTTTCACAGTCACTTTAAAGAACAGTTACACCTGGAGGATCTGATTTTTCAGGCTGTTCAAAAGTTTCTCTTAAGGGGAAAACTTTGAGGATCCTGAATTTACTTAGCAAAACATTTCCTTTATGTCTTAATCCTTGCAACTAATCACACAACATGTTCAAAGAACTCCATATATAGTACTATGCAACAGATGTATTTGCATACCTTTGATCCTTGCTGTACATGGTGTCACAAATAACAACTGTCCCACTCTTGGAATCTGAAGTGACTCATGTATGGCTCTGTATGCTGAACAACACATGTATCTTATACAATGCATATTCAAAGCCAAGTTATGTGTTTAGCACCTTAGAATATGTAAGAAAAATGTGACAAAACAGCTTTATCTCCGAGTTTGCATGGTTGTCTAAATCTGGATGTCCTCTGCAGATCTACCAATGCCAGTGAAATTCCAGGGGAAATTCCAGGTGAAAACCATTTCTGTCAGAACACTGGTTAGGTTTTGTTACTCTTCCTCTTCAGAGCTCCAGCAATCCCTGGAGAGAAGCCATGGAAATACTAGTGAGTCCAGCCCCGACTCACCTCATCAGCCTAGGCTCACAGTAACTCCCCTGGGAGCTGCCTGAAGTACCCAGCGCTTTCAAAACTCAGCTTCACACTTCCACATCATATTCAGTGGCAGCTCATTTTTAACTGGAGTTCAGGCCAGGTTGCTTTGTATATGCTTCCAATCAGAAAAAAAGCAGGCTTTGAAGTTTTGAAAGTCACTGGCTTGTATTTCAGAAAAGCTCCACATCAGTAAAGCAGAAAGCACACCCTGTTCTTTGAAACAAGCAGATGGTATATTTATTTCTAGAAATCTACTTATTGGAATATTGAGAGAGATCACAGGAGATGTTTCAGGAAGAGAAGTCAGCAGAGGAATGTTCTAAACCTACACCGGTAATACAATGTATGGATCAACTTTACTACTAAAACCGTGTGAACTAGGGAATTGCGCTGTGGGTTGTAATGTTATGCCCACGCTCTATTCCTGGCTTTGCTGAGGGACTTTGGATAAGTCACTTCTAACGATATTGAGATCATTCAACCTTAATAATCCAAGTCCATGAACCAGAAGTCCATTTTCCATACACTGCCAGCAGTGCTCCTGGTGAGCTGGACATGCCCCTGGAGGCACCAGTGTGGGACACGCAGCAATAAAACATACCAACAGACTCCTTGGCTGCCCTGTGCCGCTCCAGCACGCCAGGGAGGGACAACGAAACAGCACTTGCGACAACAAGCTCTGTGAGAGTCTAGCGTTGTGTATTTTTCCTTACAAATTTCTGGCCTTGAGCTACACGATTACCTGCATCAAAACCAGCTACAATGCACCTCACTGGCTATCGCTAGGGTCAATTTTGCATTCAGTGCCACTGCCGAAGAAACAATCCCAACAACCCGCTGTTTTCCTGTGCGATTCAGCTGATGTTACGCCAGAAGGTGCTGCGGGGACGCGGACTTCGGCCAACAGCGACCTCCACAACGCGCCCAACAGAAACCAGGGACCTTTCCAGGAAATCCCGGCAGCCGACCGCAGCTCGGGAAACCAGGCCTGGCGCCCACAGACACCTCCCCTCGCCGAGAGGGGGAGCACACCGCGGCGCTCCGCCGAGCGCGGCCGGCCCGGGCCCTGAGGCGGTTACGGGCCGCCCCACTCCTTGCTCCGGCTGCTCTAACGGAACAGCTCCAACGCCCACACCACAGACGGGCGCCCCCAACCCCTGCCCCACGGGCGGCGACCCACTAAGAGAAAGGAGGGGGGAAACGCCGCCGTCTTCCCAACCGTACCTGGCAGCAGGCGGTATCCCTGCCGTCTCCGCTCCGCGCCGGCTCCCCATGCCTCCCCTGTGAAGGCCGAGGGAGAGATGCCGGCCGCCGGCGCCGAACGGGAAGCGGCGGAAGGGCCGCTGCGCAGCAGGCTGGCCCCGCCCCCGCCGCCCGGCCCGGCCCGGCGGGAGGTAGGGCAGCGTACTTTGGGGGGCAGTGACCGTTACGGCCGTTGGGCCCCGGCCTTAAGGCGCCGCTTCCTCCGGAGCGGGGTCTGCGCCTCGCCGGTTGCCGGAGGCTACCCTGGCGAAGCACAGCTTCCCTCCCCACACTCGCGCAAAGAGGTTTCTGCCCTTGTTTCGCTTTCCTTTACCCGCCTCGCCCCCTCCTCCCCCCCCCCCCCCCCCAACCCCGCCCCGGGCTTTGATGCTTGTTGTCGTGAAGGAAGTCTGGGCGGAAAGCTGCAAAAGCGCTTGCTGACTCCCTTCCTCGGTTGCGGTCTCCTTGTGCTTAGTGCTGAGGGAGCGTGGTGCTGCTGCTAAGTGTTTTACAAAATATTTGCTTTAATGGGCACCCCGATAGATGAGGCGTCCTCTGTCCAAGTATTTTCTGATAGTGGAAGCAGCAGTAATGTATTAAATATAGCCTGTATCATGTCATGTGAGGGATCTTCATGAGAAGATATTGGTATCCACTTGAAGCGAGCGAGGGGTAAGAAACCAGGTGTGGTTAGTGGCTGTGTCCCGATGCACCTGCAGCCTCACGGACTACACCTCCTTGTCCGTCGGCCTCTGTTTCTTCACTGATGGAGACACGTGTAATTTGGGGAGTTGTTTGGTGGCTGGACATGAGGTTATGCTGCATCTCCTTAAGCCATACAAGGCAAAGCAAACCTGAGATTTCCAATCACCATCTTTTAGGCTTCTACAAACTTTCTGGTTAAATATATGTATTGCTTTAACCCATTAATAGCTCAAAAGTAGTGAAGACAGTTTTTCTCCATTTTACTTCATGAACCTTGGATCTGAGATGCAAACTGAAAAAGTCCCAGTTCTGACTAGAAACTCCAAACAGGCTAAATTCACTGTATGTCTTTGCATGAATTTGTGTCATGAGTGAGTATTATATGTGGCACCACTATTTGTGTTTCTCGATTCCAGTTTGTCATGGCCCAACCCCAGCCAGCAACGAAGCACCACACAGCCACTCACTCACTCCCCCGCAGTGGGATGGGGGAGAGAATCGGAAGGGTAAAAGTGAGAAAACTCGTGGGTTGAGATAAAGACAGTTTAATAGGTAAAGCAAAAGCCGTGTGCACAAGCAAAGCAAACCAAGGAATTCATTCACCACTTCCCATCGGCAGGCAGGTGTTCAGCCATCTCTAGGAAAGCAGGGCTCCATCACGTGTAACAGGTACTTGGGAAGACAAACACCATCACTCCAAACGTCCCCCCCTTCCTTCTTCTTCCCCCAGCTTTATATGCTGAGCATGATGTCATAGGGTTTGGCATATCCTTTTGGTCAGTTGGGATCAGCTGTCCCAGCTGTGTCCCCTACCAACTCGTTGTGCACCCCCAGCCCACTCACTGGTGGGGTGGGGTGAGAAGCAGAAAAGGCCTTGACTCTGTGTAAGTACTGCTCAGCAGTAACTAAAACATCTCTGTATTATCAACACTGTTTCTAGCACAAATCCAAAACATAGCCCCACAGTAGCTACTATGAAGAAAATTAATTCTGTCCCAGCCAAAACCAGCACCCAGTTCCAAACTAACTTTTTGAACGGCAGAACATTTACCTGGAAGCAGAGTCTGGAATGAAAATCAGAAGGACAATTGAAATTTTAATGATATTCTGCCTTGATCAGTTCTGCGACAATAGTAGCGTGCCTTTCGGTATGCCTACATCTGCTTTATACCTCTGACACTGCCTTCCCATGGCTCACTCAAGCTTCTGCCTATCCAAATATAAAGGTCTCCTGAACTCTAATTTTTGTTTTGTTGTTGTTGTTTCACTTGCTCCAGCAGACATTGTTTTTCTTAAGGCTGTTTTACCCATGAGCCTTTCTATTTTTTGTTGACTGCTTTTTCAGCATTATCTTTAGTGAAACCTCTTTCTAATTTCCTGCCACCTTTGCAGAAGTTCCTCCAAACTCTGTTGTTCTTTCCTGCCTATCCAATGAATTCACGGGCTCTCGTGGTCTCTCAGCACTTTGTGCTGAAGACGCTGAAATTTAGCTGCGCTTTTTTTCTGTTTACATTTCCTTCTCCCTTTTTCTGATCATTCCTTGCCTCTCCACTTCTTTAAATACAGCAAAAAGTGAGACCTTCAGCTTTCTTGTGAGCCTTCCCCATTGTCTCCAGTGATAATGCTGTCACTTGGTCATCCAGTGAATCTTCTGTCTGGCCTAGGTACAGGAGGGATGAAGCAACCTTCAAGTCACTGGCTCCGTTGCGTGGGGGGGAGAGAGAGTGGTGAGGGGAAAGAAGCTTAAAAGTGAGCAATAGCAGGAGGGGAAAGAGTTCAGCAGCTTTGGCTCATGCAGGAGTCAGCTGCTTTGCCTTTGATGCAGGGACTCCTTCACCTGCTTGCCTACCTTGTGATGAGGAAGCCAGCAAAAAGGAGACCACGTTATGGGAGATTGTTATTTGCCAATATTTGTAGGGCTAAAGGGAGAATTTTGCTGGGAGAAGTAAGGATGCCAGCCTTCAGCCTGAGTGATTGGCAAAAAAGCCAGAAAAACCTTGAAAAATGTTTCCAAGGAAGCCTTTCGGAAAAGGTGTAGCAGAAGATCCAGTGGATCAGGTTCCCTTTTTATAGGTCCTCAGCTAGTGGCTACAGGGAACCGTTTACATCCGTGCAGTGACTGCTGAGTAAGCTTGTTTGTAAACCTCTTACAATAAAATTGAGGTTTGCCATATCAGTTGTGTGCTGGTATCTGTGTTATCCTTTGCCCATGCTCAAAGCCAACTTCATGATCTCTGGTATCTCTGAATATTTTAACTTTAGGATATGTCAGTTTTTGAATGCAGGGCTGTCTGGAAGGAAAGTCTCACCAGTCCAGACCGACACAAGGTCAGACCATCGCTGTCTGCGCAGGCCAAAGCTTACGGAGATTGTTCAGAGGTTGAAAGTATTCTGAGCGTATCACAACAAGCCAGCCTGGGACATGACAAGAAGATCATCCCGTTCCTCTCTGGAGCTACTGTGGTATCCAGACAAGCCAAAGAATTGCTAGCTGTGGGCAGGTCTGTGGGTGCGACTGCTGCTGTAGAACTGGAGGAGTAAGCACAGCAGCTAAACACACATGGCAGTCCCCACACTGTGCGGCACAGAATGATAGTTCCCAACCTGTTTGGAATAAGAGACCATTGTCACACCTCCTCTCTTGTGGCTGCTCAGCCTAATTGTGCTCAATAGTTTTTACTATTAAAGGCAATCATGTGTGTATGCCATACCCCAGGACAGGCAGTAGCATGAAAATAATTCAAGTGATCATTTCAAAATAGCTCAACAAGCTGGTATTTATCCTGAAGTTATGCACTGGTACATCTGTTTTTTTCCCTGATATGAAGGAAACCCCTAGTGTGCACGTGGGTCTTGTTTGGCTTGACCTAATTGCTGCTGATAGCTGCTTCTGCTTGCACACCCTGAAACATCCTGTTTTCTGCCATTCATACACCATGTTGACATTTTTGACTGTATTATCGTTACTGGGGATTTCAGGTTCCAAAATCATTGCTATAGTAGTTGGCTACTGATATGTTTGTTGGTAAAACTGGCCCATTGCAAAGGAAGAGAGAATAACGAAAGATGTAGAAAGACAGGACTGAGGTGCTCTTATTTTCTTTGTGAATTCACGGGGCACTCATTTAATCTCACACAGCCAATTGAGATATCCTCAACTTTTCCATGTCCTGCATTATTTAATTTCTTCTCCTTACATCCTGTTACTTTCCCAGCACTGATACCTCTAGTAAGGGCCGATCCCCTAGACAGGCAGGGTTTCACTGAGTATATAAATGCCGGGAATTAATTAAAACTAGTATAAGGTGCTGTGAGCTTGTCTTCCAATTGCTATGCTTACTGTCAACATTTAGTACTGGTGCACCTGATTTAGTGATAGTGTTAGGGAGAACATTGTTATACAATTCCAGGTGTAGGCATCTTTATATAACTTTCCCTGATTATTTACTTCTGACATATCTATTTCTATTAAATCTTATTTCTGTTTTTGCTATCTTTATTTTGTTCTGAGCTCAACTGTGTGGACTGTTCCGAAACTTCAGTGGATCCAAAACTAGGAGAGACTGCCCCTTCCCCCTAATTTTTTTTTTTTAATTTGTGTACAGCCTATAAATTTTTTTTTGTATGTTCATGTTTTGCAATCTAGGATCAGAAAGAAGTAAAAAATGTGCAAGATTTTGAGAAGTAATTTTTAAGTCTTTCCTGACTAAAGAAATTAAAATGGGATCTTTTTTGGCCTGAAGGTGATGCTGTTTCTCTAGGAAAAAGTATTGGAAAAGGCATTGAAGAGGAGTACTTTCGAAGTCTTGTAGAAAGTACTTGCATTAAAACTAGATATACACCTATTTATGCTCTTTGACGTTGTGTTAATAAGATTTCATCAACACTTTGGAAGACTGAGACCTCTCTTAGCAGAACTCAAAAGTACTTTATTAAAACTTCCAGCATATCATGGACCAGCACACTAAAAATAGGAGCCATTAAGTTTTATTTTTATTATTCATGCATGTCTTTAATCTGTCTTCTTGTGTTGGTCCTACGCTTTGACATGCTTTCAGATTTGTTGGTGGGAGAGAGGTGTGGTTTCTGTGCAAGTCCCCACAAAAGATGCTTATGTTTATTTGTTTTGAAACATTTCACTGTGCAAAACCGAAAGACAGAGTAGGTTTCCAGTATTACTTCAGTCCCTTGCAAATGACTCATTTCAGTCAGTTTTTACCACCTCTGTGTTTTGACTCAAATTGTAATATACAGGCAAATTTCTAAATTTTGGCCCAAATTCCTTGTCCCTTTGCAGGCCTAGCAAACTGGTGACATCCTTCTCCTTTTTACTAAGAAGTCTTTTGTTTCTTGAAAGATTGATTGAAATCTAATTCCAGTCTTAGATGTCTCTAGGATGTGGCCTGTTACCTTCAGGTGTCACCTGTGTCACCCCTGTGTCTCACCTTGCAGGCCAATTAATCCTGATGGGGGAGAGAACTTGCCTCCTCCTCAGCTTGGGTGGGTGGGGAAAGGTGTCACCTACTGCCTTTGGTGGCAGGGCCTGAGAGGCCATACATTTCTGGTGGGGTGCCAAGCACAACCCTTGGTGATTTTTGGAGTATGAGGGAATGTAGGACTCTAGGATAGGTTAGACAGTGGGTGCAGGATGTTTTTCTTCCACATAGGCATGTGTTGGGTCTGCATTGTTCAGCACGTTCAGAAATCACCTGGAAAAGGGAGCAGGCAGACAAAGTTTACTGCTAGTGTGAAATTATGCAGGGTAGAAATATTTTGCAATACTTCCCAGCTGTCACTGGGCTACTGGATAGAATAAAGGGGCAGATGAAATGAAATGTTAAGGTAGGACTAGACGCTTAACCCATTTTTACATTATTCCTGAGGTCTGTGCTGCTGGCTGCTGCATGAGACAGGACACGGGTATAACTGAATTTTAGGTATGATGAAGTCTGACTGAGCTTATATCCTTATGGCTGCAGAATCAGGAGGACAGACTCAGACTGCAGGACATCCAAGCCAGGTGTACTTAGGGATAACAGGATTTTGTGAACACGGGCTGTTTCAGTGCCTGTGAGCTCCCAGAGGTTCCTTGTGGAGTTTCAGGTACTGTGAAGGCTCCAAACTCCACATGAACCTAACAGGCATAATGGCTCCAGGAATATAGCTGAGTTCCTACATACAACTGCCATGCAGAAGAAATAAAATCTGCAGGCATGCCAAGACATGTGAAACTCAATGTTACGTAGACCTGGTGGCATTTCAACTGCACAGAGAAAGATTCTGTTTCGTGTTTGCAGGAAATGGATTGTCCATCAGATCTTTTCCTTGCCTAAGCCTCTGCATGTGGGTTGTGGAGGTCCTTGCTGTACAGGTTCTGCTTCTTCTGGCTTACATGCCTTGCACTGTGTCCTGCCTGCGTTGTATTGCGAGTCATGTCGGTAATGAGCTCTCTCTGGGTAAAGATAGCTGTCAGGCCATGTGCATATAAAAGGTGACTACTGCTGATTTCTGATCTTTGGCTGGGATTTTGAGACACTTCTGTAACAGCAATGACAAATATTACCTTTCAACACTGTTTATTCTAGAGAACCTGCTAACTTTTCTCTGAAAACTGCTGCCTTAAGTAACCTTGATCATTTTCTCAGGGGACATGCAGGTGCTAGAATGAATCCTTGCTTACCATGATCTGCAAAATTTAATTTGATCTCTACATGGGTTATTATGTAGAGAATCACAACTGGAAACATGATGTTGTACTTCCCTCCTTGGACTAGGGAAATGTAGAAGAGGCATGGTGACTCCCTGTTGTCTAATAGATAGTTTTCACCCCAAAATCTGTCCCATAGTCTTTGTCTGGAAGAAAAGAACTAAAGATGGGAAGCATTTTCTCAGTGTTATAGTGACTTTTATGTGCTCTCTATGGGTTGTGTTTGAAAATGGAAGTCTGAATAAGCCTTTCATTTCTGGTTGGATAATCAGTATTGGCAGCTTACTGCTTGTTAAGCGGTCTTAACAAAAGTTTTGTTACATTGCTGTGCAACTTTATATGACAGACAGAGGAAAAGAGTGCTAGACAGTACTTGCCCATGGCCCCGCTCTTAGGCTGTCGCACACAGTGCAATGATCTTATGAAAAAGGGAGCACTTTAAAATATAACTCATACTTGCTTTGAAACTTTGGCTGAAGATCTAGTCAGGGATTAAAAAGAAAGTTTTAAGCAAGTACAGTGAAGTATAGTTCATCCAGTATTTCACAGTTCTAGGATAGTTATAGGGGTTGGTGTGCATGAGCACCATGTATATATATACTTCCCAGATGGGTGGGCAGGAAGCAGTGCTTATCCTTGCCTTATAATGGCACAATGGAAGTCCATGATTATGCTTCTAGATGGGACACTTATTTTGGTTGGGAAGATGGGGCCACTTCCCAGTGTAAAATCAACCTTTCAGGAAGTACCGCACCTCCGTTCCTAAAGATGGTGGTCTCTGAAGTCTAAACCTTGGAAAAAATTCCAAATTGCCACTTTTTCCTATGTGTAACAACAAAGGGCTTTTTCACCTATTACTGCATATTTTTACAACTTACTTTAAGTGCGTTGTGTAGAATAAATCCAAATCTACTTTTACTACTACTAGTAGTACTAATTGCATGAAGACAGTTTTTGTACAAAGAAGTTAATATATGAAATGTTTTCCGTGTAACTACATCTCTGTGCTTTGGACATAGCTGTTTGCAAGCCAGATGCACAGATCAGTACTTTAGATCTCTTCTTTTTTAATGGTTGAAGCTTTAATTTAAAATCACGTTAGTGTTCCGTTACTTGATTGAATACAGCATGCCCTTTTCCGTCCTATTAATTAAATACTTTCTCCTGCATGTGAGGTAGTTATAATACAAACAGAGAAGTCTTAAGTAAAAAAACCCAAACAAAAAAAAAATCAGGACATTTACTGAATATTTTCTTACGGTTAAAGTGTCTACTGCAATGAGTACTTCCAGTTACTCAACACAATATTGTATCATCACGTAACAGCGCTGAGTGTAATGAAAACAACCATGCAAACCTTCATACAAAGCCCCAGTGAAACATCCATTTCTAGGCATGGAGTAAGCCATGGATGAAATTGTTGTACAGTTTAAATATAAAATACATGTGAAAAAATTCTGGTTTAATACTTATTAATTGGAAGATAGATTACAGAGAATTAATTTGCCTGGCTAATATTACTAACAACTTGTCCTCTTTATTAAAATGATTCTGCTAGCCTTTGATGCCTTGGTATATTCCGTAACTGAGTTGGGATCTGATTTGGTATCACACTAACAGTGAATTTGGTACCTGGCCCATAGTTTTCACTGCCTGTAGTGCAATAACTAAAACAATATAGGAATGAGTTGCTAAGCCAAATTCTGCATGAACTCATGCCACCTCAGTGAAGTCAATTAACCTAGTAGGGTTTGCAGTAGGGTGGTACAGAATCTGGTCTCTGGTGATTTATATTCATTAAAAACCAGCACTGAGCTAGAAGACTATCAAATGCTTTCTGGGGCTGCTAAACACTCAGAAATGGTTTGGTTTTTTTCAGAATACTCAGCTTTGGAAGAACTTTAATCAACCTGTCATTGATTAGCACCTGGTAGGGGTAGAGAGCTGCAGAAACTGCACAGTCCTGGTGCATATGATAACATATTATTCCCAGTGTGGTACCATTAGTTTCACAGTTTTCTCAGATAAATATAAACATAGAAACATGTAATAATTGTTACTCAAAGCAGAGCATGCATCAGCTGGGATTTCACTGTCTGCAGGTTTTAAAATCAGTGGTGTCCCCAAGGGTTAATCAATATTGATGGCAATTATTCTTAGTCCACACACCAAATGAAACAAACACTTATGTTTTTCCTGTTTTGCTTTGTCTCTTCGCTAAGATGTAACACAGAAATACCAAAATAATAAAAAGATTGCATTGGAGCTGCAGTGGGCTGACAGAGTAGTTAGATTTATTTTGTATCAGGTGTTTTTCAGTAACAGTCTCCATTGCCTTAGTCCTTTGGGAGAAGGATGATGTGTAGCAGCTCTCTTCGGTGCACAAGAATGAAAAATCCCAACAACATTGATTTGAGGGACATGTGAAGACTGTACCTCAGGGGGTTTTATTTCTGTTTTCCCTTTTGTAAACTTTAGCTTCTGGAAAGCTGGTGGCTTAGATCCCTGGGAAGTTTGTCTCAGTATTTGACAGGCACTGCATCTAACATGAAATGCACGCAAACCACAGTATGGTTGCTAAATAGAGGTGATGAAACTTGGGTGTTACTGTAGCCTTGCAAGCATTTATATACATCCTTGGTCTTTCTCACACAAATTGTCCCAGTGAAGTAAATGAGATTATTAAATACTTACATGAGTGTGTGTGAGTAAAGGGCCTTAAAATGGTACAGAAAGAGTGTAAAATCTTCCATTGCCCAGCAGTGGGATTTTCAGCCTACAAAAGCTGTCAGGATCTGGATGTTTTGCTTGCAAATGACCGGCCTACATGTTAGTCTGGTGCAAAGATTTCTGGTGTTCTCCTTGGGTTTTGACTACTCCTTTTAAGTTTTGAATCAGGTAAGATTTTTTGCCTCACAGGATTGTTTGAGTAGATGGGAAAAGAGCAAGTCAATGGTGTTAGAAATTACCCAGCTAGTGAAGGGCTGCAGGCCCCATGTGCAAAATGTGCTGTGGTGGACCTGGGAAGTAGGCTTCACAGATGTGGGCAGAGATTTCTCTTTCTGTGGGTATCTTGTTCTTGAAAGCGTAACTCCTACAGTCTCAAACATTGAGCCTCACTGTTTTAATGTTTTCCCTCCCTCGATGCTTTCCTTCTTGTAAGTAATCACTTAATGGCATGTCAGAGCCTAGGAAAATCATTGTTAATATTATAATAATGTAATTTGCAGCTCAGCTGGCAGTAACCAACTGCAGACTATGTTTCTACATGGGATGATAATTTTTAGCTTGCCATGAAGATGCATTTCTATTAGCTTTGTAATGGAAAGCCCAGAAAAGAACAGAGTTAAAATAGGAGTTTGGGTAGAAGTGTGGAGGGAGGGAGGAAGGAGTGACCCTGGAGAGTCCCAGGGAAGACAGGAGTCTAGTTAATGTGACAACCCAGCGGTCTCTCCCTCTTGCAAATCCAGTGCAGCCTCAGTTTACTGAACACCAGTGAACCTAAACCACTGAGCAGTCAAACTTAAATTGTGTTCTGGGATGTGTCTGAATGTGTTGACACTCTTGGAAAACTGCAGTGTTTCCTAAGTGTCAGGGCTGAAGGGAAGAGCTGGAGAAGGGAGGATTTCCCCTCCAGCCCTGCCTTCTCCAGAGGCTTTTGCAGGAGGGCAGTGGGTCTCATGATTTTTTGCTGCAGCTCGTTAGTCCTTTATTTCACAAAAGTTTGAGGTCTTTGACAACACTTTTAAGACCCGTAGCCTCCCATGCTTGTGGACAGCAGCAAAACTACCACCTTAGGAAGACTCAGTGTGTTTCCCTTCCCCTCGTATGTTTTTTTTTGCTAGTGTGAGCACTTCCTTGAGTATGGTAGGTAGCATTTTGCCCCAGCAAGAACACAGACCTGTCTGGCCACTGGGCACTCAGTGGCTGCAATAATATGGGGAGTTACCTAGGAATTTGATTTTTCTTTATTTTTTTTGTGAATTACAGGACAAACAGCTTACAGCCATTGTGTGAAAAATGACATTGTTTAGTCTGATTAGTATTCTTTATTTTGGGGAAATAATGCATAGTTTTGCCAGAAGATGGCAATTGGAAACACTTATTGTAAAACTCTGTTCATTTAATTTTACAATTTGGAACACCTCATAATAAAGGGATTGGGTTTGTAGTGGGGATGTGTTGTTAATTATCATTAGACCTCTGCTTTTGATTAATGCTGCTAATTAGTTTCTGTCCTTGACTTTTTCCAATTAAGGAGTAGATGCCTTGGTGCTAAACACCTGGGCATATTATCTAATTAGATGAAAGAAACATGTACTCTCTTTGTAGGTAATTATTTTAACTTTCGGTCGTTGCTTTGTACTAAACAGAGGTAGTTCTGTCTCTTTGGATGATGGCACAGGAAACGTCAAGATACCAGTGAGCACTGCAGTGGGTGTAAGCCATTTCCTGCTGGTAGTTTTCTTAGTTTTCTCACACGTGAGAAATGATCACTCTTCTACTTCTGACAGACATAGGGCTTAGGAAGGAGGAAACAAAACAAATTAAAACGCAAGAGAAGGAAATGTAGGACTGTGCAGCCCAGCTCCTTAAATCAGCTTAGGAGCAAAAAACTTGCATTGCTTTCAGAAGAAGTAGCCACCTGAGTACATTTAAGGGCCTGACAGAGTCTGCTGATGTATGTATTTGAAAACTCTCTATTTTCTTCTCATTGAGGGCTGGAAGAAGCAGCTCCTTGTGCAACGGGCTTCCAGGACACCTCAGGGGAAGGAAAAGGATCAGCTTCAGGAAAACAGCCTGCTGTCCTTCAGCTGCACCTCTCGCTGGCCTCCTTCCTGAAGGAGCTGCCCAAATCCACCTGAACATGACAGTAACATCTGCCTGGGAGACCTGACAAAAGTGAATGCTATATTGCGTGGATCTGGCTGTCACAAGCCCCTATGTGGGTCTGTGCTCCCTCGCTCTCCTGTGGGATGGGTTATGTGCTGTTCCTGTCACTCTCTTCCTTGCTGCCAGAATTTGAGGTGCTGTCCTTAATCTCCAAATTCTTCCCATGGATGGTTATAGTTCTGGCTGCCTGGGGGACAAGGCAACCTCTTTACTGGTGGGCTTTACTGAGAATAGAAACCAGCTAGCAAACTCCATCTATGGATCCCCAGTTTTGAATCCCAGAAGCTTTTCAGAACAGAAGACTTTTGAACCAGAGGTTTGTCTCTCTTGTTAGCTTCGTAAGATGCATTTTGAAGATCCTAGCTGAGACTGAACCTGTGCAATGCAGGTAGTGTAATAAAGCAGGTGCATCCCACAGACGGCATCTCCAAGTAAGCATCCCACCCCACTTTGTATAAAGAAATAAGGCAAAGTTTCAGGCTCAAAGAGCTTACTACCTAAATTGAAAAAATAGGGACCGCCATATCTGGAGTATGGGTTATCCATATTCTGGTCTTAAACAAAAAACAAAGAAAGGAAAAGAAAATGAAAAAATTGTAACTGAGTTTGGCATGTGTTGGTGAGGACAGGGAGGGGACTCAGATGTCAGTAGGGACAGATGGAGATACAGGGAGAGGACTGTAGCACAAGGAGACAGGAAGAAACTGAGAATACTCTGAAAAGTATTATGCTGGCATGTGACATTTCAGTGACTGAAGGGTTGACTGGTGTATAGGAGGGAAGGCAGATGATTTCAGTGTTATTGTGGTGAGATTTTTTGCTGTGTGATTTCTAAAGCAGCAGAAACAGGGTAGGCAATGATGTTAAGACAAGAGGAGTACCCAAAGCAGCATCTTGCCACTCAGAGCCATGACATCCTTCACATCTTTGTCTCAAGAGTAAGCTGCTTCTTAAACTGCGTCAGGCTTGCAAGGCTGAGGAATTAAATTACTTTTTTTTTTACATTAGCCCGGATTAAAAAAAAATAAAATCATCTGTGTATATATATCCTGTTGCTGTAGATACAGGAACTGAAAGAATGCACAGGAAACTTTATCAAGTGCTCTTAGAAATGTATTCCTTTGCCAGAACGTTACCTACAGACCCATGTCACAGGGATGATAGTTGGTCACTCTTTGTACTGGCATTTTTTGTGGTGGTGAGTTGTGGTCACCATTGTTCGTTCTGTTTTTTGCATTGTTGAAGTGATCGCCTGGTGGGGTCAACATTACAATCCTTTTTGAGCTAGCTCTCATACGTATTTTGTATGGGGGAGATCTCAGAGGGCACTCAGGTCCCAGTGGAAGTCAGTGAGAGTCAGATATGAGTCAGGTACCTGTTGTTAATCTCAACCATATTTGAAAATCTCCCCTTCTTTTCTTCCCTTCTCTTCTGAAATATGGGATGGAGGGCTACGTAAGCATCACTGACAATGCTTTCTTGTTTCGTTATGAAGTAAATGGTACCTAGTGCTTCACAAAGACAATAATGGTAACTCTACGGCCAGCGACTTGCCAAGAAAATAGCATCCAACCACAGTGCACAGACAAATGATAGCTAGCTGCAGAGTAACGGAAGTGCTCCTGTGCAGCTTGCCACAGACACCTACTCTGAAGATGTGTCTCCTGTGTGTAGACAGCCTGCAGTTAACTGGCAGTTCCCAAGCTACAGGACAGTTGTCTAGAGAACAAAAAAAAAAACCCCTAGTATTTCTTAATTCTAAAAAGAAAAACAAGGAAGTATCCTGTTGGGCTTTTTTGGATAGATGGCTCGGAGAAGCAGATGTATATCAAATCTCTGCTGGACTGACGGTACACAGGAAGCTAGCAGGACCTGCTGGTGCATTTAGACCTTTAGCAAAACAATCCTTAATCGTGATCTTTCTTTATACAATCCATTGAGCTATTGGGAACATCTGTAAAGTTGCAACATGCAGGGAGCTGCAGGGGACTACTATGCAATTAAATGTTGATTTGCATATAGTATTTATTCGAAAGCAACAGTTTTTGAACCAGTTGGAATTATAAAGCTTTCACATTATGTTAAATACAGTTTATTTAATTGAGAGCAGTCGAAAGATTGCAGAAACATATTTTCCTAGCCCATTTGGCAATATAAATTTGAATGGCCAAAGTGGCAATTTCTTCAGAGCACTCTGAATTCCTTGTATGGAAGCCACTATAAAAGTGCAAAGTATTATCATGCTAATAATGCATTGTAGTGGAATGTCATGATTGTGCATATAAAATCAGAAAACTATCATTTTCCTTGTTTGCATAAACAACTCACTTTACACTTCTAAATAATGGATGGAAATCCAGAGAGGATTAAAATAAATGAAGGAACAGATAATTTTCAAAGGCTAAAGCTTTACAGCTCCTGGATTTACAAAAGAATGAACTAACCACATTTCCTAAACTTTATTTTAGAGAAACCTTAGCATCTACTTGCTTTGAAAATAAATTTTACCTTAATCTATATTTATACTTGCAAACATGGTGCCGGATACCACAAAGCAGTCAGTTCTGATAATCCCTTTGTAAAGTTGTCCAAATTATCCTTGTGTTACAGTTGACGAAAACTTGAAGTTGTAAAAGGGTCCCCAGAAGTTTCAGAGACAGCTAAGGTGGTTATTTGATATTTGTTGAATTTTGTGTAGTAATGATAAGCCCAGTGTCGTGTCCTTGGACTTGGGAGACCTTGGGTCTGTTCCTTTCTCTTAAGTTTCTTGCTGATCTGTACTTATATGTGCCTCAGTTTCTTCTATGTATGTGACATGAAAATAACGATACTGACTTTCAAAGAGAAGTTTTCTGTCTTTAACTCTGTTTGATCCCAGTTATGGTTTGTAAATAATTTTTACAGCTATTCTATCAGGTGAGGTCTGCCATAAAATGTAAAATTTGGTAGAAATAAAGTAACACCACTAGAACTTCTTTGGGATAAAAGTATTTCTCAGTGTCTGTGTGAGAGTTACCCTGTCTCATAAATATGTATTTGTAATCGAGGCGTTCTTTTTATCATCTATTTATTTTTAATCCTCTCCACATCCATAACATAAGTGGTTCACATAAGTGTGGCTTCTTGTGTTGCTCAAAACAAAGAAACTTTATCTCATATTATTTAGTAGTTTTTTGATCATTGAAAATGTTAGTACATATTGTGAAAAAGTAGTTTCAAAACAATGCACAGCATGTTTTTTGAGAAAATGGATGTGATATAGTCTTTTTACTTCTAATACTTCATAGGATTCAAGAGAAAAAGCTATTTTTTGGAAGAAAATATTAGTTTCGCTAGTTGCATTTTGTTTTCATGGCTTTTTCTGTTATGACATTGTATTTCTTTCTTGGAGGAAAATATACTTTAATTCAGAAGATAAGGGAAGAAATAATTTTCATTGTATTATTTCTTGTTCTGCTGTAACTACCTGAACAAATCATGCCCAGAATCCGTGTTTTCTTCAAAAAGATCACTGGCTTTAACTTGGAGGTATGTTAAAATATGGTTCCTCTTTAAAAATAGCCCTTATCAGTTCCTTTATTGTGTTTTCCATTGATAAATCTAATAGTTCTGTGTTAGCTTTAATCCACTGAATTTATCAGAGGGATTTGATGCAATTGATCTCAAACGCTTAATGATAAATCCCCTGTATTTGGGATTTAACAGTGGGTCCTCCAGCAGTTCTTCTTTCCTGGAGCATTAATTTCGAGCTTTTGGCTTGATGAGTTTAGTTTAACAGTGGCATGTAACAGGGACAGTGTTCAGGACAATCCATGTGTATGAAGCTTTAAATCAAATAAGTTTGATATAGTATATATATTTAATATTCAGATTTATCTTTTCTGAGGGTATGCTTCCCCTTGGTTTTCCTTTTCAGCAACTCTTTCCAGTGGGATATACCTAAATTGCTGGTGCAAACCATGGCTAAAAGCCTTAAGTCCTCTTACAGTAATCCCTATATAGCCTTTGCTAAACTCTGCCTCCAGTTTGCCTGTGGTGAAGTCAAATTTCTAATGTTAGCCTTCCTTGGATCAAGGTAGAAGATGGGAAATAGACATACTCATGCAATTTTTTCAAGTGAAATGACAGCTTATTAAGGTACTTACTAGATGTTTAGAGTTATGCTGTCATGCGGAAATGAAATATTGTTTTCCTCTGTGCTACAAATAATTTGCTTGAAACAATAAATATATTTTTTTCTCAAAGATCACCACATTTTGACTTTCAGGCTATTTGTTCACTAAATACATTTCTCTGTGACACTGAAAATAGACAGGTGACGTTGGATTTTGTTCCTAGCCAGCTCTAAGGTGCAATGAAAGCCTTTCATATATGAGTGTGATATAGGTCACTCATGAAAAAATTCCAGTAGCTTTAATCCAAAACAGATTTTCAATGAGTCATCTCTAGGAGCATGGAAGAACTTAGCAATCATTAAATGAAGTGGCAGCTTCTTCTTTCTCAAACAGGCGGGAACACAGAGGAACACCCAGGAAATGAGGCACCAAGAACGGCTTCCAAGGAGGCAGTAACCTGACTGTGCAGGGAGCACCTATCCTGACTGTTCCTGGAGGGAAAGGAATCTGTAGACTCATGGAAAGAAGGGGAGCATTCGTGCCCTCCAAATCATGCTATATACATTCAACATGCCTATTTGCTCAGTTGGGATATTGCAAATGCCAATGCTATAATGTATATGGGCTGGTTTGTACAGGGTCAGAAGAAACGTGCCTTGAACCGCACAGCCTGTCTCCATGCACTGGCCCCAGGCACACATCAATGCTCCTACAAGCTTTTACAAGCACCTGCAATGCAGAGAAGCAGGAAAAACCCAAAGGTGGTGTTGGCTGTGCTCACAGTCTTTGTGTGTGATGATGAAGCAGGGCTATGCTGGTGAATTTGAGAGAACTGATGATCACACAGGTGGGAAAATTGTTGTTGATCTCCCAGGCTCACTCAATAAGTGTGATGTGACCTGCCTCAGGTTTGGTGTTCAACCTAGGGGTTTGGGAAAGCAGCAGAACAACCTGCTGTCCTCCTGTCCATTTGGTTGGTTAGTGCTGACAGCCTCAGCTGGCATTAGGGAGAAAGTCCATGAATACACACAAGAGGCAAGATCCTGGGGTTCTTTTTCTAGGCTGTCTAAAATGACAGCCTAGAAATTCATTCAAACCCAGAGACCACTGGCTAGTGACAAGGACTTAGAGAAAAAATTTGAAACAGGTAAGGACCTACTGAGCCAGAGAGAGACTGAGTCATTCTATTTTAAACTTCCTGTCTGACAAAAGAGGGAGCTGAATGAAAGTATTGGTCGCTATTTCAACAATTTGGTGTTCTGATAAACTGTGACTGAGCTTTATCTGCCCTCCTACCCTGTGAAGCCCTTTGTGAGTTTGTAGGTTTATATATTGTGTGGTAACGATGCTGAAGGGAGAAGGTAACTTCAGTTAGCCCAGTTCTTCCTGAAGTGTGGCGTGAGTAGACAAAACACTGCTGCTTCATTACTGCGTAGGGGCAGTAATGAAGTACTGGGCTTTGCAGTGGGTGTAAAATTTGCATAGTGCTTTGAAGATGTCTTCTATACGTGCCTAGGATATACAGGTTTCTCATGTGCTGTTTCCCGTGGTTCTGAAAAGTCCTTCCAAACTTTGCAGGTTTGCTGTTGTGCAAGGTCTCTTTTGATGGAGATTCCCAGTGATTAGATTGCATGTCTTGAATCCATCGCACAAGCAGTGTACAAGTAGTCCTGGAGGCTTCTCTTTGCTACCGGGCACGGGAGTGCTGCTGTTGCTGCACATGTTCTTTGGTTGTTTGCAGCGCATTGTTCTAGTTGGATTATATCTCCTCCAGTACTTCTCCTGATCAGGAATTCTTCAGCTGCAGATAGACTTTCACCTTTGTCCTATCAACTAAAGCCAACCAACTACCCGATCAATGACTGACAATGACATAAAAAGTATATTTTGTTGTTCGGGTTACTAGCCATGGAAATGTTAGCACACTGCACTCTCATTACCATACACAACGGAATTAAATGTAGATTTCCAAGGAGGGGTAAGCAGAAGTTTGTGCACAAATCCCCATGAACAATGCTGTGGGATTTGTGCAGCCCTCTGAAACTGTCCCCCTTAGTGTATGTGAGAGCATTAACTCCTCGTGGATGAATGTGTTATTGACTCTGAGTAAACAGCTCTTTTTAAAGACTCTACAAAGTGTTATTGGCCAATAATACACAGTAAATAGACAAAGAATTACACTGTGACAGTTAGAACAAAAGAGAGAAAGAGAGGGGTACAGATAATGAATCATTAATGATCAGGAGTTGTGTGTTGCTTTTTAAGAGTTGCCTGAGGGAGGTAAGTGGGAGGGCTAAAACTCCTCCATGTGGTATGGACATCAGGCTGGCTGTGGGGAATGCTAAAAGACGGTTTCTTTTTCATCTAAATGTGGCTCCCTCCTGATATTGCCAGACCAGAGCGGTCTGTCCAAAGGCTCTAACCATAGTCTTATGCTATGAGCTTATTTGAAATGCAAGGCCAATAATAGAGATCTGAAGAAAAGAAAGGGTCTCAGAAATAATATATTCTCCTTTCATGATGTTTTCTTCATATTTTTGGCTGACTGCAACCTACCAGAATGTGTTTGGCCTACAAGTACTGGGCTTGACTTGCTTAGATTGGGAGGAAGACTATCTTCGCATTGCCCTGCTGTCTGCGCATCATGTAAAAGAGAGCTCTGCTCAGCTGCATTTAACAAAGAGGAGGAAATATTCACCTTTTAAATGATATAAAAAATTAGAAGCTAATTAACCTTTACTCAGCATATTGGAAATTTCCTGATTTGCTTTAACAGAAAATCCCAGACATTCAAAGGCAGTTTACACTTGTTAAATGTGAAGATTAGCTGAAAACCCAATAGTCTGATTTCCATCGGAAAAAAAAATTCTTCAGCTAACTGGCTACCCATTTATGACTATACCTGAGCCATCCATAAGGAAGAGAGAATCTGAAATTACTGTATTCGTACGTCGTGAAGATTAATCCAATAATCACAGAAACTAGCGTACCTACTCTTAGTTTTGCTTTGGCTGTGTGGATGTGAGCTTTTCGTATTGCTAAGCAGAGTCTATAGGAAAAGATGTACTCTGACAATTACTGTGCTGAGAACAATGGTTTCCCACTGCTGTTAAAGGTTCCACGTCAAAGGGAATGTGACCCCTCAAACGTAACCGGATGTGGCGTAGAGAAATAGCCTCCACCGAGACAAACATACGGCACCAGCAGAACGGCAACACATGGTAGGATAGAGATGGAGAATTGTACTTGCTTTCTGGATTATCTGTAAGTTAAAGTATAGACAGCCTGTGCTGCACGGTCAGTGATTCACTGGCTGAATAGACAGAATAATCCAAGTCTAATCTGCAGCATTTTTATGACAGTTTTTAAAAACTTCTTAAAAATGGAGGAGGGAATAAGGGGAGAAGTGGGATCCTCAGCCTCCATATGTGTTTGAGTATACAGAGCTAGACAGACACATGTATATACAGAAATTTAAATAAAAGATCAAATTGTCTTACTTGTGAACCAACGCTGGTCTCTTGTCTTTAACCTACAATTGCTCTTGGGCTGTAGTTCCCAACAGCAGACTTAGCAAAACCCTGTGTAACTCCCAACAGGTCCCACACATAGATTTCGTTATTTACAATTTCACTCTGTGCATAGCTTTAAAATTTTAAATGTAGCCAGTTTGAGTTGTGTGCAGAAAAGGAGTATGTGCCATCATTTTAAAAGCAAAAATACACTGGTTTCCTTGTCTAGGAATTCGGATGTGTAAGGGATGTTTTTGAGACTCTCTTCAAAATGATTTATCTTTCTTAAGCTGAGAAAAAGGTTAAAGACAAGAGTAAGAAAGTCAATGTGTGAGTTTGAAAGCCAGCAGATGCAGAGTCTGAAATGGAGGCACTGTCTCAGCCATGTCTGATAACCAGCAACATTTACGGTTATGAAAGGGGCACGTGGGGACTCACTAATAGCTCTTGAGCCTGGCAGGAAGAGCTGCTGAGGAAGAACCACGTACGGGCTGGAAAATGAAGAGAAAATTGTTAATTGGTCAAGCGAGAAGGCTTCCTCCAGCATTGCGAATGCAATCCCTTTGTGCTCCTTCCCTTTACCCATCCCCATCTGCCTTTGAGCGCTTCTGAATTAACTTTGCAACTCTTAACTTCTGATAAAACTGAGAAAATAGACGGCACAAGGCACCGCAGGTGACCTCTTTCGAGCAGCCAGGGAGGGGGCATTTTCCTGGCAGGCCTTCAGGTTCGGCGCCGCAGCGTGCCGCTTCCCCTCCCTGTCCTGAAAGGGAAACGTCCTTGGCCTTTTCGGTTGCCGCCTCTCCTCCCAAGCACCGGCCCCAGGCTGCGGTGTCAGCAGCGTGATATGGAGGAGCAGCAGGGAGAGCAAAGAGCAAGTGACATCTTTGACTCGCCGGCTGCCCCTGCGCTGCTGTGCTGAGTCCAGGGCTTTTCCTGGCTTGGCGCTTCTTCGCTGGCTGGGCTACTGCCCTGCGCCGCTCCGGCGAGGCCTCTGCGATGCGCCACGGCCTGAGGCTGTTGTCTTGTTGGTTAATTAAGGCTGGCTGCCTAGGAAGGCCCATCTGTTCCCAGGTAAATTGTGTTGCTATTTTTTCCCTTTGGCAGGCGTACAAAAAGCTCCCATCAGTTCTTCCAAAGGATGGACGGGTAGTCTCGTGTGCCAGAGTTTGCATTCCTTCTCTGCTTTCCTGGAGGCACAACAGCCAACATGGAGTCACACTGAGACTGCCATGTGTTGGTATAAAAGGCAGGGTAACACCCTCCCCTATGGCTGCATGCTGAACGCTTGCAAAACATCCGCTCCTCTTGCTCTGCTTCTGGCAGCTCCTGTGTCCTTTGCTTCCTCTGATGTCTCCTCTGGCTGCAGCTATATGGGCACCTCCTTATTATAACCCTGGTCTCTCATCTGCTATAGGTTTCATTTAGTGCTCCAGAGAGGGACATGGGAAGGGAAATGTTTACCTGGTGTGCAAGTGTGATAGTGAGCTCGGCACATCACACATATTCACACATGGGTCACCATTGCCACAAGAACTACAGGTTTATCTTTGCAGCATCTGCCCTGGCGTGTAAAGAACCGTTCTGTCCTCCATTTCAGGGGCCAGGAACTGAGGGACTGTAAGGGCAGATAACAACTCACCCCAAATCTGTGGCATCTGATCCCAGTCTTCCCAAAACCTAGAAAATGCCTGGGTTCCCAGCCACCTTTGCTGTTGCTCTGCTTACATGATGGCGACATTGGAGGAGATCATAACCGTTGCAGAAAAGTGAGCACTTGTCAGCTGCACTTTAAGAGAGCCTTGGCAAGGCCACAGCGTGTCCATGTTTCCCCTCTAAGCCCCTTTCTCCCCTCCCAGGTGTGACTGCTGTTAGCAGCACTTACCAGTGAAGAAGAGGGACTTTATGGGGGAAGAGCTTGGGGACTCAGTGATACTAAATAATGACTTCAATGCAACAAGTCCTTATTTAAAAATTGACTTTATGATACGTACGCAGATATTTGGCTTGTTCCAGCAGTAATTAAACCAAAATAGTAAGGGAGAGCTAAGAAAAGCAATCTAAGTCATACAGAAATTGGATAGAGTGTGGGAACTGACTGCTCTTCTCTCCTCCAGTGCAAGGTGGGAGTGCTGGGACGGGGACGGTTGCAGCATGGTTACCCTGTGCTGAGGGAAGATGGCCACCCCAGGAGATGGGGAGGTACAATAAAAAAAGTTTTAATGTTTTGAAAGCAGTGAGCTTTATTTCATCCCGTTTGACAGTCTTGCCTGGGGCTTGTCAACCTACTGCTGGCAACACAGCTCCTGGCCAGAATGCTTAAGAATATGCTGGAATGGGAGAGCTTTTAGTTGTTTTTCATTTTTTAAAATTGATTTTAATTCTGAGTAAAAGGTAGGATAATGTGAGGGCACTACTGTTGGTCCCCAGATTGAGCTGGAGATGAGAAATTCCCCACAGAAACCAAGTACATCAAAGGAGCAAATTTGGAAGAACTTTACTAACACTCCTAAGTAGGGAGTGCTGTAAACAGAGGAAAATGCAACACAAATATTGCATGGAAGGAAAAATACATAGTATTGCACGTATACAGCTAACAAAAAGAAAATGTCTCAGTTCCAAAATTTTAAGTAGCATTGAGAAGGGACCAGCCCTGTATGGGTAATGCTTCCCAAAACTTCTGGGACTGTGCTTTGAACGGGGCAGGTCTTGTTGCATCTGCACTTAGAAATATCAGCTCAAGTGTCAGAATAACTCTGTCTCCGGGCAGAGCTCTTCCCACAAAGCTAACACAAAGTTTCATTTCCACAGTTGCGGCAAGCAGAGTATGGTGAAACAAGCTCCAGCTAGCCTGGGCCTTCTCTTTGTGGTGAAGTGCGAGGGGTTATGCAGGTCTTAACGCTTCTGACTTCCCTTGGCTGGCTTCCTGTGACGTCAGCTATGTTAGGTTTTAAAGCGTGACTTATAAACCATAAACCATTTGTTCTACAAAACATCTAGCAGCTTTCTAGAAGGCCTGTAGATGCACTGCAACCACCTGTGGGTTTATTTGCATGTATCCTCTGCTTGCTGTTCGGAGGAGAGGCCGTTGCTTTGACTTGTCTTGTGCAGCACCTCGTGCAGCGTGGTGCTGGTCTGTGCCTGTGCTTGGAGGTGCTGCTTAGGTCCTGATAAAAGCTCTGCAATGGGGAGCCCCTTAGGCGTGGGATAAATCTGCCCAAAGCAGGCTTGTTGCCACAGCGGGAGAGTGCAGGGATCGGAGTGTGGAGGTTACTGCCCTGACCCCAGGGTTGTCCTTGCCTTGGAGGGGCATGAACAGTAACCAGCCCCATCTGTCAGGACAGCCATGAAGACACTGCTTTGAGCCTGCCCTTACCGACGCTGTTACAGCCTCGTTTCTCTGTCCTGCCACCTACCTCAGGAGTGGGTGGGGGCACAGCGGGGGGGAGGAATCTGATTCTGTCTTTCCCCAAAATACCCTTTTGCATCCACCTACACTACAAGCTGCTCCTGAAGGAGAGGGTAAGAACTGGCTTCTTGTGTCAGACAGCTGGATCCTCCCCTTTTCTCTGTGAAAATAATGGTAATAATAATCCCGCTAGGAGAGATCTGAGCTGGCACATTTTATGTTGCGGCGATGAGCAGCTAACTATTTGCACACCAAGGATGAGGAAGGTCATTGGGCTGGCCTGTGGTAACCTGATAAGCCACCAGAAGAAGGCCATAACTCACCATGTGCCATATTACCTAGAGAGAGACGCAAGAGTTGCTTCTCATGGGCAATGTGGTTCTGGTCGGTGTCATAACACAATTCATGGAAGTAACATGAGGTAGAGAGCTTACACTAGTGGGGAAAGAGGAGACCTACTGAGGAGAACAGATCAACAAGTTAATGCAGTTGCGTAACACACAATTTCGTAACCTCAAGCCCTGATATACTGAGGTGCTGGGCTGCACAGACTCTCACCGCAGGTTCGGTGGCATCAGCTTTGTGGTCTTGTGTGACAGACTAGGTGGTTTACGCTCAAAAAGGAAGGTTTAAGTTGTATATTGCTGAGGCAGTCCGGGACATAGCTGGAAGTGTCATGTACTCTTTGTAAGACATGTTTTGTTTTTGCGAGCTACATCCATGGTCTTGGCACCCTCACCTTTCTCCTGGAGAGCCAGTCGCGAGCTTAGGTTTTGCAGTTTCCTAGTCCTTTCTCTGCCACAAAGGATAAAATGCTTTAACTGAAACATCCTCCGTCTGATACACAGCATGTCAAAGAGTAATGAGCAAAACAAGTATTAAACTGAGACAGGGGGCTAATAAAGCAAAACATTACTAGTCTAGTTAGGAAACGATTTGAGTCTGAAATGCATTTGCTCAAAAATAAAACAACTGATTTTTTTTTTTTTTTTTTTTTTTTAAGAATAGAGACTCTGGGGGTCCACAGCTTTAGGGCTAATGTAGCTGACCATTTTCTGTGATTGGTTTCCTTCTCCCTGTGAATAGGTTGGAAATAAAAGACAACAATTCTGTTGGAGGCGTTCAGATCACACTGGCAACAATCAGCACATGTTTTGAATGAATAAAATAAGGACATTCTTGCCAAGTAGTTTCACAAATTCTCAAATATAGTCAAACAAAGACTTAATCTGGGCTCAAAGACACGTATCTCAGCAGATGTGTGTAAACTAAATCAAATCCCCTGGGAACAGTACTTAGGAGTTATTCTTAGGCGTTGGAAGGACAAGGATGGTCCATCTGTGAATTTATTACAGGAGATGAGAAGCATCATATGAAAGTCATTGCTGGACTGGAGGACAGCATGGTTGATTTTTCAGGAAGTTTAGAGGTCACTCTTGAAATCTCTGTTTAATTAAAATAGAATCCCTCAGAATCAGAATAGAACATAACATGTGAAGACTAATTTACTGAGGTGTGGCTGGTTAGTAGGAAGACAGGTAATTTTGCTACTGGATTCAGTGGGGCCAGGATTTTGCGGAGTGATTGGAGTGATATAGAAGTTTTTACTAACTCTTTTGACATTTCCTCACTTGTCAGAATAAATATCTTGAACTGGCAGAAGCATAAATGTTTTAGGAATTTGTGATTTAAAATAGTATGCAAGGATTCTGGTGCAAAGATACCAGTTCTGTGGCAGCTTATTACAGTTACACACCATTAAGAAACCCAAACTGAAACAGTGAGTTCTTAAAAAACATAATACAGCCCTTCAGCTTAAACCTCTAGAAGAACATATCTCTATGAGGCCTTAGCTCCTCTCTCCCCATAGCTGAGTTTACTGAAATAGATGGGCTCTGCCACATGCAGAATTCAAAGCTGTAGGACTGATCCAGTGAGATGCAGATACCGAAGCTGAGAGGCCCTTATACTTTCCTGGTAGCTCCAATACAGATGATGCAGTGGATTGCAGCTGGGTTGGCGTGGCCCAGATAAAACCTACTGTCCTTCAAAGAGGAATACCCCAATCCATGAAAGGTCTTACAGACCAAATTCAACGCTTTCATTTTAATCTGGGTGCTCAGCTGTTGGCAGGTGCAAATCTGAAGGCATTGGAACCACTCCTATGGAAATTTATCTTCTACTGCAAACAATCCTTCCCTTCAGCCTGCAAGCAAACAAGCTTCGTTCTCCAAAAAAATCTCTGCGATAGTATCTTGTTGTGGATAGTGTGGCAGCTTTTTTTTGGAAAAGAAAGATTAAAAGATGTTGGATTTCAGTCTTGCTGTGGGAAATGGCAGCTTTGAACAGGTTTTTGTGTTAGCCAGTTGGAACAATTCTTGTAGTCTGCAATGGTCTGAGCACTGAATGGTGCAGACCTCTCAGATTTTATGGGTGATTTTTTTCTTTTTCCATGCAAGGTGTCAGATATGAAGACAAAATAAGAAAATACCTGGAACAGCAGGCTGTAGCAGTTAAAAATCCTCTTAGACCTGAAGATTTTTAGAAACATCTGAAAAGAAATATTTTGAAACAGTGCTTCCTTCTGTAGCTACAAACCATGGGTACCTGGGAGAATGAAGGAACTATGAAATGCTTTACATATGTCAGAGGAGCTCTGCACAGCATGTAAGTGTGACTCGTAACATAATTTTAATCCGATTGCAAAGAGAAAGTGAAAATGGTTTTGTTATAACAGCAGGGTGTTGCCTTTGGAGGCTAAATCAGCGCTAAGAGTCCAGGTAGAGATTTGGTCAAAGAAATGAAAACAGAAGATCCATCCAAAACAAACCAGGCAGACAACCATCGCCACCCACAGATAGTGGCAACTGAATTACAGTTTGCTAACCGGAAGAGGTCAGCAAGGCTGGGGTGAAACTCAAAGTGCGAACAGTTTGAATAAAAAATGTCTGAATGGGAGCAATATGAGGTCAGAAGGCATTTAGTTTGTGAAAGTCAGACCCACAGGAAGCTCTGCATGTTGCAAAAACATGTTGCAAACAGCTGCATGAACTCCAGCAAGACAATCCCAACGGCCTGCGTGGGGCTGGAAGCACCAGCCCAGCACACATGACGTGAGCAGCAGCTCCGAAAGCACAGGTGGATTCTCTACTGGAAGCGTGAATGACGTGACTACTGAGGATGAATGAGCTGCCAGTCTGAGAGCAAACAGGGTCGTGACTCATGTAAAGTTGGACTTTGGTGCTCAGGCACTCATCAGCGTGAGTGAGTGAAGTTTGGCTTGTGCTGGTGAGCTCGTCCTCACAAAGGTGCATACACTGACTGTGAACAGCCATGACACTATGTAACCCTTAATGGTGCTCACTCTGGACAGAAGATCCATTCCCTGGTTAGGCGGAAAAGAAGTACTAAAACCAATTTACATATTAATAGTTAGCTGTCACCTACAAATTACTAGGATAATTTTTGAGAGACCCATTCATCTGTGTATTTACTTCTAGGAAATGTCTTCATGGACTATTTCAAATTATTCCGTTTCCATCCTCAAAATGTGTACTGTGTAATTTCACATTTCTTCACTCCTTATTGCTAAAGAGCAGTGATTTCCAGAAATTCAAACTTTTGCATGCATTCATTCCGCCTGACGCTTCTTTGTTGTATGTGGAATATGAATCTGAAAGAAAGCAGTTGTGGATGTTAAAAACAGAAACATGGTGAGAGGCTCTGCCAGCGTGCCGTGTTTAAGGTCTGATGCTCGGAAGTGTTCAGCATTTTCCACTCCTGCTGTCCTTGCATCTGTAGGATGTGAAGCTCCAGCTGGATCTCTGCTAGTTTCTGTGCTACAGCTACCGTTTCAGTGTTTGCTGAGATTTTAGGCTGTGAATATTTTTCTTTTTCCCCAACAAAACATTTGAGCAGACAGAACTGCTTTCCCCATTCTTTTTCGTCACCAGAGTCTAAGGTTAGGTGGAGGAAAGGTTGAAGGTGACCTTCCATGTTTGAAATCAGTGCTGAATTTAATTGCCAAAGTTCAGCCTTCCCTCGCCATCTGGAAGCTATAGCACCACTGCAAAATGTGGATTGGTGTCAGGAAAATACTAGCAACCTTTACCGTAATGTCTGACTTCTCCTTCCAATGCATACTGCTGCTTAGATTTTGTGCAACAATTATGAGTGGATGACTTCAAGAGTTTGTAAATATTTTTGAAGTTTTAAATGTTTTTAAATATTCATAGCCATATTCTTGAGGGAATAATGCCAGCTTACACCACTTGAGGATTTACCCTCAAGGAGACTTCTGAATGACGCTTTGCAGTAATCATGCAAAGAACACAATCAAAACTTTCAACAAAACTTTCAACTGTGTTTAATTATAGAATCATAGAATCATTTAGGTTGGAAAAGACCATTAAGATCATTGAGTCCAACTGTAAAACTAACATTGCCAAGTCCACCACTAAACCATGTCCCTTAGAAAAAAGCCTAGATACCTTTTTCTCTCAGAAAGTGTTTGTTAATGGTGAAAGTGAGGCAAGGTCTTCAATTAATCTGTTAATATATCTAGCTTGCTTTCTTCACCACAAGGTCTCTCTGCAATTCTCTATTTTCGCGAGCATAACTGACAACTGTGGGTACCTGCCATTCTCACCAAAGCGTCTCACCGAATAGGCTAGAGACCAGTCTGAGTAGAGGGTGGGCAGTCTGTGCCACCTGAAGACTTGGGCGCCAGTTGCTCCCATAGGCTCCCAAACTTACAGTCTTAGATGACCAGGGTGCTGCCTAACCTTGGAGCTGCCTAAATGTCTGCTTAGAAGTGTGCCTAGCACTGCTCTGATCTGGATGGTGCTGTCCCCAAATCTCTGTGCTTGGTCTGACATGTTGAGCCGAGACTCATTAATCTGTCATTCACTACCAGTCTTGCTTCCTAGCCATGGTTCACTTGGCTTCCTCAGAGCATAGCTACTATTTTCCTTGCAAATGCTGTTTTTCCAGTAGCCAGCAATTTGGTGTAACTTCCACTTGTGCCCAAAGGAACTTGAACCTGGGTCTTCCACCACTGTGATGAATGCCCTCAGGACTATACTGTAAGGCCTTCCAAGACTGGGGCTAGACATGTGAAAGGAAAGGTGGGCAGTAATATATTTTGTTAAAGAGAAGGCTGGCAGCGGTTTAAATGTGCATTCTGGCAACAAATATCTGAATCTCTGTTTCATGTTGTGACAAGTGCTCAATGCATGAAGATCATGAATACAGCCCTCTCAAAATAACAGGAATCCAGGAACTTGGGGTCCCAGGTGAATAGCATCTACTGCACCTTCTAAAAGACCAGACTTGGGCATTCTAGGGAGTAACATAAATAATGCAAACTATTTAAAGGTTAAGTAGAGCAGGGAGAGTTATCCTAGTTTCTCCTGTCCCAAATGCTGTAACTGCACTGAGAAAACACCCTTCTCTCCCCCTGCCGATGTGTAAGTGTGTGTGTTGCACAGAGCAGGCTATCATCTGCCTCGCTGAGTGCAGAGAAGACTGTGCAGGACGTGGCAGAGCCCAGTGGCTCGAGCTTGCACTCAGTGTCTAGAAGAGGTGCATCGTCATCCCTTTCCCTTGCAAAGGGAATTGTCTCGGGGTGTCCTGGGTCGGGAGGGAGTGTTCTGGGTAAGGGACCATCACTGCTGTCCTCGGCTTTATCTGTGGGTGGGCTGTAATTCAGGCAGCTCTAATTCTGGGAGGTGGAGTTGTCCTCCCTGCCGACTGACAGTGGGTACTGCTCAACATGAGAGAGGCAGGGCTAATGTCCTAGGTCTTCCCTTAGGATGTCCTACTCACTGACTTTAGAGCTGTGAACAGGATTTCTAGTGACACCTCTTTCCATAACATGTTTAAAACTGTTTAGGTGTTTGTTTGACTGCTGTTTGCATTCTTATTGACAACCTACTTAATTGCATCTTCAGTGTAGGAGAGGTAACATTTACCTTAAACATCTGTTATGCTGGTGAATTACCAAGGATCAAGCTTCCTTTTCTTTATACACTTTGCCTAGCTATGGAGAACGGGAATTTAGCTCAGTGTCCCTTAATCATTCTTAGACTGCTGTCCTCAATAATCTAGCAGGAGAAAGAAGCAAAAATTAGCAGCATGCTTGATTCTGCCTGCTCTCGACTGTAATTTTTCAGCATCAGAGTAATTTTTAAACTGAGAAATGGTAGGAAAGGAGTAGGAGAAGCTAAGACTCTGGGAGTAGTTACTTTATATTGAAAGAAGTATTTTTATTTTGAAAAAGTCTTTTCAGATCACTGTCAAAGCAAGAATCTCCAAATTGTCCACGGTATTTTACTCAGATACTCGTGACCGGGACAGAAGTTTTGCTGTCATGCATAAAGGAAGACTCGAAGGAAGCTCTGCTATGTTTTGTGCTTTTTTTTGTTTCCATTTAGGTAAAAGCAGTACTCAAGACTAATTAAACTTTTCTCAAAGGCAGAAGCTCAGAAGTCAGCGCTGCCTGCAGCCAAGCTGCGGGGACCGAGTTACACGCAGTGCAGCACTGTTTTTCTCACAGGAGGGTTGTACCAGTTGCACATCGACTGATGCTCTTGACCAAGCCCAGGAGCACTCAGAGCACACTGAGCCGGACAGTGCCGGGACCTGCCTCCTGGGAGGCTCGTCCCATGCCTTTAGATCTAGCACTCTCTTATTACAATGCCAATTTTATTACTGCTTTGAAACTCTCATTGTTGAAGACAAAATTATTTTCTGTCGAAGGGATTCCTGCCTGTGGTCCCACGGCCGTCTTTAAGGGATGAACAGGAAGTGATGTGACATGGCAGCAATCAGCAGGGGGGTTGATGAAGTGCTATCGCTTTGTTTCCTCGGTAGATGGAAAGATACCTGGGCTTGATCCTGCAAATTCTTCTTGTGATACTGAAACTGCAGGATCGGGCCCTTTCCCTGCCTCTCCAAAGAGGTGGGGAGGAGGCGTTTACCGTGCTTGTGATAAAGACTTACTGCCCTGCCATATCGGGGATTTCTGTGTCATCTTGTGCATACACCTGCTATATGGCAAGCTGGCCTGAAGAAAGTGGTGTTCGCTGTCGCTATTTGTAGGATGCGCAGAATGCCATCTGATTTGATTAAGACTACGCTGTTGCAGAGCAGCACAGACGATTTACTTTTAATGAAAAGAGGTTTTAAGGTGATTATCTTCAGCGGCTCTCCCAGAGCCTCACTCCTTTTCCCTGCTAGGGAGTTTTTAGCCTGACTTCCCCCCGTGCAAAGAGGCCGCTCGCTACGACGCTTCGCCGGCTTCACTTCACAGCTCGCGGAGCCGGCAGACCTTTTCCCAGCCTTCCCGATGCGCTGGGCGTCCTGCGGCGCCGCGACTGGCGCACGTCGACATCTGAAGCCCCGCGCCAGAGCACGGGGCTGCGGCTGGCTGCAGCCCGGCCAGAAGGCTGCGAGGGGCCGAGCGTAAACAGAGGCAGCTGGTCACACAGCATGGTGTGGCGGGCCCACGAAACGTGGCAGATGCAGCTTCAGCTGTTATTGGGTACAGAGCATCAGCCTCCAAGCCTGGGTCACATGAAGGACCCGCTTTCACTGTGACAGTACGGTGTCAAACTGCCATTCTTCTTCTGAAGTCTGCCACATCTCCGGAGCAGCAAAGCCCCAGCCTCCGGTTCACAGGCCAGGGGACAAAAAGATCACGTATATCAAGGATTATGCATTTACACTAAGCTCTGCAGTTACGGGAGAGTTCTGCTTTTGGAGTTTAAGACTTCACTCAAAGCTCTTTTAAAAAAAAAAGATAATTCCACTACAGAGTTAGTGCATACAAAGTGTGGCTTATTACTGCCGATATGAGCTCTGTGATATAGCAGAAAAGAAATCAGAGGGAACTAACACTCTCTACATTTAGCACTCTCTTAGTAAATCAGTTTATTAATTTCTTTTAAAAAATTGTATTCTGTAAGGTGATCAAAATAGTTTAGAGAGTTGTTAGTGTTCTGGAAAACCTGCCAGAATTTCAGGCAGCGGAGTGATGCTAATAATCAGTGGCACCCCACTCAGTTCTGCGCTGCCTGTTACAGAGAAACGTCATGGTGTTAAACTCCTCTCTCATATTGCTGTCGCCTGCAGAAGCCAAACTGAGCTAAAACTCTTTCTGGCTATCAGTGTAACATGGCAAAATTCAGATTTGTTATGACATATTTATCATTGTGTGACATGCAAGATATATAGATTACCCATACAGATTTTTCAGTTGCTTATTGCTGTACCTAAGCACCATGCTGCAAAGAGTTAAACATTTTAGGAAAGTCTTGGAATTATAAAAACAGGTTTTGACTTCACTATTTTAAAACTTTCTCCTATGGAAGTTAATCAAGAGGCTTAAAAACATCCTAGTAGAGTCTTTTTGACACTGCATTTGCACCAGACGATAGTATACAGTGAGTACGCTCTTCAGGCACAAAATGATACATCCATTCCTATCCTAAAAAAAATTAAAATGTTTCTAAAAATAAAATCTCTTTCTTTTCCTTTGTCAGGATAATCTTTAACTGAGTAAACAAAACCACAAAAGGAAAATAAAGAGAAATCCTAGGCAAGGCATCAAGAAAAAGCATTGTGATGGGCCAGCTTTAGGTCTGCAACTTAAAAGGCAATTTCTTTAGATCTTTTGCATTCAAGGGACTGCGGTTCTATTTACTGAGGGATCAGTGGCGGGCATTTGTGAATCAGTATGAATTGAAGCCTGAAGCAGCATTGCTTCATTGCTGGTATGGGTGTCTATAGAAACAGATGCAAAAAGAAAAAGGAAAAAAAAGGCTAATATAGTATGATGTTCAAAGACTATCCAGTAAGAGATATTTTTGTTCAGCCCTGACCTTTTCTGAAAACCTGGGCTCGCGTGAGCCAGGGAAGCTTGTGCTGTGACTGTACAACTGGGGTCTGTCACAGGGATTACTTCTTAATCCTGGGTGCACAAAATGAAGCACTGAAATTGCTTATATTTTGATGCCTAAATAAAAGCTGTCTGACTTTTCAAGGTGCAGGGGGGACTTATGTAACACTCCATTTTACCTTAGCACATCTGGAAATCAGGCTAGTGTTTGAGATCACCAGCATAGTTCATTCTTACTGAACTACCGTGTTTTAAGCTACCACATCAACTGCAGTTTTGGCTTAAGAGCATCACCCTCCCCTGCAGATCATATCCTTGACTGTTACTGTTTTCCTCCCTGATTATCATCTAAGCAATGTGGATTTTTTGTTAGTAAAATGAGCCAGCAGAATAGATTTTTAGAATTTGTCTGCACTTCTCCACTGCAAAAGAAAAAGACAGGAAGTAAAACTTGTGAGAGAGCCCAAGCACCATTTCTAAAATCCCTTGCAATTTTGCCTTGCTGTTCTTCCACCCTGAGCTGGTTGCAGAGACTGCTTGATGCAGTCTTGGAAAAAGACCCGCTCTGCCAGAGAGGGATTTGTCCTGTCTTAAGGCAGGGGCTTGAGATGCGTGGGGCGGTTCACACTCTGGTGGTGCCCAGTTCTTCCACTGACTGTGGAGGACAACTGCAGTCAGTGTAGATGCTGAACTTTCATGAGGCTCAAGTGAGGTGAGATGCCCCCATCTCTAGGACTGCCATCCCCCCTGAAGATCGGTGGCTCACAATAGTTTTTTGCCCTGAATCCTTCACTGAATTTTGCATACAGGGGCCTGCCTGGCTTGTAATGTCCTGGGTGGGTTTTATCAGAGGGTTTAATTTAAGTTGGAAGGGTTTCAGGAGGTCTCTGGTCCAACCCCTACCCCAAGCAGGGCCAGCTCTGGGATCAGACCAGGCTGCTCAGGGTTTTGCTCAAGCAGGTCTTGAAAACTGAGGGTGGACCCTGCACAACCTCACCGATCAATGGCTTAACCCAGTAAAAGATGGCCAAAGGCAGGAGAGAAGGAGTGGTGGGGGGTGTGTGGGGGGTGTATGAAGTGCCCTGAAGTCTGTGGGCAGCATCTGGAAGCTGTCTGCAGTAGGGAGCAGAGGCTTGGGAAAGGGAGTCTGAAGGAGAAAATTGTATTGCAGGGTATGCTGCCATGGGAAGGTTATTCCTGAGAGAGCAATTGTCTCACCACTGCTTTAATGTCTGTTTTGTGGGAGAATTCCCTTGTTTTCCGAGCTGCAGGGTCTCCACGGAGAATCCTGGACCAGGATCCAGCGAAAACCCTGAGCCCAGGCACAGGGGGGTGCTGGTGGAAAGAAATCGATCCCGATGGGTGGAGGGGGCGTTGCGGGATCATTATGAGGTGGTCCCAGTCTCAGCGCATTCAGTATGGAACTCAACATCTGACACTGTGCTGCAACTGAGTATCAGATGGCAGAGTTTATCAATGTTTAAATCAGGTTTTCACATCATCAGAATATACTCCCTTGCATTTACAGATGTAGCTCAGAAATAGCCTGTTTTTTACAATATCTGTGTATTCTTTAAAAAAATAGATCTCAGAACACATTCACAGTATATCTGGAAATATCTTACCAAGTGGTACAGGAAAATTCTTTTACAACTAATGACACTAATGATGTGCCGTGCACAGAAAAGCTCGTGAATTTTGCCGTTTTTCTTTTTGACATTATTAATTATCTGTAATTTATCTGCTTTTTTAAGACTATTGTAATTTACTGCCTGCTCTTTTAAGACCACCACTCCTCAGGATAGGGAGCTGTTTTGCAATGTGTGGACAGCCTGCATATTTAAGCGGTCTGTGGAAACCGGGAACTTCCCACATACATGGCTGGATCCTCCAAGATTAAAGACTGCATCCGTTTTGTATTTGCTCAGAACAAAATGCCCAGCAGCATCGGTTTATGCATAAATGTTGGAGATGTCAAAAACATAGTAGGTCAATTTGTCCACTCCCTCTCACAGCCTCGTCCCTCCGGAATACCTTTTTCTTCGTGCTTTGTCCTGTCTAGTCCTAGCAACTGATGGGACTTCTGCTGTGGGATTTACGCTGTAGATTAATGAGCTGCAAAACTTCACATATGTTTAAATCATTGTACTTGCTCCCCCCCATTTATATCCCCGTTGTCAATAAGGCGGTGGAGAGGCTAGCGCCGCTCCATTTATCAAGTCGCCTTACCGGTGAGATGCGGCTCGACTTAGCGTCTGATGTGATAATAAACATCAAAGCTTTAGCACCTGATGTTAGCACAAGGTGCCTTTCCTCTCGAAACATCTGGTCCCCTGATAAATTGTTACACTCGCCACCGCTCGCCGCACCGCAGTTCCCTAGATCACGAGAGAGCCCTGCCCAGCGCGTGCTGCTACGGGTCTGTTCTCAAGTTGTTGCGGCGCGCCGGCCGTATGATGACAATTAGAAGCAGTTAGTGCGCAGATGAGGCTCGCGAGTGGCAGGTGGTGGGAATGGGGCTCAATTAACTAACATGCACAAAATCCTTTGCTAATGAGGCTGGGCCACCCCAGATGAGCAGGAAAGCATGTGTCGCTGACAGCAACAGAGGATTTGAAACTGAGAGGGAGAGAAACCGGTCAACAGGTATCATCGGTGAGCGAATAAGCCTTTCCAGATCGCCGCGGTCAGATTAAGTGATGGGTTTAAGTCTGTGCACTGAAAGTCAGCGAAGGAGATAGCTGTTTGCCAGAAAGCTGGGAAGAATTTCATTTCCCCTGTCTCTAAATTGGCTGCCACCTTTTCTCTTCCCTGTGTCCTCCCTATTAACCTGCTCTTTTGTGAGAGCTGCGGCAACCATTACCGTACAATGTAAACTTAAATATCATCAGTCTGTATTGCCAAAATACTGGTATGAAAGGCAACGGAGGTCAAAAAATAATTAGTTTGCTTGGCTTTCAAATTAGATCATTTTAAAACAATGCAAAAGCTGTGTTTGGGATGTGTTACTTAAGCCCCTGGCTGTTTTACAAGGTACATGCTATTATTTTTTGTCTTTCTATGTTAAGCAGCAGTTTGCAGTTAGAGAAGAGAGTCATAGATAACCCCATAAAGGATTTTTAGTTTTAGCAGGTCATAAGTCAGCATTTTTCTTTGGACTGAAACTTACTGTGGAAGCTGTCACTGTGACCATGATACTACTTCTAATGCAAGTCTCCAAATGCTGCCTCCTTTATCACTGTTCATTTTAAAATGGTTTGCAAGGGGATCTATAGCTGTGTATTTTTGCGTGTGTTGTGTATAGTATCTAAAATTCTGCAATACAGAATTTTCTGCTAAACTTTTGTTTTCCCCAGAAATGTTTTTAAAGTAGAGGGTATTTTTTGTTGTTTGAGTGCCATGGGCAGCGTATAGTGACTTGTTTTCAAAATGTATCCGTAACAGGAACAAACCTGAGAACATACAGACATTTCAGATTCAGTGTGACAGACTGATCAGAAGTCCCAAGAAAACGTAGTACTCCATACCCAGAAGCAATGAGGTGAAGCCTGGATGAAGCACAGTCCAGACTGTGAACGCCCCTGGAGTCCTTGACAGTATTTCAGTACATCGGGGGCTGTATCTGTTTCTCTAACTGTGTGTTTTCGGATGACACAGTGTGATGAGGCTTGACGAAAGGAGAACTTTCTTTAAACTCTTTCACTGGAGGAAGTTAAAAGGGAAAAATTTGCTCCTATGCTTGAAGTTGTAACAAAATTTTACACATTTCATGTAACTCGGAAAAAAAAATTCCAGTTTCTTCAGAAGGTCTGGCATGATTTCCACTACATTTTACACTGTACATTGGTACAATTTGTACCAGTTTTACTTGAGTATGTTTTGCCTTGATTGCAAGGCATCCCTTGCATCAGACAAGAAATACCCCATAGGTTTCTATAGCGTCCAGCCCTAGCAGAAAGTCATGATTATTATAATTCCATTGGAAATACCAGCTTTATAAGTGTCTATAAGTTGCTTTGAACAAAATTTTCCATGCTTTGTTTCTGACTTCCGTCTCTCCAGCCTCCACGCGGATACTTCATGCTGTTGAGCTATTAAGAGCTGAACAGCTTCTTCAATCAGTCTCCTGACAAGTGGCACGTGTTTTTTTTACTGGGAGATAACGGTTAAAGCTTGTATGTCCCTGGGTCAATGGCTGTTACTCTTTACATGGCATGCCATTAAATTATCTTGTGTGGCAAGCTGACTCAGTATAAAACCAAGTATTTCCTCGCAACTTTAGGGGATTCTGCACTCGGGAGTATTTTTGGCTCAAAAGCCCTTAAGCACTTTTGTTTGTGTGAGGGTTTCATAGGGTTGTTAACCTTAGTGTCCCGGGTAGGCTTTAAAGTAACCAACTTACCCTTGTAAATGGAAGTGGGGGAGCAGACTGACCGGACCTATTTTTTTCCTTCCTGCCCCAAAGTCGTGTTTGCTGTTTCTGTGGGTTTCAGAGCAGCTGCTCTGCGGGACCCGCTTCTGCACGGGGTGGCACGTGCGGTAGGGTCATTTGTAAATGTGCGCCTACTTAAAACAAAATGCTGGACACTTGAGGACCCCGTGAGCATTAAATAATGTATGAATATGCAGCTCTTTTGTAAATGATAACTTACTATGAGGAAATGAGAGAGAAATACTTTGAAGACTTTTTACATTTTGTGGACAAAAAAGGGTGACGTGCTAATTTTTCCAACCCACCTGTAGGACCTGTTGCAAAAAGATCATCAGAGACTTTCCTTTTTTTTTCTGGAAAATGAAATTATATAGAATGATTTTGAAATAAAAACCCTGGTTCAAGACTCCCTAGGTTTTAGATAATCCCAGTATAAAGTAATGTGTTTGGCCCTAACTTTAGGAGAAAATGGTACTCCTCGATTGACGTGTCCTATCTTACCTTTCACCCAAGACCAAAGAGAGTATTTTGGTTCAATGTAAAACTAAAATAATGAAGTAACTGTGGGAAAATACTGGAGGATAGACATTGCTGACCGCTGCTTTTGAGAAGTAGAGGGAAAGACTCTGAAAGGGAAAACTCCCCCATGGAAACTTTATCACACGTTCGTACTTGGCGTGGCAGCTACCTACTGTGTAGGCCCCCGCATAACAAGGACAGTGATGGAGAGCTTTTGTCTGGCTTCAAACAAAGCTTGCTCAGCTGGCAGAAAAGGGGGTGTTTCATACGGACAGCCACCCGGGCAAGGGAAAGACATCAGAGGGGAAAAAAGGCTAAAAAAAAAAAAATCAGAAAGAACAGGTTCCAGAATGAGTGGGGCGAGCAGGTGCCAAGCAAGGAGACAAAAGGGAAAAAAACCTCAAAAATGCTGTGTGAGTAGCGGTGCTGGACTGTCGCAGGAGCACGGGGCTGTCGACTTGGTGCTGGAGGTGGCTGGTGGCTGCTCCGCTGAAGGCTGCCCAGAAGAAAAGCTTGCTGCGCAGAGGAGGGCTCGGGGCGTGCAGTGCCAAATAATCCGGCTCCCCTCCTCAAGGAAAAAGGGCTGGAGGGAGATGATGCACTAAATGACATCCTTTGCCAGGCACAAATAATTGATGCAGGAAGAAGTAATATTGTACGCCAGTACTGTAAAGGAGCCTTCTCAAAGGAATTGGGTAATAGAGAGTAGATAATTGCAATATATGCAGTATATGGTATTGTGTGTTATATTGTGATAACACACAGTACCATATACTGAAGTGCCTATACATTTGCTTAATTTCATCCCAAACAGTTCAGAGTTTGCAAATCACCCCCGCAAGGGTTTAGCCGCACACCTTCCATTTGCACAAACAGACTGGTGTCTGCATCCCGTAGATCGCTTTGCAATTCCCAGGCCTTTGACACCCTACAGTACAACCCACTGGGATAAAACAAGAATAGTCGGAAGTCATAGCCCTGCCTCTGTTGGATAGGATCTGTTCCTATTTTGACATCCTAAGCTTGAACTATGGAACCTTTTCTGGAGGTCAGCATCTTCTTTACAACACGGATTCAATGTCCTTGGTGGGTGGCATATGTGCAATGGGCCATGAGAAATGTTCATAGTGTTGAGATTAAAATCACCTCCCAGGCTAGAAGAAATATAATTCTAATTTATGACCTAACTGTGGAGATTATTAGCGCATTCCCCTCTCCACTCGCATAGATTTTATTTCTATTCTTCCTCCAACACATCCTGTTAGATAGAGTATTAAACAGAACAAGGCCACGCACAATTTAAGAAGAAAAGTGGGGGGTTGGTTAAAATCGCTTTTTGGAGGGAAACTTAGACAGTTCTTTTTGCTGTAGAGCTATTAGCACCTGGATGGGTTACAGCATGTTTTAGGAAATGAGAGAGAAGGGAGGGAGAGAAGTGTGTACCACCGGTATGATGGGCTAAAAAGCCAGTGGCGGAAGTTAGTGTTAAAATCTCCTGATGGATAATAATCCAATAGATTATAAGGATGATAATCTTGTAGATACTAAAGAGTACCGTTATGTTTTAAGAAGCAGGTGCTCATTGTGCATAAGTAATTACAGATATATTGGCTGCAGCGGAGCTGTGCTGATTTACACTGGGTCTGAGCAAGAAGTCAGAAAGCTTGAAAGTTATTTGGCAGAAAGAGAAAACCAGTGAATGGGAGGGGGCACATATTATAGTGAAGAATTTGAATAAACAGCTGTGTGTGAGGGCAGTATGAAAGAAACTCGGCAGAGGGGAATCCAGAAGCTCTTATGAGAGATTGCATCTAAGAGGAAGGCAATTCTGAGAGTTTGATGTTATTTTTTTCCTTGTGAGAACTCTGATGTGAGGTTTCCATTTTGCAGTATAACCTTGTTAAATACATTCTGGGTGATGCACCGGGAACTCAGGCTTTCTATCCTCAGTGCCATCCCCCCATATATGCAGTAGGCACTGACCTTCCTTATGAAAAAGCTTGCCTTCTGTAAAAGATAAAAAGATGTACACAACTACAGATTTAAACAGTAAAAGACAAGGATTTAACCATCCCTTCCCCATTGCTTCCTTTACTTTAGAGAGTTGAATACCACCTGGTGAAAACTCTGATGGTAAAGCCTTTGATTTTGGAGACCTTGATTGTAGGTGAGTGGGAAAAGAGAGCTGCGTGACTGAAGCTTACACATAGCCCACTCTGGGGAAAAAAAAAAAGGTAAAATTTATGGTTGCTTCTGTGCAATGAAAAATCAATTCACAGAAAGTTTAGGCTCAACTGCACTTGCCTGCGAACGAGCTGTCAAATTATCTTGGTAGGAAGCTGCACCGAGGTATTGTCCTTAATTGCTCTGATAATGCTCCGTTTTGACAGCTGCAATACCTGGTTCAACATGGCTGCTAACAAAAAGTCAACCATTAAGTATGTTTTCTTAAACAGTGACTGATAAGTTGTTATCTTTCAGCATCTCCAGCTAATTAGACATCACGAGTCAAAGTTAATTTGGTGGAAAACATTTCTCGACTTAATGACATTTATGGGCAATTAGGCACGTTGCAGAAAGGAATACACATTTACATTTCAGCCTATTTCCAGTGCTTAACAAGAACCCACCTCTTTCTCCACTGGAGATTTCTCATTCTCTGAGGAATACCTTCGATGCAGACACCACAGGTCCTCTTGTTTTTCTGGAAACCAGCAATTGCTTGTGTGAAACAAGCTACCACACAGTAATGAGGCACACACAGAGCTAAAATTAGGTGCAGTGAAAGCATTTACGCTGTTTAGGCTCCTGGCTTGTCAGGGCAAGAATTGTGCTTAACTCCACATAGGAGTATATTGACTGGCTCTGAGAAATGCTTGTAGTCTTAAAGCCTTTACATGAAGTTTGACAGAGGATTTGGAAAAGCAACACACGAACTTTTAACCTGTCCCACGCTTATTGAAGGAGAAGACAGAATGTAATTTCGTTCTTTCTAGTTGCTGTGGGCTGAGGAAGCTGGCAAGGAAAATGATTAGTGGTCCTTGCTAGTTACGGGTGGGCACGGGCACCCATGTGCCCCTCTCTTGCCCTCAGGCAAGGACGTGGCACAATTTGGGAGGCGCTGCGCAGCTGGCACCTCCTGGTATGGGCAGGGGGCTGGCTTTTGCCTGCGTCACTCAGCAGAAAGCACCCTGTTGAGACCGCTGCCTGCTTCTGATTTTCACAAAAACTTGCAAAAATGTAGAATCAACATGTAGTGTCAGTGTCACGTTTAGCTGAAATTGGTCAATGGCTCCAAAGGCCAGGTGGGCCAACAAATCGTGGTTATGACATCCCTTTTCCTCAGGAGTTCAGGCTAAAGTGCAAACGAAAGGCAGGTTGAGCATACAAAGATGCCCTTCAGTTTTGCGCTGCCTGCCGGAGTCGGTTGCTCTGGGCTCTGCCTTGATGGGCCTCAGAGCTGAGGCCACAACTACAGAGACAGGTAAGCAAAGTCTTACATTTTTCTACTGGAGCAAGAAGCATCTCTAGAGCAAGCTGGAGGGCTACCAAAACAAAATGTTTGGCAAAACTGTTTGACGAAGTCAGTGTGGGCAGATACAGGTGAAAGCACAGTCTTCTAAGGGCTCCCTGTGATTTCAGACAAATAACACCTGCAGGGAACAAACTGAGATTTTCTGGGGTCTCGCACATCGGGATTAGGTCTGGGCCCATTTTTGGTGGGCCCAGACTTTTGCTCTAAAACCACATTGTTTTTAGGGTGTTCATTGACTGAACAAGAAGAATTATGGTATATGGCATCTACAGCCAAATGGTGCAATTGTCTAACTTGGTGTTACTACCTGGGAAAATTAATTTATTTTAAACGAGATACCTGCAATGGCAAGAAAATGTCATACTAGGTTTTTATCTCTGTTATATTTAGATAGGATGTGTTTTTCTTTATTCTTTTCTTTATACATATATTTTTCCCCATGGATCGACGTATACCAAGTCTATGCTGGCGCTTAAGAAATGCACAATGATGTTAATCAATGACCTTCAGTAAGCGAAGCAAGGACTCGTGTAATTCAGTGGGTGTATAGGTGCATGGTCCTGGCAGACGAGGAGCAGCTCCCACCCGGGCACCGGGGGGGTGTGTTTGGCCCTGGAAGCAGGGAATCCACTTCAGAGTGGAGGAGGGCATCTGCAGTATCTGCCGTCTTGATCCACTTGGTCAGCTTGCTCTGCAGTTCAATATATGTAAATAAGTAGCCTGGCATTTGTTATACATGAAAGCAGTACACTTTACACGACCAGGCTTTATTTACAGGAGCTGAGTATTAAAATTGTAAATGCCACTGACAATTACCGTTTTAATGACTCGGCCCCTCAACACCATCCCTTCAGGACGCTGAATTATTTCTCCTTTCAATCAAGGCCCATGCGACAAACTCCTGTTGCAGCGGAACCGGCGATTCGGCAGGGCAAGCGGGACACATTGGCCGCTTCTTTTTTTACCGCGGCAGCGGTTCCCCCGCAAACACGCCTCTCCGCTCGCTTGAGCCGAGCCCGGCGGCGGAGCGAGCGGCCCCGGCCGCCCCTTCCCTTCCCTTCCCGCCGGCGGCCGGGAGCGCTGCCCAGCCCTCCCCCAGCGCCGGGCCAGGCCGCCGCGGGGCCGGCAGGCGGCGCTGCGGCGCGGGACAAGCGCGAGGCGGCGCGGGACAGCGCGCGGCGGCCCCTCCCGCTCCCCCGCGGCCGCCCGAGACCCCCGCGCCGTGGCGAGGGGGGGGGGGTTAAAGGAAACGAGGGGCTTCTCGTTGCACGGGTTGGTGGAGAGCACCCCCGCCCCCCCCCCCCAACTTCCCAATAACGCAACCGGGCTTTCCCAGTTACTGTGCAAGGCAAGGTGTTCGGGGTTGCAACAGGAAGGCCCTTCCGATCCGGAGCTCCCCGTGAGCCGTAGGGGCTCCCTAATCCGTCCTATAGCTATACCGGGGAGGCGAGTTGCAATAGCTGGGACTCTTTCTCAAGAATAACGGTTCCTCACACATATTGCATGGTGGTGCGGACACCACCTTTGGTAGCCACGGCTAAAGATCAAGTGGGTTTTCACCCAGTTACTCAGTTCACTGTTGGGTCATGGCATAAGAGATTATTCCACAATGTAGGAATTTCCAGGAATGCCCTGAAATCTCTCCTCCCGCTTACTCTTTTGTGTGTTTCCAAATCGTAGAGGCACCGGGGTGTCAGTCTGGATAACAGAGGGCTTCCCAAAACATTGCTCGAAGCTGCAGAGTGCTGTGCTTCTGCCTCTCCGTCCTCCTGCCAACGCACCTCAGACTCTCCTCTTTCCTTCCGCCCACCTCTTTTTCAGCGTTTACTTTTTAGCTGTTCCCTGCGTTGTGTTCCCCTCCACTCCTGCAGCATGTTCCTCACTCTGCAGGCATTGCCCGGGGTGTACAAGCGAGGCACCAACTCGGGGTGCGGGGTAGCAGCCCTCCCACAAAGGGAGACTTTCATTGAACAAAGTAGGGCTGGACTGGGCCCTCCAGCAGCTACGTACGCTCCAGCCAACCTTTTCTGGGCTGTTGCTCCCACACGTCCCAGAGGCCAGTTTGATGCCAGCATCACTGAGAGAGAGAAGCCATACGGAGAAAAAGGTTTTGTGTGTCCTCTTTTGTATCCCAAGGAATTAATCTATTGGGAGTCAAAGAGAATAAACACACCACTTTATAACTTGAGAAACAGAACTTGGTGCTTAATGCTGTCTTGTCCATATACTGTTCAGGAGGGAAGAGGGGATAAAGCCCTTTCCTGCCAGGGACACTTTAACATGTCGCAGCGCAAGTAAGCAAAATGGTTATGCAGGCAAAGCATAACCAGTAATGGGTAACGTATCCAGTAATGGATGGATGTTCACAAACAGCCATCAAATTTTGGCTTGCTGCGTGATCCTGGGTGAGGCATGGAATCCTGCATTCTTTCTGCCTCTGTTTTCCATCTGTAAAATGGAAACAAGAATTCACGCAGCCAGTGTAAGCATAAATTCTGTTGGGTTTGGAGAGTGCCCATATACTCCTGTAACGGGGGTTGGATAACTCCGTAGGTATATTACTTATTTGTGGGCTTCATGTGATTTTGGCTGCACACAGATGCCAGGGGGGATAGGCTTGTTTTCCACACCTGGGTAGCTGATAAAGGACTCGCATGCCAGGCACGAGAGCTGCATCTTCAGCTTTATGTCGGGATAGCAAGGAAGGCGTTGCAGGAAAGCACCAGCCGCTGCGGCAGCGAATGCTGGGAAAGCAAACTGGACAAAGGGAAGGTAGGATTTCTTCCCAGGGGTAGTTCTGATTTGTCACTGGCAGTGAAAAAGTTAAAACTCATAGGGTTATTCATGAATTCCGCTTTTTAAAAACATGTCCCATTAAAATGCAGATTTAGTCTTCCATTTGCAAAGAACATAGTTATTTCAAATTCTGTATGGGAATCCTTTTTGTATTTGTATCTTTTGGGTAGAAAGTCCAGCTGCCTCTTGTGAGATTGCACATATCTCTTCAGATGTCAACAAATCATTGAAAAGTGTCAGAAAGGGGGAAATGAAAGATAATTATTCAAACCATGGAGAGCTACTTTGAAAGTGAATAGAATCTGTCAGATAGTCTTTTGAGAACAGCAGTTGGCTGCTTGTATTGGATATATTAAATGGACATATCTAGAGGCAAGTAATGCTGTTTTAGATTCGGATCAGTTTAAGTTGGAGGATTTTTCTGGTGGAGGTAGCTGAAACCACCAGAAATTATTGAGGGGAAATTAGTTGGGAAGGTGTTATATAGAGTTACGGTGACATATTAAAAGAAACAGAAAGCTCTGTAAATAAAATGCATGCTCTTTCAGCTAAAGAAACAGAAGCTTTACATATTTGTCTATTATATTTTGAAACTGTAGCGGGATTAAGGACAAGGAAGATTTGACTAAAATAGAAATAAATAGGTTGGTGGCGGTGTAAAGGGGCATATTCCTGAAAGATACATGTCACAAAGAACTTGGAGAAATCGCCGTTACATCTGACTAGCACAATATTATTGAGAATTTGCTCAGACCAACACTCCTTGCTGTCATGAGCAGCCTGATGATGCTGGCTCCTGATGCTGCAAAACTTGCCCCTGCGAGCAACTTTCTGGACGTCCACTGGGATCTCCCACATCCAGAGTCTGCAAGCAGACCAGAAATTTATCTCCTTTTTTTCCCTGAGAAAGTTGAATAGATGATATTTCATAAGGAACAGATTACAGCTCAGCAAAAGGCTTTCTGAAAGTGCTGTAAATGCTTGCTACTATATCTCCCAGGAAAGATGTCGATGTTTTTACTGTAACGCTCCAGTAACGGCGAGCCTCCGACAGGTATTCTGGACTATCAGTGAGTGCAGTGGTGCAGGCTAATGAGTGAGAGGCCATCTGCGTGAGTTCTGTGATTTAACCACATCGAGCCATATTTGCACGGTGCAACTACTGTAGGTAAAGAAGACTTGGAGCAAATGTACAGAAAGAGGTACCGAAGGTGAATGAGAAATACATGCAGGTCAAGTTTATTTCTTTCAAGGTTTTTTTTTTTTTCTCTCTCCTTTTTCTGTCTACCTTGTGCTTTTCCTGACTGTGCCGGCCCATGCTAGGTTGTATGTAAATGGCAGAAAAACCTACAGCAGCATTACATTACCTGTGCTTTTGTAGTACTTAATCCTCTGAAGAGGAAGACAGACTGTGAAGCAGGAGGGTCTGCCCCGGGCTGGGAATGGCTGGTGCTCCTGTACAGTTTTTTTCTGCTCCAGTTGTTCTTCTTTCTCTTGTATGGCACAGAAACATTTTACCCGTGTCCTGCAGCCCTAGAGGGACTGCGAGCTCTGGCGCATCGTAACAGCAGCATTTATTTCTGCTCTCTAGCATGAGATGGGTGCTCCCTGTCTCAGCCTCTGCTTCTACCTTCTTAGAGCAATCTAGCTTTCAGCTTTTGCCTCTTAAAAACCCGATCACAAAATTGGCACACCTGGAAGCCTGTCCCATGCCCAGGTGCTTTATCATAAGCACAATGACTCCTGTTGTCTACCAGGTATTTTAAAATCCCTCCTGTCACAAGCCATCCCATCAGGTCAGGTCAAGGTGCCTAACAGATACAAACCAGGACATGATTGTGTCAAGATCTAGATCCTCCAGACTGCCTAATGGAAAATCTAACTGAAGTTTTTGAAGTAGCAACATTTTTTGCAAGCCTTGACCATGAGTCACAAAACTAGATCTCATTAAAAAGTTTTCTTTAGCCTTTTTTAATTAAACTGAATTTCCTAAATTATCCAGCAAGAGCAAATTGAAAGTCTATGCCTACATTCAGTGTAATCTAATCCTGACCAGCATATCCCCTCCAAAAAAGCACAGATGAAAGGACATTTTTGCAACACCTGGGCCATTTACAAATGTGTCCAAGCAAAAAGCTGAGGTCCAGATCTCAGCTCCTCCAAAAGCCAGCAAAGACCAGTGATGGGGACTGGGTTCATGCCACCACGGATGCTAAGGGTAGCCCTTGGAGAACCTGAAAACTCTCTTATCTCTTGAGTGCAAGCAGATTGATAATTTTGGTTCAAGCCCTTCTCCTTTCATACTTTCCTTTTTCTGATCCACACAGGTAAAAATGAATTTAGCTTCCAGGTTTCAATACACACCACCACATGCATGCATAGCTAGTGTGGGTTTTGCAATAGGAATTTGTTGGCAGAGTTACAGTCACACTCTTTTAATGTTGTGATTTCCTTGCCCTGCAGGGAAAAACCCAGCAGTTTATGTACAAGGGAGGAGAAATGTTCGAGTAGTGACTCACAAAGTACCTACAGCACGCAGTATTTCTCTGTTTCCTGCATTTGCTCTATAGGCTGAGTCTTCTGGGACCCTGCTAAAGAGCCTTTACGTTAGCCCCTGCCCACTCCAGGCCCTGCAGCAACCTGCACGGCCAACTCCAGCCCCTTTCCATTCGAGAATTGCCTACACAAAAATGGGAGCAACTTAAGTATGGCTTTGCTTAAATTTCTGCTGTGCTGACAAGAAGCTCTTTCTCAAAGTTGTAGGCAACAACAGCAACTTCTTAAAATACCCTTTTTAAGAAAGAAGACAAGTTGGGGGTGACCTAACTAGGTTTTCTAGTAGATGAATCCCTGTCCCTGCCCTCTGCGGACTGGGGCCAGGTGCCTGGAGCCATGCAGTGGCTCCACCAGCCTCCGCTTTTGTTCCTTCCCAGGCGGGGGTGGGGAGCAGTGACACCTGTGGAGAGCATTGGGCATCTTCACGAGGGACTCCTCTCCCTCAGCTTCCTCCCACCTCCCTGGGGAACCTGTTGTGGGGTGAGATGCATCTTCTCTCTTTGGCGGTCGAGGGAGCTGGGGTGGGTTGGGGCACCCAACCCTTACACACCTGAAGCCAGGTGTGATGAATCCCGCTGCTTTTATTCATACCACTGAATGGCTGGAGTTGCAATTTGGGAGAGAGGTAGCTCCATCCCAACTGCTCATTATTTTACAGGAAAGGCAAATTTTACCCTTCCCCGGATAGCGTGCTAATAGCTGGCTAAATCAGCCCACAGTGCATATCTTTCCCTGCCCCGAATGGGAGAGCTGCTGCCTGCTTTACACCCTTTCTGTGGCTGGAAGCTCGTGGCAGTGAGGACTGGGAAGGAGAAGGCACTTTTTTTAATTTATTTTCTTTCTTATTCTATTCCACTATCTAAAAACATAATTGAGCTTCAGTGCAAAGTCATGGCTGATTTTCCCTTTCGGTTATCTCGCTATTACTCTACCAAGGTAATGGGAGTTACTGCAGATTTAGGCTAACGTACAGGGGAGGAGAAGCAGGGCTCGAATCAATCCAGTGTTACAGTTCAAAGGGATTAAAACGAGAGACAGAAAGAGAGAAAGGGAAGAGCTGAAATGAAAGAAGTTTGAAAGAAACAAAAAAATTGTTGTCTTCGGGGAGCTATGTACTTTCTCCAGGGAGTTTTCCTACTAGATAATCTTTGAGATGGTGGAACAAGGTATTTAAATCTCTGTTTCAATACAGGAAAAGGAAGAAGAAAGTAAAGAGCCAGCAAAAGGAAAAGGTGCCTTTTTTCTGGCAAAACAATCTACCTCTTAAAAAAAAAACAAACAACTTGCTGTATCCTACTGATAATTATGCCTTCAGCAAATGGTCTTTTAAATTCAAATGTATTTTTCTGCTGAGAATCCAACACTTGGCCTTGAATAATCTTCTTTCAACCTGATAATGTTGGGGTTTTGTGGATGCATATATATATATATATATATAAAAAGTTGTGTTTGGGACGTATTTGAATTTTTGCTTTTTAGTGGGAACTGTGTCCTTCCCTGTGTAGGTCAACAGACCCAACACCAAGAAAGCATCAATGAGAGCTCCCTGCTGGTCCCAGATCGATGGCACTGGCACTGTGCCCCAGCACCAAAGCTTCTGCAGTATTTTTCAGGTTACTTTTACGGGCTTCAAGGAAGCTTGCAGGATTTTTGATGCCAGGTGTTGTGTGGCTAAGAGGCCTGGGTCCGGAAACATACGTGGGTAACAGAAGTGCCATGCCAAAAATGCGGCACCGTTTAATGATCTGTGTAGGAGAAGTTTAATCCTTTGGGTGCGAGGTTTATAATTCCACAGCGGATTAAGAGTCTTTGCCATTGAAAACTCTATGTTGGTGACTGATTTTTTTATCTAACCTGGATTTGGGCCTGCAAACTGTATTTTCATACGAAAAGACAGAGTTCGGGTATTCAGGTGTTCAAGCTAAGCATGCTAATACAAAGGCACCTTATGGCTAAGAAAAAAAAAGTGGGTAAAAAGAATTTCTCCTAAATTGAAAAGAGAGTTTTGAATCGGTCCCGAATTCAGTTCCAAAGAGCCGAGATAAAACTGGGCAAGATAGTCTGCTCCTGATTTTATTTTCAGTTCACTGTAATTACAGTTCTGATGCTATGAATTAGCTGCAAAGAAAAGCCTGATTGACCTGTGCGAGGAGAGTGTGCTTTTCCAGACGGGTGCTATCACTGTTAAGAAAAAAGAGCCTTTTCGTGCCTAGCACAAGGCTTGCTTTCCTTTCTGGAAATTCCAAATTTATCAAAGTTATTACAGCGAAGTAATTCACTGGCAAAGGTCCCCTCTCCGTTTCTATCCTCTCTGACCACCTTTTGCTTTTAATGCCTGTAAACCCATGGGTCTGATCCTGCCCTAGTGCCGGCAGTGCCCCAGCAAGAGGAACAGCAGCCAGCACTTGTGTGAGGCCGAAGGGACGTGCATGCCTGCTAGCACGCACCGCTGCAATGATACCCTTTAGACTGCCTGCCTGCATGCCTGTCAGAGCGCCTTCCAGCCAAGCAGACATTCAGCTTAATAAAATGGGCGTTCGGCTTGCGTTAATCATTCGGGTTACTGCGAAGCATTCCCACAAAGTCTGTAAATATCCACACATCGGTAGCATTGTCCCTGTAAAAGGATTAGCCTCTTTAATTAGATCTATCATCCCCTTTTACGAACGTTTCTCTAAGAGATACAGTGGTAGGAGCGCCGTACTGGCGAAGATAAATTGCCTCCTTTGAGAGAGCGACGTTTCTGCCATTGAGATGGGCCCTTTGCCGGGGTCCTTGTTTTGCCCCATGAAGCCGCCATTCAGGTACGGCGGGGCTGAGGGTGCCTTGTTCAAGCTCAGAAACTATTTGTGGCGCTGTGGCAGACTTGGACTTTCCAACTGGCACCGAGCAGAAAGAGACGCTTGTTTCCCTGCTATCGGAGAGGGGGAAAAAAAAAAGAAGGGGGCCAGTGCAGGTGGTGCTCCATCAGTAAAACGCTGTTGGAAGAAAAGCTTGCAGGTGCTGGCTCTGAAAATGGACGGGTGCTTCCTGGGCCCGGGGCGAGCTGAAGAGGACTGCCAAGGCCAGACAGAACTGCTCTGTTGCCTTAAGAGTGCATAAAAAAAGATGTTTCAATGCTGTCGTCGGATCTGGGTGGTTTGCCACGGAGGACAAAAAGTCTCCTGTAAAATTGGATTTAAATAGTCCTATCTCACTTGTGCTCTGGGTGACCAGATTCAATTGTGCCGGTGTCCCCTCTGCAGTATGATATCATAGCTTCAGAGGAAGGCTTTATTTAGAGGTCACATTAGTTTGTCCTGTGGATGTAATCATTTTTTGTGTCACGGACAATGTTTTACTGTGAAGATATGGGCCAGATGGCTCAGCCACTTGCAGTCCGGAGTTAAACAGGCTCTTTATTGTGGGTGAATAAACAGAACCTATTGTCCCCTGCTCGTGAAACTCTAGTGTCCACCGCCGGGTAAAGATGAAGTATGAAATTTTCACGGCTGAGGGAAGAATATGTAAAACAACAAGTAAAAGGGGTGTGGGCTTCCAAAACATATCCTCATTGTCCGTTCTGGTTTTTTTTCTCTCAGTAAATATCTGTGAGGTATTTCCATGCCTTGCCATTGTCTGATGTTGCTAAGCGCTTGGGTCCCCCTCATCCTCTGCCCCCAGCCCGGCGAGCATCTTCCACCATGACTGCCCCCATGGCGGGGCTGTGGGGCTTGGGAGCATCACCCCAGGATTTCCTGCTCGTAGCCCCCTGTATGGGTGTGGTGTCTGGGCAGGTAGATCATTGCCAAGTCCGTCTCTGGTTATTTATTGCTTTATATCCCCGAAAGCTCCCCCTTGGCCATGACTCTCCTGTGAGCTGGTAGCACACAGAGCGCTGGCCAGCAAGTGAGTAGAGAAAAAGGTATTTTCCTCCCGACCAAAGAGGTCAAATTCATTTTTTCCCCCATTTTTTTCCCCCTAGGCCTGGCATAGTAGTTCAGAGGGTTTTTTTCCTAAAGAAAACATACATTTTCTGTTTAAACTCACCCCATCCATAGTTTCCTATATGGCAATGTCAGAAGTATTTCTTTCCTCTCTCTAATTGCAACCAAAGCCAACCTTGACTGGCAAGGAGAAAGTCCCTGACAGGTTTGGGTTCAGTCCAGACCTTCTCAGAGAGTCTGTCAGCCAACTGTTTGACAGTATGCAAATGTATGCAAATGGGGGGACACTGGCCGAACACCTGCAGAAAGTGTCCATCCCCACTCCCGCTATGCTCTACCTCCTCCGCACGTGGGGCTTTGAAATGCTGCTTCGTCTCCCTCTGTCAGTTTATTATGCGTTCGTCAGCAGAACGTGGGGCTGGTGAAAACGGCGCTCTTTGTCCTGCCGGGCGGCAGAGCCCCATGTGGAAGGGCCAGTGCCAGGAATGGTGCGATGGCTTCCATCCAGCCCTTGTGAATCCTCCTTTCTGTCTTTTAGGACCTTCCCTTCAGCATCCCAACCCTTTTGGGGTTGCCCGTGTCAAGGAAGGCCTTCTGTTTTCCTGGGAGTAAAGACATCATGTCGGTGGAGTCTCAGCCGAACAAAAAGGCTCTTTCTCACCAGCAGCTGGAGTGCAGGGCTGCGAGGGGCTGTGCATGCGCCGCATGAAAACCTGCAGCCGACTCCAACCGGTGAGGGAGGGAGGGAGGAAGGAAGGAAGGAAGGAAGGAAGGAGAGGCACCTTGAATAAAGCAAAGTTGCCGGCCGCGTACTGGCTGCCGAAGAGAAATGCTGGCTGCCGCTGCCATCGGGAGCAGCTGCGAGTCTCCTGTGTGCCCCCATGGAGCAGCCCCTGGAGAGCTGGGGGGTCCAGTGGGGTCCGGCGGGGGGGCTCCATGTGCATGAGGGACACTGGGTGTTTTGCTCCCCTAAGTCGATGTAGTGGGAAGGAGAGAGAGGGAGGCATTTTGGAGTGCTCTTTAAATAGAGAAGGGCTGCAAATTTGGGAAAGTTTGGGACCTTCAGCCTGAATCCAGACCCTGGATGGGAAAATCGCTGAGTTTTGGGAACATGCTGGTTGGATCAAAGATATATATCCCACACCAACTTCTAGTCAAAGGCGGGTGTGAGCCCTTCCAAATCCTGTGTAGCAGCTTCAGTTTTGGATAGCTAAACATCCAAGCCAGTGGTGACCGGGTGATGGGTCTGAGGACCACATGGAGACATGGCCCTCCAGCTCCCAGAGAGCTTACTGCTGAGACTGGACCACAACCCGAAACAGCTCTGACTGCTGTCAGGGCAGCAGGCGCCTTCCTCTGATCCATGGTCTCAATTAAAAATTGCTAGCCTGATGCCAATGCTGGGTGTCCCATGTGTATCTGACTCTACCATATGCAATTGCATGGCTATAAAGTCATAACCCACGGGTGTTGACCATGTGGCAAGCTGTGGTTAAACAACACGTTGTGTGCCATAAGCCTAACTTTACACCACAGCGATGGTTAAATCAGGGCTCCTGAGGCTGTCTAGAGAGAGCAGTGCCGGTGGAGGTAAGATCTGCACTTTGCTCAGTTGCTTGCATTAGGAGAAGCCAGGTCATGCTGGACTTGAAACCCATGCGGTAAAATGTCAGTAAATATTTCAGAACAGGAGGCAGTGTATAGACACCGCAGCCGGGTGTAATGCCGAGCTTTGAGTGTCAAAGACCTGCCTTTGGACTGCCAAAATATGAGAAATACCCTTTAGGCTTGGGATACCAGTCGTCTTGGAAATGCAGGCAGGCTTCTGCTGAAAGCCAGGTGGACTTAAAGTGGTTGGTAATGGTTCCTAGGGCTTTTTCTTTGGCTGGAGATGGATAAGAAATGGGCTGTTGTGAAGGGACGGGGATGGACAGTTAGTAGGGTGCCTACCAGAGCTCCCCTGGCACCAGCTTTGTCATCTGCCCCCCCCGGAACAGGACACTCAGAGGGACCTGCTCTAATTCTCACTGCACCGTATGGAAATTAGTTCACACTTTCTCCAGAGAGAGAAAATAAGTGCTCCTACTTTCTGGCTTCTCCCCCCCCCCCCCCCCCCCCCCCTTCTTACACTTTGGAGCCCAAGGTAGCTGCATTTAGCAGCTTTAGTGTCCTTTCATTGCTGCTGCTTGCAGGGTTGTGGTCACTCAGGCAGCAGTAACTTTGAAAAAATGACCCGTCTACACCCAAACAATAACAGAATCCCCCTTTTTATGTTGGCAACGCCCACCGCTTTCTCTTTGCTTCAAGACTCCCCACGTAGACGCAACTGTTTGACCAGCCTTCTTCTGAACAACTTAATTAAGCAAAAGAAAAAGTGTCAGTTTCTGCCAACCTCACAAAAACAGAGCTGTGGGGGTAAAAAGGGGACGCGGCATCAGCCCGCATTCCTCAATGGGCTAACGAAGGGAGACCCTCGCTTTGCAGCGCTGCCAGGCACAGCCAGGGTTATCGCGACATACTGCTTCACCTGCCGCCCCGGCCGCGATGGGAGCTGGCGTGACCCGTGTCCCGTGGCACCTAGGTGCCCCGGGAAGTGCCGGGCGCTTGGCACGGCCGGAGGCACATGTGTGTGCCCCTTCCTGTCGGAGTCAGCCTGGGGAATCAAGCAGTTTTCTAAGCTGTATGAAAAGGGGAGCCCCTTTTTTCCTGTCGGGGCCAGGTGTGAGCTTAGCAGACCAAACCACTCGTGCTCCCACCACAGGCTGAGGGTAGCTCTGGAGGCTCCCAAATTTCCCTGCACCCGTGCTGAGAGCCTGTATTGCACACATGGATCTGCAGCTATTGCAAAACCTCCCTTCCCCAAGCAAAAATGCCAGAAGAAGCTAGCGCTTATTTCTTTTCCTTCAGAGACTGGATCTGCTCCATGAGCGCTGCAGCATCCTCTTAGGCTGGCGAGGCTGCTCCTTACCCAGCCAGCTGCTCTCTGTCCAAGGAAAGGGATGAGGCTCTTACCACGAGTGCTTCAAGAGCCTGAGCTTTCATTGCTTTTTTCCAAGGGAAAAAAGTTGCTCTTAACCGAGGAGTGAACGATGGAGCAGAACTGTCTCCCTGAGTTATGTTCTCCCCTTCTGTCTTTATCTCCATTAAAAGAGCATAAATTCATTTTAGGCTACAGTTCTGCAAAGGTCGGGGGCTGCTCTGACTTTGCACAGTGCGCCTACCGCCTCTGAAATCAATGGGCCGGCTGTTCACCCCACACAAGCAGAGCGCGCATGTGGGTCTTTGAAGGACCACGGCTTTATCTGGAAGAGAGTTAGGCTTGGGTTGTTTCTTTTCAGATAAACACTGCATTTTGCTTGCGCGTTGCCCTATTCTCTCCCACCCCAGCCACCTCTTTTCTTTAGTCATAGCTGGCAGGCAGGAGTCTACATACTTCTGAGCAGTCCTCCCTCTAGTCCTCAAACCAGATGGATAATTTTTTAAATAATAAAAACTAATAAAGCAAAATGGGTCTCCAAGCCCTTAAATGCTTTGCTGTATTTTCTTGGGCTCTTCCAGTCCTGATATACTCTCTCATTTAAGAATAAAGGAAGCCAGCCATCAGAAGTTACATTCCCGAAGCAGTGTGATCTCTTGCAATGAAGGTGTTTTATCCCCTTTTGAATTCTGAGATGGGAACAAATACGGCAGATGCTGGGGCATGCTTTGCTGGGTGGGACTGCAAACACGAGGGCAAAGCCCCGCTCCAGATGTGGGCCAGAACCAGCACAAACCTCAAATGCTGTCCTCAGCTGCGGCATCTTGAGACCTGCAAAACTCCCTCATGCTGGCAGATGCACACACGCACACAAACACATACACATACAAATACACACACAAACACGTACACAGAGTAACGGATGGCGTTGTAACTGCAGTGCTTGGGACGCAGCGGCAGACGGTGGCAGCCTGCAACCCCTGGCAAATAAAACTGACTTTGGGGTGCAATCGCACGCTGTTTTTACCTGATTACACAGCCACGAGGTGCAGAGGGAACTTTTTACAGTGTGCACTGGTGCAGACAAGGCCGCTGTCCTGTGGAAAGCAGCAGAGTCTGCCGGCGTGAGTTGTGCCGGCTTTTCACAGCGTTATGAGCTTAAAGCAAAGGGGCGTTTGCTCGCCAGCATCCCGGCGTTGCCTGTGAAATGACGACTGCTCCAATATTAAAGGGTAAAGAAGTGAGAAACCTTTTTTTGCAGCCTCCGACTGTTTCATTCTCTCGACGCAACGGTACAGGAGCGGCGGCCTTTATTGTGATTAATATCTGGGAAGCTTCTTAACAAGGCTTAGCTTGATAGGTGGCTCTTGTTGGAGGAAATTTATGGCCTGGTACTTCCTCAGTGAGACTTCCCACGTTGAATTGTTGAACATTACTGACCCTGATGCCCAACACGAGGGGGTGGGGATTTACACAGATGTCTGGTAACTGTGGAAGGTGCAAAAATCCAGAAGAACAACCTGCATTACATCCATTGGAAGCGGCTGGTTAACAGAGGTCAGGGGGAGGCCCGAGCCAGTGTGTGAGCCTCAGTGTTTTGGTGCAGTTTGTTTTTTGATTAGTGCAGTTCATGACCGGGCCATCCCACCTGAATAACAATCAGTGTGATTCACAGCGGGCCAGGAGAGGGCAGGGACGCCCGCCGCGCCGCCCATATGGAGCCCAGCCCTGGGAAGTGCAGAACCTTCCCAAACCCAGATGGTTCGGCTTGACGGCTTTGGCAAGGCACCAGCAATAACCTATGACGATATGAAATTATCAAGATCTCGACCCCCCCCACTTCCCCCCCTTTTTTTCCCTGCTCACCCCCCCTCCTGCCTCCCTCTGACTGTATGTACAGAAACAAAGCCATATGGGAAAGGGAGCGCGGCTGCGGATTAATGAACATGCATGAAATGGAGATCGGCTGCCGCTTAACGATGCAGTCATTAAAAACTAGTGTCTGCACGCACTTTTCTTTTATTTTTTTTATTGTGGGTTTTTTTTCTTTTTATCTGACGCTATATTTGCCTTCATAAAGAAAAAGGCGAGCAGATGGGAGGGCAAGGCTGGGCTGCTGGTGGCAGGAGGTTGTGAGCATCAGCCCTCCCGTGCAGGCGGAGGTAAAGCGTTTGGGAGCGGCACAGGGAGCCGGTGCCTGAACCCTCACTGCTGCCGTTTCCGCTGCTTGCGGGGGAAAATCTCCACCTGCGATGACTAGTTCCCATTAACATGAACAGGCTGGATTTCTCAGGATAAATGAGATAATTACAGTAAGCAGCAGCTGGAAGAGCCTGAGCGACACCTTAGAAATAAGTAAAATTAAGTCCTGGCTGCTGATGGTCGCTGAGCATCTCGCTGTTTTGGGGGAGGGCATGGGTGGGATGCACCTGGGAGGTGCTGGGCGCCCAGGGTGGGAAGGGTGGGTGCTGTGCTGGGTCGGCCAAGGTTTATGAGTGCCTCCACAGGAGCCTGTGGACAGGATTTGGTTTGCTGCCAGCAGCCGGGAGACCCTGCAGTGGGGGGACAGAGAGGAGCCTTTTGACCAGCTGGTTTCAGAAAGACATGTAGACCTCGGAGCAGGAGGGCTGGGGTTTAATAAACCAAGTGGCTCCAGGAAAGGGGTAAGTTTTAGCTGAAAGGGTGCTTGTTTGGGAGAGCGTATGAAACGGGAGGAGAGGAAGCACTGCTGAGAAGCCACCAGCCTGAAGATCTCCTGCTCTGCGTCTTTCGTTCACCTGCCCCCTCCCAAAGGGCACTGCTTTCTTCCCCCCTGCTCCCTTGTTGCTCTGTGCTTGAAAATTCAGGCTCCGTATATTAGCAATAAAGCTGAGACCTGTGCATAGCCTGTGTTGACTATCACTGTCCTTCAGGGTAAAGTATAACATATAAGTGGGATTTGGTGTATTATTACTTTTAAAATAATTCCTCCCCTCAAAACAATCTAATTTGTAATCCCAAGTTTCCAAACATACAAGATGAGAGATGCTCGGCCAAAGAACTAGAAGAAATCATTTACACAAATAGCTTGTACAGTATCCTTTGAACATTGTGCTCTAAATCTTTTTAGTCTCATGAGTATTCATAGTGTTTTTCAAATAATTTGAAAGCGATTTCTTAATGAAGGCTAGAATATCCCTTTTAAACTTCTAAGTGCCGTTGTTTTCCTTTGATCACCTCTATACATTCCATATTCCAGCGCCCTTCTCTCTGCTGCATATTCATGTCCTCGGGATAATTTAAAGGCATACTTGCATGTTTGACAGTGATAAATAAAGCTCATCCATCATATAGCAGAACCTCTGGGGAAAATTAAATATCCCCAGTTTCAGCGCCGTTACTGTCTGCATGATTATGAACCTGATCCAAAGCTCGTTGAACCGGTGGCAATATTTAATGAGCCAGCAGAATATTTATTCTTGGTTAAAAAGAAAGAAAACCCATACAACTTATTTTTGGCAGTTACAGACAGTGAGATGTTGCAAAACCTTACTGCTGACTGCCCGTCTTGCTAACCAAACATTGTGATTTCTTCCGGGTGCAACCTTGGTACATCTACAGAAGAGGATGGATGGAGCATCAGGTCTGTGCTCTGGCTCAGCACACTGCCCACCTGATTACTCTGAAAGATGTGTATTTTATTTGCTTGCAGGATATAAACATTATGTTTTTGCATGCCTTTTCAGCAGTGTGAAGCCATTACAGCAGCTCGCTCCACCTCGTGAAACTGTGGCTGGAAGGCTGTCTGCCTCTAGGAGACCCATGTGCTTGTCCTAGAGATGCTGCTGCTGCTCCTCAAAAACGTAAATATTAGACTATTTACCACCTGCCCTCCATGTCCCAGAAGTGATGCTGGTACCAGTCCTCGCAGGAGCTCTCCGACGTGGCAAAGCAGTATTAGATCTGTATTACAGAGGGAGAAGCAAAGGAGAAGGAAACCTGCACCAGGCCCAAACGCGTGCGTCAGGTTAGCTGGGGTGGGGACGTGGGCTCGCCCCAGCTTCGGTTCTCCCTCGCAGGCTGGTGCATCTGAAATTTGGGGGGGTGTAGGAGGGATTCCTGTGCTAGCCTTGGCACAGGCCGGCTGTGTGGCGAAGCACTGAGCCCTGCCTGGCTGCTCAGCCTGAAACCCAGTGGGTTGTTTACAGTCAGGGTTTATTTGGGGAGGAGGGAGGCACCAGTTTGGGATGGGGAAGTTTTTATGGGCCTGTTTTCCCAGCCACCAAAACTACCCCAGCAACCAACTGCACCAGCAGAAGAAGGAGGCCTCGAAATCAAGTCAGTGACTCAATGGCAGGATGCTGGGATGCTTTTTTCTTGGATCCTGCCCATCCTCACATCCCAGCCTGGATGGACCAAAGAAAAGAGAAAGCTTCCCGGGGCAGGAGCTGGAGCGAAGCAATGCCACGAACCGGGGTGGGAGGGAAACATGGAGCAGGATTTATCTCACTTCCTTCAGGGCTCCTGTGTCCCCTCGTCCATCCTAAGGCAGGTGTAGGGAAGGCTGGGTGCCTCTGCACCTCCCATAAGAGCAAAACAGAGACAGGACAGCCAGTTTGGACCAGGCAGTTAATTTTTGGATAGTTAAAAGCAGGTGTGATCACTACCCAACCTTCATGATCTTCTGGGGGAAGATGCTGTGCAGGAGGGAGACCTCGTGGCTGCCCAGCGAAGGCCCGAGGCAGCAGTGAAGGGCTGGAGGAGCTGAGGTGGGACACAGGGAAGGGCACAGCACAACTGCATTTAGCTGTGCATTGCCAAGCCACCAGCCAGAGTGCAGGTAGTGGCACAATCACGTAAATCATGGCCGATGCTTCTAGGAAATTTACAGCTGACCAGTGAAAAATGAAACAGCCTGACCTTTCTCTTCGGGCTACAATGGCTGTGCTGCCGCTGGCCCCGCTCCCCTCCAGACCGCTGGAGAGCCAGTTGCTATAGCTGTGACATTCCCCTCGCAGTTGCCTGAGAAACGTGCCGAAGCCCCTGGCCGACACCTCCCGCTCTCAGCATCCCCCCCTCTGGCACTCAAGATGCTTTATGTGCCGATCCCAGTGTCCGAAGGCGCAGGCGGAGGTTAAGACCTTGTCCCGTATTCTGTCCCTACTTAGCAGGATCCCTCTTCAATGCTCTCACCCGGAGCAGGAGATGATCATGTTTAGTGACCTGTCACACTAGTACTTCAGGCTTTTGTTCTGGGAAATTGGCCTTCCTCTTTTCGATGTGAGAGGATTTGGGCTGTGTCATTAGACCCATCAGCCTGCCAAGGTTAAGGGAGCAAGGAGAGAAAGCTGTTTCTCCATGAGCAGCGGCAGGTCTGAAACGTCTCACCTCCTTTGAAGCAGAGGTTCCCATCCCGGCGGCATTAAAGCGGCCCCCGGACGGGAGGCAGAGGGCTCTGCCGCTCACGCTGGGTGGTGAGTGCCCAGGCAGAAAATGAGCTGCTCCCTAGTCTTCACGGGCGTATTGCAAACCTCCGCCCCGAGAGTAACCACCTTGGTATCTCGGTGTCTGAAAAAGAAAAGGAAAAAAAAAATAATCGTCATCTGCCAGCCAGAGCTGTAGACTCTGTTCCTCCCTTACTTAGATTTGCCCTTGGCAAATTTTATCTGGAAGGCTGATGGGAGGAGGACCAGGGATTTTAGGCCTCCTCTCCTAGAGAGCTTGTTTTAAAGGCACCAGGGCCTTTCCTCCTATTCCCAGGAGCCATATAAAACAGACCCTGTAAAAACCTGCTGAGTGAACTGTGGCACCCTGAGGAACCTGGCGCTAAGTTTTGCCCCAGCCATCCTGTGCCAGGGAGGGTGCTGTACTCCCCCCCTGCTAAACCTAATGCCTGGAGAGCAGCCATGCAGCGTGGGCGGGGGTCTCCTCTGCCTGCTTGATGTGGGAGACAGGCAGCTGCCCTTTGCGTGGCTTTGCCTTCTCCTGCCATGGCCTGGACCTCACCAGCGATAGGTACCTCCTTGACATGACCGTCTGGGGTTAGAGCCGGGGTGAGTTGTACTCAGTGGAGTGGTAAGAGGTGAGGGAAGTGGTTGTGTCTCTGCCATCTGCCTCCTAGGAGCAGTGTGCTTTTCTTAATGCTGTTGTGCCAGCAGTGCACCACTGCCCACAGCTGGCTGGGAAAAAAAAGGGTGTTTCTGAAATACCTTCTCCTTCCTGGTCCATTTTGTCCCCTTTCCTTTTACAGCCAGTCTTTGGAGTGTCAGACTGTGAAGGTTTTTGCTGGCTGCATTGCTAGCTCTAGCTCAGCAGCTCCCCTGGACTTTATCTGGGGGCTCTGTGGGTGGGAGCACTGAGGAGCAGGGATCTGGGTGGCCCAAGCCCAGGGATGCAGCCAAGGATGCGGAGCAGGGCTCGGGCAGGGTCCCCAAGGGGACAGAAGTACATGGGGCTTTGGAGGACAAGACTCCAGAGGAGCCACCCTGGGGGGGCGCTAATCATGGCCACAGTTATTGGGTCCTTAGCCACCAATGTCACTGATATTGCTGTGTACTGATGGAAGAGATTTTCTCCATTACTTTCTCAATTCACATCCCTAGGGAAGGGAGCCTGTGGGCCTGGGTAGCAAGTGAGCACAGCATGGTGGTGTCTTAGCATTTTTGGGATGGAGCTGGACTCCGGGCTCTGTGCTGTGAGGATGGCCTTCGATGCCTTGTGCTGAGGGAACAACCTGCCTGAGGGGACCTTTGAAGCTTCAGAGTGTCTTCCTGGAGATTCATCCCATGTGAGGTTGGTTGGAGCCTGTGTGAGCGCTCCTGCCAAGCCACTGCTTCTCTCCCTGTGAGCTGCATTGGGTCGGCGTGGAGCGCTGATGTTTTAGATTTGGGAGTTATCTCGTTGATCTCAATTTTGTTGAGCATGACTCAATGGCTCCTAATCCTTTTTCTCCAAATTCTTTCTACTGAGGGTGCTGTTGGTGCTCTATGCCAACGTGATCCAACTCCAAAGAGCTGTTGCTATTCCAGTCACTTACTGCCACGTTCAATACCTATTTGTACCCCATGCGATGTAGTGTTACAACACTGCTGCTCTGCCAGCCAGTTGCAGGGTGGTTTTGTATGCGTAGGAAGGCTTATACCCACGTTTCAGGTTCAGACCAAAGACTGAGCGTGCTTTCTGCGTAGTGACTGTGAAATAAGCTGGAACTGGAATTTACAGTACTTTGGCTCCACTGCAGTAACCCTCCACGGTAAATTTAGGCAACTTACTTTTCAGTGGAAGAGTGGACTTGCATCCAGGCTGAGGGTGCCTGACATGCACCAGGGGTGAACACCAGGGAAAGCAAGCCGTGCAAAACTGTCAAAAATGAGTGGGGTTTCAACATGGAGAGTCCCATCCAAGCCTTGAGCATTGCATATGCTCTCTCTTGATCTCCAGCCCAGCCAAATTGAGACTGACCCTGGGCAGGCAGGGCTGTTACCCCGGGGACACCAGGTCCAGCAGGGCTTGCTGCTCTTGGCCGGCTCGGTGGCGGAGGTGCCTGCAGGTGGCTTCGGATGGCGAGCCAGGTCCAGCAAAAGGTTTGTAACTCAACGAGCAAAGCAGGTTGAGCGCTGGCAGCGTCGGGCCCTGCTGTGCAGCTTTCAGTGGTCTGTTTCTGGGTGAAGAAGGAAACCTGGGGCTGGGGAACGGTGGCCCCACACGTCCTCGTTGGTGCCTCTGCTGACGGCTTTGTAAAAGAAACCGGACATGCCCGGACAGTGCGACCCTGGCGTGGGAGCCCCGGGAGGAGGGAAGAAGGGAAGCGCATGCAACGTCAGGTGTCACGCTCGGACCTGCAGCGTGCGACACCTCCCTGGGCCGGCGAAAACGGGTAGGTCAGGACAGCAGCTTTTTGTTGCGATCTGATTACAGCCTTTCTGTTCTTGCTGACCCTTTGCTGTGGGGTTTTTTTTTTGTTTTGCTGTTTTTTTGTGGATTTTTTTTTTTTACTTGAAAGAATTAAAAAGTACAGCTTCCATGAATAAATATAACTCCTAGCTCCATCTTATTAACTAAAAGCAATTTAGGCTAAATACAGTGAATGTTAACAAAAAGCCAAGAATAGAAAATTGTTTAAGTGGCCAAAGAAACTTTCTCCCATTGTGATGCAAGCCAAGCTATGCCAGCTATATGTAAATGTATGCAGTAGGCTCTGTGCATGTGTCCACTTTGAAGTTGCCATCTGAATTTAATTCTGCCTTTGTGATTAAATCAGGCCATTACGTTTAATCTCACTTAATAGTAAGAAACGCTCTTTGTTGTTTTCTATAGGCAACATATTCTGCCCCTAACATATACAGCTTGGCATTCACACTTTACTATTAATCCCCGATGGCTGATAATTGCTTCATCTCCAAGTTCTCTGTCCAATTCACAAGGGAACTGATTGCAACTATTCTTCCCCTATACATTAATGCACTGTTTTGGTCTTACTTCTTTGGCTCAGTGAACCCTATCAAGCTGTCCACATTTTCTGGGCATGTGGGCGTATTGTAAGTTGTTAAATTAAATTCTGCGCTGACCCCCTAAACACCAGAATCTATTAGTGCTGCAAGTTAGCTGATTGACAAGTGGGGCTACTTTTCCACTCAAAAACCTGACATAAAAAACCCCCCAGGCTAAATAAGGCTGAATATTTTGTTTCAAGTCAAAGTCTGAGGTCTTCTGCCTGCTGTCTTTCTATTTACAATTTCATTACTGCAGCAGGATCAATTGTATTATTACCGTGGTATTGTTTCATTGATCTTACATATGTCAGTCGGGAAATTTCTTTGGAAAAAAGACCAAGTATCTGGACGATGTCTTTAGTTTGCTTGAATCTGGAAGCCCGTGCAGAATTTTTTTCTAAGTATATTCAATTCAGAGAGCTGTTTTGGGGGGGGCTTCTGTTTTCTTTTTTTTTACCTTCCCAGAAGATGGCCCTAATTCATAATTACTGAATTATGCCCGAGGAGCCTCAGACTGTCATTATTTTGCCAGAAATGTAAAAAAACCTCGGTGCGGATTCCTGCAGGGAGACCAATTGAAAGAGACACTCAAACTCCCCAGGAACAAATACCAGCAGTTTGGGTTTCCTTTCCTTTACCAAAAGCCTGCATTTAAACAGATGCCTAGGCTTTTCCATCACAGAAGAAATAGACTGATATAGTGAAAACCACATATTAACAGGGTCTTACTTATTTCCACTGCTAGCAGTGTTATAATACCTTCCGTAGCTGCTGAGCAGGGACTGCAACTACATATTATTAGATGAGTGACTGTCACAAGTTATTCACATTTCAGAGTGCTGCAGTGCTATACAGCATTTCTTCACTCTGATTAGTTTTCATTGCATTGACTGTATTAAAATAGATCTTCTTAAGTTGTCATACAAAGTTTTTGAAGTACTGATTTGGGCCATGCGGACAGTGAGAAAATCTGAAATTTAATAGCAATGGCTTTTTTTTTTTAAAGCTCACAGGTATGGAAAGGCTAAAATCCATCGTGCATCACAGCAGAAGTTACCTGCTAACCAACATGGGTTTAGACGACATGGCTGCAGATTGTAATTTGTAGTCACAGAATCATAAAAAATTGAGGTGGGAAGGGGCCTCGGGAGGTCTGTGGTCCGACCTCTTGCTCTAAGCAGGGCTAACTTTGAAATTATATCAGGGTGCTCAGGGTTTTGCTGATTTTGGTCCACTGCCTCTTGTCCTTTTGCTGCATGCCTCTGAGACGAGTCTGGCTCCATCTTTTCTGCTCCAGGTAAGCAGCAGGAGACTGCTGTTAGTCTCTCCTCAGGCTTTCCTTCTCCAGGCTAAACAAATCCAGTTCCCTGTCCCATAAGGACTGATTTTCTCTCTGGCCATATAAAAGCATCCACAAGCACTGAATGTGGCTTTGTCAGTCACAACAGACTCAAGTAGCAACCATATTCAGGTGGCATGCAACCCTGCCTCTTCTACACCATACATGGTCACCTTGCCACATTTGAGACATCGTCAGACCTCAGTGAGCTCCTTCATGGATGAAGGGAAAATGTTGTCACTGAATGTGGGCAAAGTGAAGGTTATAGTGATGGGCAGACAAAACCAAACAGAAAATTTTGCTGCTCCCGTGAAGTCTTCCTATGTGCATTCACAGCTGGAGTTGGGGAGCCTCCCTGGTCTCCTCACACGTACCTTTCCTAACCTACATTCAGGGCAGGCTTTTTATGATGGGCTAGCTACAAGATATTTTCCTGACCTGGCAGATGCCAGATCCAGCCTTCAATACTCGGGGCTGGTCCACAAGAGTGTGTGATACCTCAGACTGGGAAGCCATCAGCTGATGGTGGCTGATACCGAAGTCTGCAGCACATCTTCTGCAAATCCGTCTAAGCTGTCCTCTGCTCTCTGAACTGGCTTCTCTGAATCTACTGTGCTGAGCGCAAGGTCTTGCCCTATAGTTTCACAATGGCCTAAGCTCAGGACGTCAGAAAGATCGTTTCCTTCTTCAGCACAAAGTCTGCAAGTGACGACCCCGCTTGTCACGAGTTAGGGATGATTCCTCTGTGCAGGTACGTTGTCTGTGTAGGCAGCAGAGCTCTCTCAGAGTCCTGGCTGAAACTGGGCAATCAATTCTCTTCTGTGCTTAGGTTTGCCTCAGACCTTCTCTTTCACTGTGGCAAGTGAAAGCTTTTATGGTTGCCTTCGCCAGGACCGACACAAAGGAAGAGGTACGTGTAGGAGATACTCCACCAGGAAGCCCCGTGGAGTTTTCTGCAGAAATTACCCCAAGGAGCTGACCTAGGGCAATATTTTGGAATTTATTGTAAAACCGCTGAAAGAAAAGTGAAGGATATTTTTATCATAATAACATTCGAGTCACTTGAAAAACACCACTCTGAGCCCCAGATAACCAGAAGTCAGAGGCTATGGCACAAATCCCTCAGGCTTTGAGAATTATCTAAGGATGAAAATCTGCTCGCGCTAATTTGTGATCTCTCTGTAATCAGTGCCTAATGGAATTGCTGTAAAAAAATCCCAATAACTGCTAGCACAAAAAAATCATGTAGCTAAATGTAAGTGTTTTGTAATCTCCTTCCATAAGTCTAAAAATCTTGAGGAGTAGAAGATAATCTGAGCCTCATCTTTTCATTTCTTTCCTTCTTTTCTCTTTACTTATAGGCCTTCAGTTCAGAATCAAATGTTTTATTTGGTTCACGTACATTTTTCTTCCCATTTTGTTGTTTGTTCAGGGTGGCTACAGTGAAACTGGTGTCAATTGATCAGAGCGAAATCATTGTGATTTATTAGCCACTTCTAGAAAGGACAAAGCCAGTGTGACCCAGAGGGCCATAAATTTTTGTCTACATCAAGCACGAACAGAAGAGGGTCTTTTTTTTTAAAATGTAGATGCAGCTCCAAAGTTTGTGGCTTGTATTTCTGCCGTCGTCTTGCAGAATCTCCTACGATTCCTGCAGTTTAGAGCCAGCTACGTACTGTATTTCCATAACCAGGAGCACACATATGCTCTGGAGTTGAATGATTTATTCAGAGTGAACCTTCCCAGTGATTTTCAATAGTTGCCTCCAAATCAGCGTCTCTAAAATGTTGCACAGATGCTTTTTATTTTTATCCTGTTTCAGCCACCTCTTTTGCAAGTAGTTACGTGACTCCTGCGAGGCATTTTAATTAATTAATTTGCATTGCTAGGTTGCCTCACACTGGCTTTGACAAAAGTCACTTTATTTACTTTATAAAACGATCATGTCCTGCTGCACCCTGTAATCTTGCCATAGACAAGGAAATGGCTACATGGGGGCTGGAGACTCTGCTCTTAAAGCAGGAATCTGACTCCGTGAGAGTAAAGGATTTTGTCCTGATGGTTTCCAAGGGCCAGTCTAAGGAAAACTGGTAGGGAGTGAGATTAATGCTCTAATTAAAGGAACAGGAGAGAAACCTGCTAGTTTTGTCTAAGAAGTGATTTGTATTGCAATGAGGCCTTCAGAACTCCCACAGCCCCCAAATGTTGAATGCTGTTTAATAACTCAGTAATGCCTTATTAAGTTATCCATCCATCCAGGTAATTATATAACTTTATTGGCATTTTCTCTGAACTGTGCCACAGCATTAGACTTATTTACATTACTTTGGATCAGACAGAACATCAGAGCTAGCTTTGGGAAGGTGGGCTTAAGTTTCAAGTTGTTTTTTCATTTTCCATTAGAAATTACTCAGGCTAAATGTCAACACGAAGCAGTGTGGATGCTGGTGATTTGGGAGACACCCACAGAAAATCGATATAGAGGTTTGTTCCAAAAACAGCCATAAAAAGTTGCTCCATGTGCTTTTAGTTCTGACCAAACTAAGAGAGCTTACAATGAAGTGTGTACCCAGCAGCAAAATTGGTAGCCATAGAGTCCCAAATAAAGTAAAAATTAATCATATTTATCCTTCCTGTGTTTAAAGACTAATTTAGGTTTTGAACTTCTTCCAGGCTGCCCAGCAGCTGCTTTGGATTTTTTCTTAGCATGAAATGGGGGATGGCAATCCCTGGCCCAAGCCATTTCAGATGTCTCCTTTAAGTGCTTCTTCTTACTCACTGCCTCATTTGTAGGAATACAGAAAAAAAGTTATACCAACTTTAAAAGGACTTTGAAATCACTGCATATGAAGTATGCAACAATTTTATCTTGCTGCTATTCTTATTAATATATCTTTGCGACATTTTCATAATAAAAAGTGTTCATAATTCCCTCACAAAAGCAGAGAAGTGAGAAGTGTAACAAGTAGTGCCTGTCAATGCAGAAACGGCTGCGAGATGACCTGAGCAGGAGCATGATGGCAAGAAAGAGGCTTCTAGTAAGTTGGGCTTTGAAGAGCTGCCTTTCATTTTATGTTCAGAGGCTGTGTTCCCGGAGTCTTTACCCCTATTGCAGCAAAAGCCTCCAGATCAACTCCAAAGACTTTTTATTCCTAGAAGTACTGTAATGTGTGCACAACTCTGAAAGCACATGGAGGTTTCCGAGTGCCCGGCGATGTCCTGCCCATATCAATGGTGCCGGCAAGCGCACCCAGGCAGGCGGTGAATGCTTGGCAAGCCTTTCCCTGAAGTTGTTCAAGCTGCCCAACCTGCATCTCGGATCCTGCCACCACCCAAGTTGTACAATAACCATCTGGACTAGCCTTGAAGTTTCATTCACTGCATCGGACAAAGTCACCGTTTCTTTTTCATAACAGCTAGCCGCGCCAGCAGCAGGGACGACGTGCTGATTTATTAGGTCTCCAAGCTGTTCTTGGAGGATGCATCCTTTCCCTCCAGGACTCCGGTACTATCTTTATTTAGCCTCATGGATTCAAATGCAGGGCGCCACTCCACCCTCCCTGCCACCTTCCTCTGGCAGGTCACAGCCACGTTACCCGCACGCTTTGTCTGCCAAGTACGAAAGCTGATTAGGGGATGCCTGCAAGCTGACAAAAATAAGGCATTGCACCTTCAGCAGTTGCAGATTATTAAAATGTATTTTATAATTATTAAATATCACAGAGTTAAGACTGCCGCTCCAGTCACCGACAAAAGAAGGATGGGATGCACGAATAACGGTGGGGCGTTTTCTTCTGCTGTGACTGTACGATTCCCGCTGAAGGGTTCGCGCAGGCGAAGCGCTGCGGAGTTACAACCCCGCGGCGAGAGGCGAGGCACGCACGGAGCACCGGGGAAGCCGCCCAGTGCCCAGCGGCGCCACGAAAGCCGCGTTTCCCGGCAGACCCGCTCGGCCCACGCCGCCCCGCAGCGCGGAGCCGCCGGCCGGGGCTGCGGGGAGAGGGCGGCCGCGCCGCCGGCCCTTTAAACCCGGCGCGCCCGCACCGCGCCGTCGCTGGCCAATGGGAGGGCGGGCGCGGCGGGGAGTGGGCGCCTATTGGCTGCGACGCGCGGCGCTCGGAGCGGCGGGGGTGGGGTCATCCGCCGCCGCCGCCGCCGCCGCCGCCGCCGCCGCCGCCGCCGCCGCCCTTCCCCTTCCTCCCCGCTCCTCCCCCCGCCTCCCCCCGCCCGGGGCGCCTCCCGCCGCCCGGCCGCTTGCTTTCGAGGCCCGCCGGGCCCCGGCCGGCCTTTGCTTTCCCCTGTGTCCTGCTGTCCGTGTTTGCGCTGTGGGGAGGGGAGGTCTGAGCAAACGGCGTTCTCGTTTCCCCAGGGGCGTACGGCTGGCGGGAAGGGACTTTCAGTGGAAGAACGGTTCTGCAGGAATAGCTACAAAAAGCAGGAGCCGGAGGTTGTAGGCACACCTGCCTCTCGGTTACCTGTTGAATGTCTTCAGCAGGGGACTCCCGTGCTCTTGGGAGGGCGGCTCACCAGGCCGCAGGGCCGGGGGGGTTGCAGTCAGGGCTCCCCTCGTTTCGCCTTCTCCCCGTGCAGAAGCCGCAGCTGCGAGGGCGCAGGCTGCGGGCTGGGAAAGGGACGATGCAAAGTCAGGCCGAGGGTACGTGTGTACTGACAGCGAGAGCCTGTGGTTGCTGTCAAGCGCAGTGCCGAAGAGAGACGAGGCCTGGACGTGTTATAGGCAAGGTTTTTTGGCCAGAAACGCACACAGGCGGGTTTTGAAGGAGTCTTCTGTGTGCTTCTGTCTGACGGTTTAAACACATGGGAGACCATTTCATGTCCAGCAATGGCTTGGGCTCGTAACATACAAAATCCTTCTGAGAAGCAAACGTGTTGCTGGTGGGGCTGAGAATAGAGCTGCTAATGAATCCTGAAACACACATGGGTGAGAGAGTGTCAGGGGCACCCTTCAGCATCCCTTCCCCACTTCCGAAAATCCCTCATGCTCTGCCAAACCGTAAATTGGAGACTCCTCCTTCAGAAGCACTTTCTGTCTTTTTGCCCAGTCTTGTTGTTTTACTGCTGGTTGAAGTGGCAAGACCCACGAACAGAAACTTTGCTCCCGCTGCGAGTAGGCAGAGGGAGAGCACACCTCACGCTCCAGGGAATTGTGCTTCCAGTGTTCAGCGCTTGTTTTGAAAACAGTAACATACTCCATGTTCTCCTGGGGCTCCTCACCAAAACCTGTGCAGAAATTTAGCGCAGAGGAAAAAACTAATAAGCATCCTGCAGACGGTAGAAAACACGAGGAGGATCTCTCCAAGAAGGTGCTGGGACTAAAGTTCCCAAGGATGCTCTTTTTCAGGACAAACTGTCCATCACATGGGCAAACTTCCCTTTGACAGGAGAAGAAGGGCATTGGGGTGGGTGAGGACCTTGTAGGGAACCAGCTCTTCCCTTTGGGAGTCCCTGGCCAGATGAAGCGGTGTCAGTACCCGTGGTGAAATGGGATCCTTTTCCTCCTTGTACCAAGTGAAGCCAGAGAGGGGGTGAGGACTAAGCTTATAGGGCTTTCCTTATCCTCTTTTGCTGTTTCTCTGTTTCACACTCTGTTCACAACCACTTCTCTGGTGGCAGCACCCTGAGGGTCCCAGGCAGGGAGTGGGGTCTCCTGCTGTGGGAGAGGAGCTCTGGGCATGCACACATGGTTTTGCCTTCTCCTTCTCCAAGGGAATTACGGGAGCACATATACTGCTCAATATAATGCACCAGGCTCAAAGCTGGAAAATTACTGCTTAGACTTCTGCTCCATCACAGGGTTTGGGGTTTTTTTTTCTCCTAGAAGGGTGTTTTTCATCCCTGGAAAAAAGTGCATTAAAATCCAACAGGTTTGAGTTATTGTTGCAAGAGTTCAATCCTGGTCGCTACCATCCCTCCCCCTTCTTTGCATTTCCCAGATCCCCGAGAGGAAAAGAAAGAATGAATGAAAGAAAGAAAAACCCTCAAAAAGAAAGCACGGGTCTCCTCTCAGACTCTCATGCTTGCAGGCTAGCTCCTGGCACGCTTATAGGCATGGCACACAGCCTCTTCTGTCAGCACAGACTTGGCAAACCTGGGCCAGGGCTGGCCTTACTTATTGTGTTCAAGTCACCTTCTTGATTACAGCAAAAAAAAGGCGTTTGTGGTGGGTGACCGAATTGGCCACCCTACTAGACAGAAGGCAGAAGGAGAAAAAATAGGAAAGAAACAGGCAAATTAGTGTTGCGGGGAGAGGGGAGAATGACACCCAGGGGAGGAAGCGATACCGGCTGCCTCCTATTTATAAAAGTCAGCTCTTGCCTGGTGTTTTCTGGATGCTCATAAAGCTGTGATACAGCCTGGTTGCCCTGCTCCCTCCCCGGTGGGTCCTGCCACCAGGGAGACCTGCCGAGGGGTCCCACTGCCTTTGGGGGAGCTGCTCCGGGCATACAGGGCCGGCACACAGCTGCCACTGAAGTGGCTCTGGGTCCCCTCTCGCGACGCCGGGACCACTGCGGGGGCTGTGGCACCCGCACCTCTGTGGATATGGCGCGCGTGTGCACGCGCACACACACACACACACACACACACGGACGCACACACGGACGCACTAAATGTAATACATAAGTTCAAGCCTTTCGTTTATGCTGTGTTGGGGAGGAGGTGGGAATTCAGCACGTCGCCAGGACAAGCGTGTACCTGAGCTAACACACTCTGTGGGGTTAGTAAAGAGGGTGGTGTATGTGGTAGCTGTGGCAAATTCTTGGTTTTTGTCTTGTTTTCATATTAATAATCCATTTTCAAAATGCAGGCAGATGAGCACAGTAACTGTGCAAAGGATGGATTGAAAGTCATTTCTGATTCAAACACAGTTATTGTTTCTGTTAAAATGCGGCCACTCAAAAAGCAAACTCAAATCTCAGTTGCAAATAATTCTGTTGAGTGAATATTTATATTTTGCTGCAGACATCAGTAGCTTCTTGGGATGTTTCAGTAAAAAATACACAAGAATAATAGAAGTACAAATGTATCACCTTTAGCACCTGTAGCAGTTGGCTACTCTGTGTTAGCACAGAACACCTTCATGAAAAATATATAGTTACCCACAGTTTTAACTCACTGAAAATAAATGAGAAAAAAAGTTAGGTTTTTTTTTCTTTGTCAAACAGCTTGAAATAAGCAATCAAATGCTCACTTTAATGACGTTACATGATAGAAGATGTGTGCAAAATAATATCTAGTCTTTCACAAAATAAAGTCATGCCAGCTAGCTGTGAAATCACACACGCTAGTGCATAAAATCCATTTCAAAGCCTTGGCTTTCCTCACGAGAGCAAGAAATATTCTTGGAGGCTTTCTGGAGTCAGCAGCCGAAGCCAAACGCTATAGAGGGCTTACACCGATACAATCCAAAAGGACAATTTGCTTGGAAGCCTGTGCCTAATTTTGAACACAATGCCCAATGTCATGGTCAGTTGTGCTGCAGAAAGTTGGCAGCTTGGCTCAGCCTCTCCCTCGGCCCGAAAAGATGCGAGCGTTTCTGGCCGAAGCCGCGCCGCTTATTGGATGTCCCAGACGGCTTCAAACAAGCCCTTTCATAGCGACACACGGCCAAGTGCGGGCAAAGAAACGAGGGGAGAAACAAAGGTGGCTCTGAAGTCATTTCCCTGCGCTGAAGCCAGCCATCCGGTTTCGCTCCTTCCCCATTGAGGGGGCAGAAAGCGGCAGGAAGAGCGGGGCTGAAAGGGAACAAACCGGCCGAATGGGCTGGCGGGGAGGCAGCCAGGGCCGGGGCCGCGCCGGGCAAAACTCCCATTCTCCCTGCCCAGAAAGGGATGAATGATTAATTATAGGCATCCAAAAGGTAATAGATGTGGTGGGCCGGCATCCTGCAGCCAAGTTCCTAGAGCACCTGCGAAAACAGGAGGCGCCGGGAGACAAAGCTGCTCTCCCCCTTTATGGAGAGCACAGAGGGGTACTGTTCCCCCCTTCACCTGGTCTGCTTTCTGCTGGCACAACCTCCTTGCAGCGCGGGCGATTTCCATGTCCGCTTGCTGTACATAGGAAGCAAAACCCCCCAGTCCTCAGAGAAAGGAAATGGAGCAATCCCAGATGCCAAAAGGGAATGGGGGGGCCTGGGATCCGGTCCTGAGACAGAGGATGCAAAGCTAAGACGTCGACTCTTTTCATCTTTCTTTGCGTAGCCTGACAGCCGGTGCACAAGGCCACTGCACGCATAGGTGCTAGAGACAGGATTTTCAGAGTAACTTGAAGAGAAGTAGACACTCAGATCCCACTGCAATTAAATGGAGGCTGGCTGTTTGGCTCCCTTAGGTGCCTTTGAAAACCCCAGCCTGCCTTACGGATTCAGCAAAGCACAGAAGAACCTGCTAAACTGAAACACAAGTTGCATGTGGTAAGGACTAAGTGCCTGGCTACTCCTAAATTAGGATAAAACCATCTTCTTTGTCTGTTTGTTTTTGGCAGCAAGCTAGTACGTTTGAAAAATACAATTTAACCACCCTCTGGCTCTGTGGGACGATGCTGTGAGTCCTCTCACTGCCTCCCGTCTTCCCACTGCTGCTCCAGCTCCCAGCCCCACTCCCTGCTCCTGCCCTCCTCCTGGGACAGAGCTGCGCCTTTTTCCTGCCTCGGCAAGGTTCGGTTTTGCTTAAACTTGGGAGAAGCCATGAGCTGGACCTTCGCCGCCGGTGAGCACAAGGACTGACCACCATCCCCCCAGCTCCAGCTCGGTGTGGACTGGATGCCTGGGGAAAGGGGGAGCTGAAACCCCACTTTCTGTGCTGCATGGCTTGTGGTCCTAACCGGTCCTGCACTCCCGGCCGTGCTGAGTCCTGTTACTTCAGGCAAAACAATCTTTTCAGTGGTAGGTCTTGACGGTGTTTTTTCTTGCAGGATTCGCAAAGGGGAGCACGTGGCAAAGGGGGATCCTTGAACAGGCAGCTTTGGGCCCAGATCTGCAGCGCTGCACAGGCATCGCTTCACCAGGGGTCAGAGGTGTAGGTGGCTTAGGTGGCCACAGTGGAAGGCAAGATAGGCTTGTGGGACCTAAAGGCTTGTCTACAACAGGAGGTCGGTGTGGTGTAAGGAATTCACAGGGCAGATTTGTATACGATAACTACTGTGCTGCACGTTGCAGCTCTGACTGATTTTGTGTGAACTTCCCGGTACAGACAGTGCCTGCAGGTCAGCATAATGAGGAACCTTAGGTCCTTGAGACACTTTGTTAAATGGTATTTAGCTATCTAAGTTGCTGAGGTTTTGCATGATGAGTGGAAGGATGCCCAAATTCCCCTATACATCTGTCCCATATGTGGTCGTTTGGTGGTGTGGGGCAGTGAAGCCCCTTCGAGAATCCCACTGGAGAGATAACGTGGAGAAGCAAGGTGGACACTGCAGCCTTTGCCTCAGAAAGCAGACAGTAAATTGATTCCTGTGTCTGTTTGATGAAGATTTGGCAGAACAGAAAAAATAAACACACCAAATAGTGGGAATGACCAGCCTCATGTTGCTACAAATGATGCCCTTTCCTTTTTACAGTTTCCCTCCATCTCGTTCCATTAGCCAACCTGTTAATGCTCGCAGAGATGGAGTGTCCTCACAGCAAGGCCAGGGTACGTTTGGATACGAGAGGTGCTGGTGTGATGGAAAAGTTGCTTGTCTGTCCATGCCTGGACAAACCTGCCTTCACCAAACACATACTGCCAGAACAGCCTTTGAAGAAAGCAAGCAGAGGCATCCGTACAACCAGCAAGCCTGACTTACTTCTTTGCAAGTAAAGCTACGCAAAACAGATCTCACTCACAAATACATACAAGCAATCATCTCAAAAAATAAGATAAAAATTACTCTGAATTTTTAAAATAATTTTATGCCTTGGGTGGGGCATATAGCGAGTGCATATAGGTGCAGGGAGAGGAGGCATGCACACCCCCGGCACAGCACAGACTGTGCGGTGGCATCGGTGGGAAGCGCAGCGCCCGCTTCGGGCTCTCCCCATGCGCTGGCTGTGCCTGCGTGGCGGCGTGAGAGCTGCGGAGAGCCACGCGTGTGTGCCGACGGCATCGTGGGACGGCGCTGAGCCCTCCACCGTATGGCGCCGGGGCTCAGCCGTGACAGATGTTGTATGCTAATGCTGGGGCGAGAGTCGCCCGGGGCAGACACGGCTGCCGGAGAGGCTTCTCGGTGGCACGGTGTGAAAGAGCCATCCTCGTCCTCGTGTGCGGGAGCGGCAGCGCGGCCGCGGCCTTCTCCTTGGCCGCCAGTGGATCCCCTCTTGCAGGAGGTGCGCGGGAGCTTGCTGAAGCGAGCGGGGTGCTCTCGCAGCTCGCTTTTTCCAGATGGTTGACGCGCACGGTGAACAATAGCCGGGACAGCATGGCAGGGCGCACCGCCGAAACCTCCCCCTGCATACAGAGCAGTGCAGGGCCCGTAATTAGCGGCCCTGCTCATGTCAGGCTGAGACCGTTCCCATAAAGATGAATTCCCTCCCTGTTGCTCTGAGGGGGATGTTCAGCCAAGGGCGGGCCGGACGGTCCCGGGACGGGAGGCGGTGGGGATTAGCTCGCAGTCTGGCCCGCCTTGCACGAGCCTTTGTGAGGATAAACAGAACAGTTTTGTTTCCTTCAAGAGCAAACCTGGAAGAAGCATGTTTTGGCCTCTCGATAGAGGTGTCTGGAGTATTAGGCATTCTGGATGCGCGTGTGTGCACATGTGAGCAGGGAACAAAAAATACAAATAAAAAACCTCTAACTTTTCCTCCGCTGCCTTTGCACGCTGACGCACGCAGCACCAAAAAGCAGCTATTTGCTTGCACTGTTTCTAATTTAGTCTTTTCAGCTACTCCTAATTTAAAAGTACTAAAATGGCATTAAAATTATCAGCATCAAAACCTTCGCTTGCTTCCTTGCATGCTCAGCTTCCCAAAGCTACCTGATCCACAGCGTCTTCTTCACCTCACGTGGCCCACAACCATGCCCAGAGAGCAGAGGCAGGCGAGGAGATTAAGGGCTAATTTTCACCAGTAACCTTGAAGCAGGGATGTTGGCTGGACCCTGCCTTTGCCACAGCCTCGAGCAGCACCCCAGCTTCGAGGTCACTGCTGAAAATTTGTGCTGGAGGAAGATGAAAAAAGCTTTTGGCTGGGCTGAGGACACCAGGGAATTCCTTGTCCTCGTCCTTCTGGCCGCGCCACTGACCAGAGACAAAAGGGGAGACTCTAGAAGCGAAGTCCCGGTGACAAAGCCCACCCGCCCGCCAGGCGCCAAATGGTGCTTGTCCCAGTGCAGAAGTGTCCATGGTTTCTGTGAAATATGGGTCCACACCTGGGGCCTTTCGGAGCTCCTCTGGACTTTGGGGTTGTTGCACCCCCTGCTTTGGAAAGATCATGTATGTGTGTGTAGATCTAGGCTTTACAAAAGACATTCAAAGCGCTGTAGCTTTTCTCCTCTTTAAAATAATACAGAAGTATTATTTTAGTAATAAAACTAGAAGTCCTGCCACAAACTCGGTTGAACAACATCCACCTTGGAAAGCGTTTGTTAAATGTGGTATTTCCAGGACGGTCACTGCTAGCAGGGTTTTCTCCCTCTTTCATTGCCCAGCACTGCTGGGATGACAAAAATGCAAGCTGCTGCCAGCAGCCAGGCTGGAAACTCTCCCTTAGCCGGCCCACAGCAGTTCTCATGTGGCTCGGCTGTGACTGTGGGGTGGGCAGAGACGCCCGGCTGCCGTGGGGGACCCCGTCCTTCCATGCGAGCAAAGGGCAGCCAGACGCTGGGCTAATAGCGTGCACTGCAACAGCACTGAGAAATTGCGCAGAAAAATGCACGCCTTGGGTTTGTTTCTACCTGCTCTAAGCTGCTGTATCCAGACTATGGCTCTCTGCTGCAGGTGAGCAGGTCATTAATTCCTGCCAATTATCCCACCCAAGCGCCTGTGCTCGGTTACCTGGTGCGATGAGGGGGCTGATATCCCCCCGCACACACCTCCCAGTTAGTAAGGTCTTGTTCTGGTCTGATGTGAAGGCATGGTTGGAAAGGCTTGGCATGATCTGCTTTCAGACGAAGCACCCAACATACGGTGCCACAGAACACGAAGCTGCTGAGGTGCTTGAAGGGGAATGTAGGGCTGGATTTTTGCAAGCTCGTAGCCAAATTGGATGTGCCACCTGGGCGTTTTGGTGTAGTTGCGCCGTCTATGTGGACTACTACACAGTGAAGGCAAAGACTATTTTTCCTGAAGTATTTAATGGTGTCTGCAGATGTCCAGATGCTCAGACAGTATATGGGGAAATACCGTTCTCTCCATGCTCTGTCCTCATACCCTGTCTCTAAACCTCCATCACTGCCTCCGGTCAGAGATCCTGGACTAACTGATCTGACTCACTGTCAGACATTCTCATCTTCTTAAATCCCTTAATTTTGCCAAAATTATGCTTTGGCTTTTCTGATGAGGGAAAACGTAGGCAAGAGGTGGGGGCTGAGCACACGTAACAGGCGATGCCAGCTTGCCAGCGGTCCTCAGGCGGGGATTTGGAAACCTGAGCATGTTGGTTTCTCACTGCGGGTTCGTGAGCTGAAAGGACGAGGCAGCGCAGTAGCCGCTCTGCAGCTACTGCTTGCCCGAGCTTCCACCAGCGGGCTTTTTCTTTTTAATTTTGGGTCTCCTTCAACCAACCTCACGCCCCGTATAAAGTAAGTGTCGCTGGAGCCAGGAAGGAGAAAGCGAGCAAAGGCGGCATCTGAGAAACCCCGATTCACGTCTGCAAAGCGATTGTGCCGCTCTTGGCAGTTGCAGGTGACAACCCTAACAAGTGCCCAGGAGCAGATGAGAAGTTTATGGGCTGTTAATAAACTGTAACCAATCGGTGAATGCCGGCGGGTTGTGTTCAAGCTGTTTGGGGCCACAGGTCCTTGGGAGAGCTTGCACTTGCTCTGCCTTTATTTCAACGTAGCAGAAACATGAAAGCATGTGGCAGACTCTTGATGTTTGTTACAGTGAATAGACATATGTCCCTCACACTAGCATGTAGAATATCTAATTAAGTTACACAATGATAGCTTATACCCAGGGGCAGTTGCAAACAAGACGCTGTCACACTCTTAAGAACACAAACAAAATGAAAATTGCCTCTTTATACATTATAATGAATATGTTTTCAATACATTAAAAGTTCATTTACTAACAGACTCTGTAAGACTGGGTGGATTTTTGCTAATATCATTTCGTTTTTTTCAGAAGGATGGGTTTGTACGGTTAGGATTAGGGATAGGTTTGTTAATGAAGCTACCGAGCATTTTTCCCCAATAGACCTGAGAGAAGAAATGAAATCTTAATCGTGTGTTTATTGTGTTGTCTCAAGCAAATCCCGCTCTTCAGAGCCCCACCTCATGAGGGGCTTCTCCCTTCTGCAGGACACGTATGCTGTGGATTTGTGTCTCCCTTTCTCCCATCTCACCTCTTCTTCACTAGCTTTTTGCATTTTTGCGGGCAAGAGACAGTCACCCTGAGGCTGGATGGCTTCAGGGTATGTCTTCCACTTCTGGGTCGGGGATGCCAAGGTCTGTATGACAGGATGGCACTCAAGTAGCACCCAGGGGTAAGTCCTGATCTGGGTACAGCTTTTCCTGGGAGCATTTCAGATGGATGATGCTTCCTTCCTCCCTGCCCCATCGCTACAAAACACTTCAAGCAGTGTAAAAGCTGCCTGGGGCATTGCAGCCCGTTCGTCTTCCCACCAGAGAGCTCCACTCCCATTAAGGCATTTTGGCACTTTTTCTAAGTGTGAATAAATAAATTGTGCAACACTTGCATGGGCAAAGTCCGCAGGTGGGGAGGGCTGTGCTATTTGGGGTGATTCCTGCAGACCTCCCCCAAGCCTTGGCTAGGTGGCACTAAGCCATTCCTGGCATGCCAGTGATGTGTAACAGACACATTTGGGGAAAGCCCATTGTTTCCATCTCTACCTTCAGCATAACCGAGAGCCAGGAAAAAGAGTCGGTCCCCTGGGAAGCTGCTTCCCTCCTTTAATCCAGCTCTGGTTAAACCCTCCCTGAAAAAGATGAGCAAGCCAGGGGGCTGCTGCTGCTGGGGTGTGCTGCCGAGCCGCGGGTTGGGAGCTGCCCACTTGATGGTCCCCAGGTCACACCAGGCTGTCCCTCCAGTGCACAGACCATCTTAACGCGGAGCACGTTGCCCTGTAGTACACCTGGGATATTTCGTAGGGGACAAGTGATTCCTCGAGCCGTCTTCAGGCACTTAAACAGGGGCTGGCTTTCAGGGAATGCTGGCTCAAGGCTCACGCAAGCTCGGTGTCAGATGGCTTGAACTGGCCACCCTGGGAAGGGTGGAGGAGCAGACAGGGAGGATCTCCAAGGGGCAAATCCCTCCTCACAGCACTTCTGCCTGGTGCCTGGCAGAGGCACAGCCCCCACGGGAAAATCAGTTCCAAAAACGTATCCCAGTGAGCACAGGGGAAGGGGCCGTAGTTACGCAGCCTCCCCTCTGACATCTGATATCTCAAGAGCCCTTCAATTTTTTTTTCTGACCGCAGCTCATTTCACCCTCCCCCCCTGCTACGTTTTTTGCCCACCGTGGCTGGCATTCTGACTAGGGAGAAGATTTCTGCCATTCCTTCTGGGACACTACCCCAGGGCAAGGCTCCCTCGCCCCCCTCTCTGTGTGCCTTTTGTGCTGGGTGCACCCTGCCGCTCGCAGCACTGCAGAGAGCCGGGAGCTCGCCTGCTTTCCACTGTCGCTGAGAAGCTGGGGCTGGCAAGGGGAAATGCTGGCTTCTGCCTGGCTCTTGGGATCGCCGGGCTTTTCCGGGTTTGGGATATGGAACGGGTTTGGGATGGGGAATGGGTTCCTGCAGTCCCGGTGTGCTCAGCTCCCAGCGCTGCCTGTCACGGAGGAAATCTCCTTTCTATGTCGCTTGAGCAGCATTAAAGAGTTGAATTATTTCTGCCGGGGGAAAGGAGCAGAGGGTGTGGAGAGAGAAACTTGGTGGGCTATTCAGTACAGCCCCAAATGAAGGCTGAGCACTGGAGGGGAATGGCTGAATTCGCACCTTGGTGGGTTATCTCTCCCACAGAGCACGCTGACAGCTTTTGCTGCCTCAGCTCCGCTCTTTGGAAAGAGTCTGCAGCCTTCCTACCCCTACGGTACATACGTGTCCAGACTCCTTTCCCTTAGGCACACCAAGCCAAACCCTGCTTGACTCCCTCCGGAGGAACAAAACAAGCCCCCCCCTCCCAAAACTCTGCTAATTTCCTACTCAAAAGGATTTTTCTTATAAAAGTGACTAGCACCGTGACTGCTTTTGTAAAGAAAAAAAAAAAAAAGGCACAAAAAAGGAACTGTGTGTTTTTTTCTTTTTTTAAGCAGACAAAGACATGTATAAATGTGTGTCTTATACATATATGTATATGTCTTTCTGAAAATAGCATTTAACAAATGCCTTCTGCATCTGCAGAATCCTCCAACAATCCTGACACTGTGATCAATCTGTAGGCTGGTGATGTTTGCTGACAGTGATTGATTGATTTTTCCTGCTAATAGGATCAACATTGGGAATATATTAAACTAAAAGGCACACTTCTGACTCGCAGGAAACACCCCATGTATTGGGCCTGATCCAATTGTATTGGTTTTGGCAGCGGGATGCAATGATTGATGACAGGCAGGGAGTGGAGGGCTGCTCGGAAGAGGAGTCTGATTCCCTCAGTGCTCTCTCTATGTGCATGACACTGGTTTCCTGCTGGGACAGGGACAGGCATAAGAAGGGACAATGGAGCAGGGTGGCCCATCCAGATAACCTCTTCTAATGCATATGGTGAGATCTGACCTGCCAGTTCAAGAAGAGGAGGCAAAAAGCTGATGGGAAATTAATTCTCAGGAGTTTGTCAAGACATCTCCAACAAGTGAAGATAAATGGCAGAACAAAACTTCTAAAGCTAATCCCAAGAATGGGGATGAATGAAAAAGGGAAACACTCTTTTGCATTTACATCCATCTTTTAGGGTAAAAGCCTTGGGGTAAGCGCCGCGCTTTTGGAGGATCTCGACCCTGGGCCGTTTGTAACTCCAGAGAGGTTTGAGCACCCTCGGGGCTATTCAGGCCATGTGTGTGGTGAACAGGCTGTGCATTCACATCTGGGTTGCTTGTTCTCAAGCGGATGGACCAGGAGCTTGCAAAAGACTTTCAGGTCCAGCTGTGGTGCCACTGAAAGCAATGCGAAACCTCTCTCACCTTCAGAAGCACCATCCAAGGAGTAAGGGCGGTGAGATGGGAGCGTGTTTGGACTTTCGAAGGCTGAACCAGCGGGTATTTCATGCCCTTTTGCAGAGGTGGAGCTGGTACAGTCTCATGGCCCCATTGCTGTCGTTATAATTACTGCCTCCCCTTAACAACTTTTAGTAGAAATATTTAAATATTATTAAATGCCTGTAGTGGAAAATTTGGTTTCACTGACCCTGTGTTCCCCAGAGGGTTGGCAGACTGCAGTGTTCCCAAGGCTTATTTTTAACCCGCACCTACCTGGGCTGGCCAGCTCTTGCAGCTGGAGACAGGCTTTTGGCAAAGCTCCCTTCCCATCTCAACCCCTATGTGCGCAACCAGGTTTTCAGAAGCACAGGGCTGGGTTGTGGGTGCTGAGCATTTGCGCAGATGCTGGTAAGTCTTCTGAAAATCTGCCCCTCAGCTGCGCATTCAAAAATGCCTGAGCATTCAGAAATAATCTGGGTAACACTGAGTCACAAGCCCAGAGGTCTCCATCCCACGCAGAGATGGAAACACCGCTCTGACACAAGGAAGTCGGAGCTGTGTTCCAAGCACCGTCTTGCAACACCAAGCGAGAGCTGCTGGCCTGGTGGCATCATCAGAGGCTGTTTGCCTCCTGTCACACCAGTGTCCTGTGGGCCATGCTCTGGGGGGTGGCTCAGACAGTTTGCAGGCTGTCAGAGTACATGGGACATCAGTCTTTCACCTATGGAAGTGTAAAAACAAGCCCTGATGTCCCACAAAGGAAACAGCATCCCAGGGCTGTGCCACAGCCCTAGCTCTTGCCTCTGGAGCGATGCCCCACTTACCACATGTCACATCCAGCACTCTGACTCTGGCGTGGGTAGATTGCAGTGATGTCCAGGGGTAGTTTGGTCCCAGAATATCAGTATGATGAGGCTTTCAAAGGGAAAAATTTATGATTTTTTCTGTCTCCAGCTTAGATATATAACTAAATGCATGTAACCTGTGCTTATGTACCTCACCCTGCCAGTGGCCCCTGCTCAGAGCAGGCCCTAGTTTGTATTACTGAGGAGAGGTTTGTAGATTAAAAAAAAGTGGTTTTCTGTGAAAGACTGATACCTGGAAAGCTGTTGAAGGGGATTTGGATACTCACTCCAAACACTCATTCAAATGAAAAGGAAGGGAGCCTGCAGCCCCACACAGGAGGCTCTGACAGATCCCATCCCACAGGACTAAATTGGCAGCGAGCAGAGCCTGTGCCCTGGCACCTCCCTGCGGAAGAGGCACACGTGCCTCGCAGGAGTCGTGGGCCTGGAGGGAGCAGCATGCCTTGGTCAGGGTTTCGCAGCAGATTTTGGGCTACTTGGCTTAAAATTTGCCAGGCAGAGGCTGAAGAAATCCCCTGTTGAAATGAGACAAAAACATCAGGGGGGTAAAGGTGGAGGAGTTACGAAGCACTGCGGTTTCTGCCTAAAATGTGCTGCTGACCTCTGGCTGCCCCTCTCCACTTCTGTGCTATGCCTGGGAGGGTCGGTGAGGAGGGGAAGGGGGGAAAGGGAAGGGAGAAGGGGGAAATGGGGAAGGAAGAGAAGAGAAGGAGAAAGTGGGGAGGAGGCTGGGGAAGGGGAAAGGGAAGGGGTGAGGGTGTGAATGGGTCCATCGGAGGGAGCCGTCTGGGCCGGGTTATGTGGGCGGGGGCTCCCTCCTCCTGTCGGGACAAGCCGCGATAGACCCGAGACAGCCTGAAAAAGCAGGAGGGGCGTGAAGGGAGGGGTCTGCCCGGCTTGCATGGAAAACAAGGTTAAATTCGGAGGAACGGGGATCAGCGGGGCGGGGAGCTGACAATTAGGGGTGGCCACTCCAGCTCGGGGGGGGCTGCAGGAGGGGCTGGGGGCCGCCTGCGGGAGCAACGCGGGTCTCCGGGCCTCCTGGCCCGGCTGGAGGCGCAGGTGACCCCCGGCAGCCCCGCCGGTGTGCGCTGAGCATATGGGCTCCCCCGCCTCCCCGTAACCCTATCTGGCCGGAGCCGCGGCTTCAGCTGCGGGCGATGCAATCAGGGGAGCCCTGCGGGGCACTCGTTCGTGCAGGGGAGCATATGGGGAACAAGGCAGGCGGGAGGGCCGCCGGGGGCCCGGTAGGGCTGCTAATTTCATTTGCAGGTAGCCCAGGAAGAGGGGGGCCGGGGGAGCCCAGCTGGCGGCCCGGCCCGGCCCGGCTGAGGGGCTGGCACCAGCCCCGGGGCTCCCTCCGCCGCCGAGGGGGGGGTGCGCAGCCCCAACCTGGCTGGCAGCGGGCGAGCAGGGGGCTCCGGAGGGGGCCAGGCTGCCCTCGCTGCTTTTGCCACCGCGGGCCCCGGTGGGGCCGAAATGTCCACGCAGAAGAGCCGGATCCCCACGACCCCCCCCCCGCCCCGGGGCGGTGCTGCCCGTCGGGGCTCCCCGGGGCCACCTGTTAGCGACGGGGAAAGGCCCTCTGGGTGGGAGAGCGCGGTCGGGGAGGCAGACGAGCAGGATTTACCAGCTTCTGGCCACTGCCGACTTTTGCATCTGTCAGGGTGCTAATTATTGCCTTTAATAGAGACAAAGAACAGCTCCTAATGATGCTCCCTCTAATTCTCACCTGCTCCTGCCCTTCTTCCGCAGCAGCACTCCCTCGCCGGGGCCCTGCTAATTGGGAAAGCTGCTCTGCTTATTGCGGCCTCCCTACAGATGGGGGGGGACACACGACGACGGCAGGGCTGGGCCGGGGGTGCAGGGGGAAGAGGTGCGGGCACCGGTAGCGGGGCTCCAGGAGCAAAACCGGGCGGGGGCGGGGGGGAGCTACATCCTAAGCGGAGCTGGCCTGACGGGAGCTCCCCATCCTCGCCCCGGCGCGGCGGGGCTCAGCATCCCCGGGCCGCCGTGGGCCCGGCGGAGGAGCGGCCTTTGCTTCCGCACTCCGGCGGGGGACTGGGGTGGTCTCTGCCCCTTCTCCGGCCCAGCCCGGCCTTTGGCTTGCAGCCGAGCCTGGCAGAAGGGCGCCCGTCGGGGCGACCGTCCCACGCCGCTGGCAGACACCTGGGTGTCAGCCCCCAATTTTGCACGACTTTCTCCCCCCACCGCCGGAGAAGGCAGAAGCGGAGGGTTTTGTACCGCAAGGATCGCCTTCAAAACCGCAGACCGACACAGAGCTAGCACCCTAAGGCGTCCTTAAAGCGAGGGGCAGCGCCAGCGCCCTCCTGGCCAGCAGGGTCAGGGCCAGCGCCAGCCCTCCTGTTGGAGAAGGCACCGGGGCAATCAGCGGGATGCTCGGCGCTGGTCGCCGGGGCTTCGTCCCCTCCCAGAGTTAAACGGGTTTTGTTTGCCGAAATCGGTACTGAGGGTGCTGGGAAGGGGAGCTTCTCTCCAGGGGCCGGGGGAGGTTGGGATGGGTGTCTCTGGAGAAGGGGTGTGTGTGTCTATTTCTCATCATCACTGGCGGGATGCTGGGGTGGGGGGCGCTCCTTTCCGAGCCCCGTTTCTCTTCCCTGAAAGGGCTGGCATGTGGCGAGCCGCAGAAGGAAGGAGCAAACCCAGCAAGGCAGGAGCCCGGAGGGTCTGTCGGGCTGGGGCCGGCTCACACCCCGCGGGGACCTCAGCCCGCCCCGGCCGCCTGGGAACCGCTTCGCTTTACACAGTAAAAAAAAAAAAAAAAAAAAAAAAGTCCCCCGGGTCCGGACTCGCTCTCATTCCCCCGTGGGTGTCTGTGCGCCCAGAACTCCTCCATGGCCTGTTATTATATATTTATATATATATATATATGCTATTTTGTATTTATGCGTATGTAGCTAGCTAGTTATTTTAAATAGCTGTCTAGCCATTTATGGGTCTAGGGAGAGAGATGTGTAAGGATTTGCTTGGGCGAGGACGCGGGTTTTGCGATCTCCCTGCCCACCCGCAGCCCGGAGCGCGGCGGCGGGCGGGAGCGGCCCCCCCGGGGCGGGCGGCGGCGGGACCGTGGGAACCGCGCCCGGGGAGCCCCGCTGCCCGTCCCGGCGCCCCCCGGGGGGCAGCCGCCGCCGCCGCCGGGGGCTGCCGACCTCGTTTTCCTCAAAAAACGGGATTCGCTTGGGTTGGAACAAGCGAACCTTTACAGGAAAAGGGGAAGCCACAGGCTGCTCCACGCCAGCACCCTGCGGGCGTGAAGACAGCCCTTTCCTCGGGGTCTGCGAGAGGGCGAAATATTTCCTGCCCGAATACCTGAGTACAGAACTGCTAAAATACACACGGGCGAGAGATACTAGCAGCTTCGGGAGGGGGGGGAAAAAAAAAAAAAAAAGACTTTCCCGAAATAATTTTCCTTTCCGTGGATTTTCGTTTGGTTGGTTTTTGGTTGGAGGTCAAGTGCGCAGAAGCGATTACAGTGAGCAAACACCCCACCGCCAAGTTTAATGTTTCCTTTCCCCGAATTAATATTTAGCTCTTGCCAAGCGCTGCATTCGGTAGACAAAAATTTTCACACTACGAACCCAGTAACAGTCGTTTCTTTCCTCGCCGCCCTTGTTCTGCGAGGAACAAATGGGGGGGGGGAACAACCCAAAACGGTTTCGATTAGCCGGCGAAGCAAACTAACAAAAAACTTAGGGAAAAGGCAAGGACGCGCCTAAAACGTTCCCTTCTCTTCCCCGCTTTGCGGCCGGTAACCCGCCGGCTGTCCCGCCGCGGTCTCGCACCAGCGCCGCTACCAGCACCTGCCTCCGCCTCCCCATCGCCTCGGAACAGCAAGGAAGAGGAAAAGGCCATTTATTTAAAATGTTTTTGTTGGTTTTTTTTTATTTAAAATCTCAACAGTGGATCACTTTTTTTTTTGCAACCAAACAAGTAATAAATATTATTTAGCAACTTTTTTCTTTTTTTCTTTTTTTTTTTTTACAAAAATAAACAGATGATAAAATCTCTGCAAGGGGCAGCGATAAGAAAAGTTGTTATTTCAGAAACAAGCCCAAGTTCTCAGTATTGCAACACGGACAGTGTGAAAGTTCCTACACAGAAAGAGCATTAAAGAGTTCAAACTTTGTTAAAGGTGGCAGGAACGAAGAAAAAAACGTGTTATACGCTTAAAAAACGAAAACCCCAACAAACCCCAAGAACCCAAACCAACGAAATCAAGGCAAACCGACCCCTTATTCACTCATGAGGCTTACACAGTACAAGTGCACGGACGGAAAGCTCAGGCAGAGCGGACTTGCGTCGTTATCGTTGAACGGTATATTTACAAATCCCGAACCAGAAAGAAAACCGTAAAAAACGGCGGGCGGGTGAGCGGGGGGAGGGGGGAATAAACCGACTTTCCCGGCTACACTTCCACCCGGAGTCCCGCTGCTCCCCGCCAGTGCCGGGAGTCCCCGGAGCGGCGGCCGGGTGCTCCGGGGATGGGCTTTCCGGGGCGGGATGGGACCCAGAAACGGCTCCAAAGGCTCTGCGTGTAGAAACGAAACCAGGAGAGGGGGGGGAACAAACAAACAAACAAACAAACGAGCAAACGAGCAAAAACCCCTCTGCAGTTTTGGTTCCTCCATTTGCGACGAGCCTAGGACTATTTCCCCTCCTAGCGAAGTTGTGGACAACAACGTAAAATTAAAAATGAAGAAGATGCGCGGGCGTTTACTTGTGTCGGGGTGGTTTTCCCCGCCGTTTGGGGAGCAGGTCAGACCCCGGGCCGGGCTCCATCCCCTCCCGCCGCCCCTCCGACGGCCCCGGGAGCGGCGTGGGGGGGGACGCGCTGCCGCCGGGGGGGCGCGTTTGTAGGTCCTGGAGGTGCCGGGGCGGCGCGGGGCGCGGCGGGGCGGCCCGGCCGGGGGGCTCATTTGGTGTCGGTGGCTAATCTGGGGAGGCTGGCGGTGCCCATGCCGGAGACGTGGTGGTGCGGCGGGGCCGACACCTGGCACATGCTGCAGGGGCAGGGCATCCCCCCCCAGTGCTGGAAGCCGCTGCCCAGCGGGGCGGCGGCGGCGGCCGAGGGCGACTTGAGGAGCCCGTGGGGGGGTCGGATGGAGCTGACGGCCGAGAGGCCGGAGCCGGGCAGGGAGGCGCTGGAGACGGCGGCGGGGGGCAGGATGGGGTGGTGGACGGGGTGCGAGGCGGGGTGGCCCGGGTGGCCGGGCAACGGGGCGGAGTGGGCGCCCATGCCGCCGGGGCAGGCGGCGGGGTGGAAGCCGGCGTGGTGCCCGCCGTAGATCTCGCTGACCAGGCGCTTCATCTCCTCCAGGGAGTTGGTGAGCATGAGGATGTAGTTGCGCGCCAGGAGGAGCGTGGCGATCTTGGAGAGCTTGCGCACCGACGGGCCGTGGGCGTAGGGCATCACCTCCCGCAGCCCGTCCATGGCGATGTTCAGGTCGTGCATCCGCTTGCGCTCCCGGCTGTTGATCTTCAGCCGCAGCTGCTGCAGCTCCGGCTCCGTCATCTGCTTCTTGTCCTTCTTGGAGGAGGAGGACGAGGACGAGGAGGAGGACGACGACGAGGACTTGAAGCCCAGCTTGTCCACCACCACCACCCCCGCAGCGCTCATGGCGCTGCGCAGCTCGGCGCTCAGCTCCGGCGGGGAGTCGCTCTGCGTGGAGCTGGACACGGTGCCGCCCGTGAAACCCCCGCCGCTGCCTTTATTCCTGGCCGTGAGGAAGAGGTCATCGGGCTCCGGGGAGGACGGGCGGCTGGAGACCAGGCTGGCGTCCGAGTCCATGGCCCGGCGGGCGGGACGGCGGCGCGCACCGGGCTGCCTGCGGGGAGGGGAGAGAGCCCGCAGGCGGCCCCGGGTCAGCGCCCGCGGAAACTTGGCGGGGAGCCGCCGCCGCCGCCGCCGCCCGCCCGCCACGTCGGCGAGCCCGCTCCGCCGCCGCCGCTCCGCGGGGCCGGGGAGCGACGCCCCCGGCGGGGCAGGCCGCGCAGCCCGCCCTCCCCTCGCCGCCGCCCGCGGGGCGCCCTCGGGGGGGGGGCGCCTCCCCTCCCCTCCCTTCCCGTCCCGTCCCGTCCCTCCCTCCGCGCCTCTCCGCCGGGCCGGGGGCTCGGGGGGTGCCGCGCCGGGGTGCGCGGGCGCGGGGGGCGCTTACCGTGCGCGGGGCGGCCGTGGGGAGCGGCGCGCCGTGACGGGCAAGCACGGCAGCAGCGCGCACCTTGCGGCGGCGGCGGCGGCGGCTTTATAGCCGCGCCGGGGAGGAACGATGTCACCGGGCGGGAGGGGGGCTGCGCCAATCGGCGGCGGCGGCGGCGGGGGGGGGGGGGGCGGCCGGGGGGGGGCGGCTGATGTCACCGGGGCCGGTCCGGCTCGATGGGGCGGGCGGGCGGGGGGGCGACGGCCGGCCGCGGCGCGGGGAGCCCGGCGGGGAGGCGCGGTGGGGGGGAGGGACTTTTGTCAAATCCATAATAAAATGCAACAATGACAGCGCCAGGAACAGCTGTTGGGGGGGCGGGACGGGACGGGGACGGGGACGGGGACGGGGACGGGACCAAACAGCCCCTGGCCCCGCCGCCGCAACGCCCTCGGGGAGGCCGCGCTGCCCGGCTCCCGCCAGCACGTCGGTGTTTCCCCGTGCCCCGTCCCGTCCCGTCCCGTCCCGCCCCGCCGGGAAGCGCTCAGCCCCGGCCCCGGTCCTGTCCCAGCCACACGCACCGGGCAGCCGGCGCGCTTCCCCCGGTGGGTGCCCCCTCCTGCCCCCAGCCCGGTCGTTATCCCCCCGTTAAGTGCTGCAAAGGGAGGCGGAGGGGAGAAAAAAGTGATTTCGGCCACTCCGTTCCCCACGAACGGATTTCCCCGCGGAGGTCGCCGTGCGGTGCCGGGCAGCGCCGGCCCCAGCGGAGACCCCCGGCTCCGGCCCCGCAACGACCGGCAGAAGAAGCCGGAGCGGCCACCAAAACCTACCCCCAAACAACCGTCCAGCAAGACCGGAGCAGGAGAGGGGAGAGAAAGAAAGAAGAAAGGACATTAACAAAAAAATGACCTTCGGAGATGCTTCCCGCCTCCCTCCGCGCCTCGCCCGGCTCCCGGCGAGCCCCCTCGCCCCGGGCAGCTCCGTGCAACAGGGTCGGGGCTTCCTCCCACCGGGGTAAATCCCCGCGGTCCCCGGCCCCCCCCCCACCCCCCCGGCCCCTTTGCCTTTGTTGTATTATTTTTACACCCGTGTGTTTCCCAGCTGGCCCGGCAAGCCTCAACCATCCGTTAAATATGTATTTAAAACGTTAAGAAGTGAAGCGTGGAAATGTGTTTCCCAACGGTTGCGGGGATGATCCGTAACAGGTCAATTAGGAAAATCTGTCCCAGCGACAGCCGGGCCCGCCGCCGCCCGCCGCCCGGCGTGTGTTCCGCTGCCGCCCGGGCGGCTCCCGGCCTGGCCACCCGGGACGTGCCCCGGGCTCCCCCCGGCCGGGCGGGCGGAGGGGCAGCCCCGGCCCTCCGTTCCCGCACCTGCTTGCGGGGCTGCGGAGCCCGGCCGGGGGGGAGGCGGGGGGGAACACATCCCCCCCCCCCCCCGGGATGGGGGGGGGTAAGGCGGGGGGAGCTGGGGCTGAGCCCTGGAGGTGAGCAGCGGGACGGGGGGCGGGGGGGGACCCACACACGTCTGTGCAAACTTTGCATTTATTTCATGGTCGGGAAGCGGTGAGGCGGCAGCGGGAAGCCTGCCTCTGCCTTTTGACTGATGGCTCTATACGGCGCATTGTTGGAGCCGCATAAAACAGGGCAACAGCGAGCACAACTAATTAAGCCCCGGCGCCTTTCCCCCGGCCGCCGGCTCCTGGCAGGGCCCGGCCCGGGGAGAGGGAACGGGCCCCGGCCAGACCAGGCGGGGCGGCGGGGCGGCGGGGCGGGGGCGGCCGCCGCCGGGGCCGCGGTGCTGGGGCGAAAACGAGGAAAACGCCGGCATCGCTCGTCTCCCTTCCGCCTCCCAGGGCTCGGTAATTTTCCTTCTTAAAAGGCTGCAACCTCTCCTTCTTAAAAGGTCGGACCCGCCGCCTCTCCGCACCCCAAACGGATGGGGGGGTCCCGTCCTCCCCGTCGGGTTTGCGGCACCCGCTGCCGTGCTGCGGCCGGGGCTCAGCCCCGGGGACAGGGTTTCGCCAGCCACTTCATCAGCCCGGGAACGGGACGGGCCCCCAAGCCCCTGCGGCCGTGCCGGCCCGCCGCCCGCTCCGCAGCCCCGGCGGCTCCCGCTCGGCCGGGCGGGGCGGCCAGGAGCCCCCGAGGCGCCGGGAGTCCGGGCGGAGGCGGGGGGGGGCGGCCGGGGGCTGGAGCAGAGGTGGGGGTTACCTGCCGGGAGGGATGGCGGGGGGAAAAGCGGCGAAGAGTCGCCGGCCCCTGCCCCGGGGGAGCGGGGATGGGGAGCGGGCGGAGGGGCGGCGGGGGCTGCCGGAGCTCCGGGGGCCGGGCTGCGCCCTGGGGAAACAGTTCTCGCAGCACCTTGGGGGTCCCGGGGAGGGAGAAGTGGGCAGCGGACTCCTCCTTTTTCCTTTTCTTTTTCCTTTTCCTTTTCCTTTTCCTTTTTTCCTTTTTTCGTTTTCCTTTTCCTTTTCCTTTTTTCATTTTTTCCTTTTTTTCGTTTTCCTTTTTCCCCCTTTTTTTTCTTTTTTTCCCTTTTTTCCTTTTCCTCTTCCTTTTTTCCTTTTCCTTTTTTTCCCTTCCCCCTCCAGAGAGGAAGCCCCACGCCGCCGCCAAGGAGAACCCGGGGTCTATGTCCCTAACGGGGCGAGCAATATCTTTGATGATCACCGTCCATCTGTCTGGACGTGAACTCTGTCCCGCCTGCAGCCTGCGGGGCTCCTTGCGCAGGGGGGCGCGGAGTTTGCGCGGGGCCGGGGCCGGCCGGGGCAGTGGCAGCGAGGCGGTGCTTCTCTGCCGTCCTCGTCGGAAGGAGGGGGTGTGTGTGTGTGTGCAAGAAGGAAGGGGAGTGATCTCTGCCGTGAGATGTCAAATTAAATGGCACACATCCCCCCCTCGATTCAATAAGGCTCGATGTTGTAAACGGCCTCTCATCGGCGCGGCTCCGGAGGGCTCCCAGAGGAGCCTGTCACCCCAACTTGCTTTTGACACTAAAATGTGGAGCAGAGCCTCTTTTCTTACCTATGAATATGTTTGGGTTTTTTTTTTGAAATTGCGACTGCAGGCAACTAAACCATGAATGAAGTCAATCAGGGAACATGATGAAGTGATAATAAAAACCAGACTGTTGCTTTCATGTTGAAAATCACTCGGAATGTCATTAGGTTATTGTTTGGGATTGTTATTGCCTGTATTCCCTCAAGGCCTACGGTCCTGGGTCCTTTCCTCATGGATACCGCACAGCTACACTGAAACTGCCCCTGCCCGGCTGTAAGGAATCTGAGGCATCCGAAGGAAGAAGAGCCTGTGTGTGACCGAGGCTTCTTGAGGATTGGCAGCTGAAAACAGTTTTAATGACGCCTCGGAAACTGTAAGGCCTGATCCCCAGTGCTGTCTGCCTCCCATCTGTTAGCAGGGCTGTGGCCTCAGAATTGGGCTTTGCAGCTCCACAGCCTTTTAAACTTTTCAGTTGAGAGTGTGGTCTTCAGGGAGTCCACTGGGGTCACGGTTGCCCCCCCCCAGACACTGCGGGACCACAAATCTCAGCACCTGACACTGAGGACATGAGGGTGTGGGCGTTGCCTGCAAGCTCTCTGCCCACTGTTTAAAGGTATGAGGGGAGTCTCAGGGCAGGGAATAACTTCTTGAAGGTTCAGGTCTGGCCCTTTTTTTTCCCTTTTTTATTTTTTTTTCTTTTCTTTCTGGATGTGTCTCAATCAGATACAAATGTATTTTTTGGTGTTGTTCTGGACTTACAAGTGAAGTCCAGCCTGTGGGCTTTGATGCCGTCCCACCTGCCCAACTAACATATTTGATACCTGTGATCTCCAAGAAAGGGACTCAAGTTCATTGAGCGGGGCAGTCATTTTTATTCCGTTGGGGTTCTTTTTTCTAGTGCTAGATTTGTTTTTGTTAACACTTGTTCGATTGAAATGTTGGAGACACATGCTCTTTGCCAAAAACTCAGCATGTCTTCCCATTCAATCAGAGACTGGAAAAGCTTCTAATCTTCACAGGAGTCACCCAGAGGGAAGTCTCAGAAATACCAGAGCTGATGTTTGTGATATTTGCAGGATTAAAAATATGCAGGAAATAGGCCATCTCTTATTCTCTTCTAGCAGAAAAACCCCTCTTTATTTATAAACTTTTGTCACTTGTGAGCCTGCTGTCATCTACAGCAAAATAATTAGATTGCTATTTAAAACCCAGGCTAGATTCTGTGTCTTACATCTTTCAGGCTCAGTTGTCCCTCCTCTCAAGCATGGCCATTTACTCAAACACAACAAGTCTCACACCTGTGAGATTAATGGGGACTGACTTTCTCTGACCTTAAGATGTTACCAAAACCACCTCATCCAGACTCCTTTTAACTCCAGTGCAGGTGTAAGACATACAAACTTTCTGACCGTCATTTGTTGTGTTTAATGCAAGATGCTGATTTTTTTACAAGATACGGTATGATTTCATTTAATACGTTGCTGGAGGAAAAACTTTAAGGATGCAACAGATAACTCCATACCACCGTTTTATTGCCTTAACGAAAGGCAATTCCTAGAGCTTATAAACCAGTATGATAGCTATTTTGTTTTAACAGCTGCTATGTGTTACCAACAATTTCACTTCTCATTGACAATACCATCTCCTACCGGCAAATGAGGAGAAAGAGGCTGAAACCTCTTCCAAGAAAGCGCAGCGCTGGCAGGCCCGGGCGCTGCCCCGCTGGCACCTCCTGTCCTGGGCATCCTGGGCAGGCATCTGTTGACCGCCACATCGTAAAGCGTTCGAGCTCTTCTCAGGATCAGTTTCACGCTGAGGCTTCTTTTTCAGTGCTGAGTAGAGAAATACCTATGTGGCACCGTTTCTGTGTGGCTGGCAAAGCATTCCAAGTGTGCAGAGGAGCGGGACCTCTGCAGAAACGTCACCTCGCTAAGCAGAGGTCTGCTGTGCATCATGCCTTTCCTCAGACCCAGAGACGGGAGGTGAAAACCTGCCAGCCTCAGCTGTTGTTTAGTCCAGGTACTGCTCTGTTACAGAGGAGACACAATGCTAGTGAAAAATGGTGTGTTTAACTTTCCCCGGGCTTGATGCTGTCCCTCGTGCGCAAATCCTCCCAAAAGGAGCTGCCATAGCAGGGAAAGAGCAGTGGGAACATCCGAGAGAAACAAATCAATGCAACTGCTAAGGTTGGCTTTTAGACGGACAGAGGCAAGGAAACGGAGCTGGAGAGGGAATTATGGATCTATGCTGTGATTTGCCCAGCCATACACAGTTTTCTGTCTCACAGGAGACAGAACTGGGCATCTCCTTGAACTGGGGGTTTTGCTCTGCATTGGCCAAGCTGGACACCAACGGGATTAGAAAATCACCCACGCGTTCAATCCGGTGAGCTAGTCTGAACTGCCTTCATCCCCTGGTCCCAGCAGCAGGGCCTGAAGGTGGGAAAGAATTGTGTGTTATATAGATGGAGAGGCAAAGAAAGCCCCAGCACAACTGGGTGTATCTCCTCTGCAAAAATTCGAGTGTCCTTGTCAGGGCTGAATTTAGTCTAGAAAATCATGTTTTACTCTCATTTTTTGCAGGACAATCCCATATAATACAGCATGGACTTTTAGTTCTCATTTTGAGTTTCCTGGGCAGCATTTTCTTTTTTTTTTTTTTTTCTCACATTTCGCCCTTTGTCTGTATGTGGCACTCTTATACTATCCTTCAACTCTTTTCCACTTTCCATGTCTTTATTGTGACTGAGAGCTCCTTAGAAATGAGAGAGTCCTGGTGGAGTTTTAGTGACGAGCAGAACATTAAAACGTGGGTATGTTTTGCTTCCCATGCGAACACGCACTGGAAACAAATTTTTCCTCAGGTTATCCCTTTGTCTTGTCCCTACCCTGCGCTCAGAAGAAAAATGCTTTAAAAATCCTGGTGCTAATAGGTTAATGTATCTGTCTGACCGAGCCCCGAGGATTTTGTTGCTGTGTACTCATCATTGAAAAGATCCCCCATCCGAAGGTGTTGGTGCCCTTCAGAATGGGTTTCATATGGTGGCAACGCTGGTCGGGCTCATGCCGAACTGCTCGCTGGCTGTGGGCATTTCACTGCCAGCGTTATGGGAGGCCCTTGACCCTTGGAATGGAGAAGTTCTTAGCCGATCTGTTCTTTAACGTGGAAGAAAAAAAAAAAGATTAAAAAAGGCTGGGTAGCAAGAGTCTATACTAGAAATTTGGCAAGATTTCTCCTTAATTTGTTGAGAGTTTTGGGGGGCTGTCACCTTCCCGTGTCATAGCAGGACTTGCATTAATGGAGTAACAGCTGAACTAAGCGTTTGGAATGAACATATCAAAGCCCCGAGTCTGTACGACACCATCTCTTCTCGCCCATGATGTCAAAGGTTGCGGTGAACGTCTCCCTCGCTTTCTGGGTGGCATTGTTCAGGAGAGTGGCCCCAGCAGATGGCCCAAAAAACGCACCTCGGCCAAGCAAAGAGGGACCACATGTGACGAACCATAGATGTCTCATTAGCAAACAGGGGGGAAAAAAGCAAGGATGAGAAAAAAAGATAAAAAGAATACACAAAGACATTTACATATTTACATTGTTTCTCCCTCATTTCCAATTCTCCTTTAGCTGAAGTGTCAGTGGGCTTGCTTTTCTCCTTCTGTTTGTATGTTTACTTGTGCTAAATAGATTATGATAATCAGGCACATAAATGCATGCAACTGTTATTATGGCATTTTAATCACAGACTTTTTCACTGGAAGCCTTCATTAGAATTCTCATAATCTCACTTGTTAGTGTAACAAACAGTAATAAATGCCAAGGAACTGGGATTAAGTCAGAGACATTCAGACATTAAAGGAGAAATATGGAAATGTTGTCAAATCTCCGCATTATTTATTGAAATGTCACATAAACAGTTCAGGACTTTAAATATCTTACTCATTAGAAGGAGAGGGTGCGCAGCCACCTGAAGATAGCAATTATATTTTTTTAGGGAGTGCTGGAACCATATGTCTCTCATCGACTCTTCCCAACTTTGCTGGGCTACCCAGGCAATAGCTACTTTCTAGCTATTTGTTTGTATTTATAAGCTCCATCCCTGAGTTATTTAGCTGGGAGGGGGGGGTTGCTCCCGGCTGGCCGGCCACGACACGGGAAGGCGACGCGCGGGCTTTTATGTGGCTCTTCTGTATCTTTGCAGAGTGATGCCCGCCGTGCCCGCTCGCACCGGGGGTCCCAGCACCACCAGCTGAACGTGGAGCCGAAGGTCTCCTGACACCATCTGAGGAGGCCTCCTGACACCTCCTGCCAACTCTCCCTTGGCAAAAGCAGGGAAGCCTCCAGTGATGTGCTAGGGTAGCCTGGGAATTTACCCCACCGCTGATCCCACGGGCTTGCTTCGGGGGCGCAGATGAGGGAGCAAGATGGGGATTTGCCACTGATTTTTCAGACCATAAAAAATGTAGCGCATCCCTTGAAGTCCTGGGGAAGCGTGCGCTGCTCAGGCTGGGAGCGGGGCTGCACGCACACCCGCCCCATGCCTTCCTTGACAGGCGATGCTTGCTTCCCCTCTGTGCATTAAGCCGCTGCTGTGGGGAGGGGATGCTGCTAATAGCAGAAGAAACAGAAAATAGCTGCTCTTCTCATGCAACTCAGCCAACACATTTTATACCGTGCAGGCGAGGCCTCCTCCCACTCATGAATATGCACCCGCGCTCCCCCCGCTCCCCACGGGAATGGGTGCGGAGGTGGGCTGTGGGGTCTGGCCTCCTGCCACCGCCGGCGCCTGTGTAAGACACTTGAGCAGCAGAGTTGTTCACAGTGGTTTGGGCTTTTTCCCCCCCTTTTTCCTTTTGTATTTTTCCCTTTTAAGAACAAGAAGGAAAACTGAATGCGAAAGACAACCATGCTCATATCGGGTTTCCCACCGTTTGGCTTATGGTGGGGCATCCCTCGTGGCCATCTAAGATGTGCCCTCCCAGGTGTGGGCGAGATGCTGAAGCAGGTGAACAGCGTTGAGTTTTGCATGTGCTATTTTTCTGCATTCAACCAGGCAGTAATGTTAAGTTTTGCAGGAAGAGACAAAATCTCGCCACAGCAGAACTCTTGTTGCCCCCGAAGGAGTGAGGATCCCCAGCTCTTGTGGGAACTGCAGAGGGATTTATCGAGTCGGTCCTGGAAGTGAAGTTTGATTCTCCTTTCCAGAATAAAAAACCCATTTTACAGGAGGCACCATATACATGCTGTTTCAGGTAAAATTCTGAATCGGCACCCTCTGCAAGCGTGAGCTGTCATTCATTTGCCTGAGAAAGATAAACTCTATATAGCACCAGGAAAGAAAAGAAAAGAAGGCATTACTCAAATTTAACTGCTGTGCAAATGCTGTATCACCCAAGATTTTTAATACTGACTCAAATGCAAAAGGCCATTGAGGGTTATCTAAAAGTACAAGTTTTGATGCTTTGAATCTGAAGTTTCTGTGGCCTCTCCCTCTCTCCCCTCCTGAAATACAAACCATCCAGAAGGGATTTATGATCACAGAAGCCAATGCGCCAGCGAGACCACTTCATTCCAAACTCCCCCCTTGAAACTTGGAGGAAATATTGTTGCAGACTCATGTGTGATAGCATTTTACAGGACCTGGTGGCCCTTTCACCCCGTGCTATGCTTGAAGAGCCCCCCTCTGCTTACGAATCAGCCCTCCCATTTTGATGCCTGCCACACCATTTGTGCAAACATGGGTGTTTCTCTGCTATAGTTGCCCCCCCCTTCCCATTTGAATTGCTTAAAAGGTCCTCCATAGACAGTCCCTCCCCAAGCTGTTGAGCTATAGAAAGATGTTCTTCAGTTGGCAGGGGTTTTATGTATTTGCTGGAAGGAAAAAAAAAAAAAAAAAGAGGAGAGATTCCTTGCTTTCAGTAACACGCTGGCAGGAGTTTTGATCTTTTGTATAACATGCTGAAGTTATTACCTTGGGTTCTTCACACTGTTTCTCCCTCCGCCGGGTCGGGTGGGGAGCTGTGCTTGCCTGGCCGGAGCGGCGGCCCTGACCCACTCCCATGTGCGCCTGGGCTCACTTTATCGAGGCGCAGCGATTTAAAGCACATGTTCCTTTGGAACAGCTTGAAGAAAATGTTTGCAAGTCAAAATATAAATGCCTTAAATAACATCGCTTGTTTTAACAGTTCCACATGACGCCTCCCCGTCAATCCACCGATGATGCGAGTGAGGTCCTGGCGTGCTTCGCCTGAGCCACACGTCCTCCAAAGCTGCCTCAGAGGGTAAGGCTTTCAGAGGAGCTGGAAGGGTTTTGTTGCCAAAACCCCAGAGCAGCTGAAGCTCTGCCGTTCGTGGCCGCCTCTCGTGTTAGCTGCCGGGCGCCCGGCACAGAGGTGCGAGGGGGGGCTGGGGCAGGGAAACCGGGAGGGCTCAGGAAGGAGCCTGACCTGCAGGCAACGGGGAGGCTCAGGTCAAGCGGCTTGTGAGGGAAAAACTTGGGAAGGACCGGGAGCATTTAGTGAGAGAGGGCAGAAATGCAAGCTCTTGGGAGAGGGAAGGGGATGGGGGAAGGAGCGGCGGGCAAGGTGTGTTTCCGGGGATGGGGAGTGGAGGTAAGGAGTGAAGTGATGCAGCGTTAGGAGCGAGCATCTCAGGGGGCAAGGAGGAGGTGCGAGGGTGCTGGTGAGAAAGAAGGGGCAAGGTAGGAGAAAAACTGTAGAGGATAGCTTGGGGGTTTTTTGGAAAATCCGAAACAGGGAGAAAAGTTGTTGCCTAAAAAGAAAGAAAATTCACAATGACTGTGTAAGCTGTTCTCCAGGCTTTAGAAAGATCCCGATATTCAGAGCATGGGTTGCATGGATTTAAACCTTGCTTAGCTGTTTACAATGCAAACAAAAATTTACCTGAAGAACAATCTCTGTGTATTTTGACTGGACAGGTGTTGACCAACAGATTTGAATCCAGAAAAATCCCATTTTCTCAAAAAATGAAAAGTATACGATTGTAATTTTGAGGTCCAGCAGCAAGGACATGGTTTATGCTGGTTGCCCCAATGGCCTTCTTCCCCCCCCATTTCCAACCCTCTCTCCTCCCATCATAACTCTGAAGAAATCCAACCACTGTCTAGTGTTGTCCCGGGCATGGGACACATCCTGATGAAGGGACCTGTGCCCTTGCTGAGGTTAAATGTCTCCGAGGGAGCAGGCGGCTCCGTATGGCCATGCTCTTGTTTCATGACTTCTTGGCAAGTGGCCGGCAGGACGGAGCGAGGCACTTTTATGTCAGCTCTGTGTCCCTCACGGCACCAGAAAAAGGTCTGAGGACCCCAAGGGTGACAGGGAGCTGTGCCCTGGCACCTGCACCGCTTTGCCCATCCTTTACTGGATACACATGGGTGATTTCACCCGTTTGCCATTCGTCGCCTAGTCTGTGCAGCCCACTCGATGCTACCAGGTCGAGGTCAGACACCTCTCGTGTGCGTTGCGTACATTTCCCTCTTGCTTTGTTGTGGGCATTTGTGCCAGCTAAAGTATTTCAAGGCTTGTATCTGCCTGTGGAAATGCTCCTCTTCAGCTGCAAATCTCTCGCAGCGCATCTGCCCAGGCTATTAGCAGGGGAGCAAGGCTGGCCTGGTAGAATGACTGCAGGCACGTGTAGTTATGAGGTGCTGAGTAAGAGCCATATTTTTGCTGGAGTGAAAGGCAAGGATTTCTGCAGCGTGACAGCCTCTGCGGCCCCGGATCTGACTCGACTGTTTTACTTGCTGGAGCGCTTTTCGCTTTCTCTGGCCAGGAGGCCTCTTTCTTTCTGCCTCTCTGTCTCCGCTCTCGGTTTTCTTGGGCTTCCTGGGTGGTGGTGGAGTTGTGATGTCTTGAATACCAATAGTGAAGCTGAACATATGTGAACCTTTCCTAATCCTGCTAATCTTCCTTCAAAAACCTTTCTGAAAGTGTAGGCAACATCCAGATTTAAAAAAAAAAAAAAAGGAAAAAAAAAAGCTACTGAGCATTTTAATGACAAATAATCTTTGTAAAGGGGGAGGGGGTTTTTGCCTCAGCTGGAGATGGAGCTTATGAACTACAGCAGGTAGAAATAACTGCTGTATTACCTCATGTAATCTCTGCTATTCAGGGTCAGATTAGGCCTGAATGCGAGACGAAATAGACTTCTCTTTTAAACCGGGGACTTTGTCCCCACAACGGCTATTAGGCGGTAATTAGTTGTGACACAGAATTACCAGCCGCACAATGGCAACCGGAGCCTTACAAGTCCTTTGAAACGGCTTGGAGGAGCTGAATAGATGCTACTTTCAATTTTTAAATTCTGCTCAGAGGTAGGAATTATTGCCTTCCCTCCCATGCACCGCTTCTCTCCTGGCTTACATGGTACGTCTGTCAGACAGGGAGCCGGTACCAGTCGAAATTTGGATGTTCCCAGTCAGCCGCCCCACTGGCTGCCCACAGCTTTTGGCAGGAGGGATGAGATAACAACTTCTTCTTTGATCTCATTAGCTGCGATATTGTTGCGATGACTCGAGACTCGTGTTGACACGCTGGATGCTTTGAGACTTCCTAGAGCTTTGAAGGGGAAAATGAGACCTAATGAAATCAGTCAATGTAGAGGTAGGACAGGACTGGGCTTGCCCATCGGTTAGGGACTCGAGTGACTGAAAAGCTGTCTCTGCGTGCCACCAGGCATGCTGCACACGCGCTGCACTTCCCAGCGTACCTACGTATCGCTGGCAGCCTCTGCCTTGCATCGACACTGGAGCAGCCTCTGAGGTATTCGGAGCGGAGATCTGAACCGGGCCTCTGTAATATAGATTGTAGCCAGATGTGAACCTGAAACTTTTAGGAACTGGAAAATGAATATTGAGAGCTAAATCTCCATGCCGCTGCCAGTGCGGGGATGAAGGATCACGCTCTGAGTCTTCAATCTAATCAGCAGCACTGGCAACCCCGGTACATTGTGCCTTCCCCGAGGCAGCTCTTTGCAAACTGTTTGTTCAGCAATAACATGACAAATGGTTTTATTCCCAGTTCCAGCTAGTACTGTAAGGCATCGTGGAGGCTGAATCAGAAGGCAAAAGGAAATCTCTTTCCTACCTGGCCAGTCCTGGCACACTTGCTGCGCTCAGCTGCTAATGGCCCCGAGGAGAGGAGAAGCCCACCTCTGGGTGAACGTCCCGTCCTGGCTGCTGTGGGGGACAAAGGCCCCCTGGCATCCTGGGGCGGTGGTGGTCCCCATGCGTCCCCTGAGATGGTCCTCAGTGCTCATCACCGGGTTTGTATGTATGGGCTCCCTACTTCAGAAGTCAGTTTATTTAATTTCCCGTGCCCTCCCCTGATGTTTTATGGAGGCATCGCCTTTGCCGCTGGCTGCCACAGCAGGGGACACCTGGCCATCCCACTCCTCGGTGGCCAGTGCCTCTGCTCACACCTGCCAGGCAGCGGAAGGAGAGCCGCTGGGAAGCAGGACTGACGCAAGCGGCATTTTGGAGGGGCCGTGCTCAGGAGGCACGAGCTAACAAGAATGTGGAGTTAACTGAGAGCTCTTTGGTCTGTCCAGCAGCCTGGCCACTGCTGTGTTAGTCCCTGGGTTGACTAGGCGAGTAGCTTCAGAGGGTGGTTGCTATAGACTACACGTATTTCCAAAAGTAAAAATACTATAGTAGGGACTATATGTTACATATTTCATAGACAGACAACATGAACACATGCACTTTTGTGCTGACATCAAAGTCCTGCATATGCCTTCCCAAAAGGAAAAGACATAAACCCCACACAGCCTACAAATGTCTGGGGATCACTGAACCATGGGCTCTGCTTTCAAAAACGAGAAAATATTTTCCTTTCGTATCTAGTACTGGTCCATCTTCCCTGCCCCGCACATAATGATCATCATTAAAGTGGGAACACAGCATCTTCCTAGCATGTAAGGGAAGCATTCACGTGCCGACCTGTTAGCACGTGCCCTGTAATATCTTTTAAAGGACCCTCGGAGCATGTTGCAACAGGGAGACAAATTATACCAGGCAGTTAAATTAAAAACAAAAGACCAGGTTTTATTACCCTTCCCCATGCTGAAAAGTACCTCCTTCCTGAAGTAGTCCTGTTGATTTCAAAGCCAAATTAAATCTCTTGAAAGAGAGAAGAACAAAACCGGCAATATGCTCCAGTACTTAGGACTGTAATTTGTTAATTTTTCCACAGTAAACTAATTAAAATCGAGACCTTTGATGTAAGCGCATAATAATGTAAGATTTTTTTCCTTAGGTATCACTTTCACAAAATATCTGAACTTCAGTGTTAATTAAGAGAAAAGCTTTTAATGTTTCTAGAAAGAAAGAAAGAAAACGTGTTAAAAAATTCAGGCTTAAAATCCGTATTCCCCTTTCTAGCGACTGGAAACCAACCTGCTCCTGCTGACCTTAGCAGGCATTTGCCATCAGCCTCCACGGAGGGGATCGGGCCCCCTCTTCTCTGCCAACAAACTGTTTTCTTCCCGTTTAAGCGTGTATCCAAATTAACGACCAAACTAGCGGCGCGGTCCCTGGCTCTTGGCGCTGGCCTCGATGCGGGCGTGCCGGAGGGGCAGAGCCTGACCTCGGGGCAACCTCTCGCCTTGACTTCCCACATTAATCTTGAAACCTCTTGACTTCCCAAAGTCAGCTCCTGTATCTGCACCGCAGCATTAGCATCTGCGGTGACTCGGGTTTGCTCCCGTGTGCCGCCGGCTTGCTTTGGCTTTGAGGTTAAGGTGGTTTATTTGTCGATTGTGCTGTTTCTTACCGTTTGGGAAACACCGTGTTACCTCCCAAATAACTGTGGCTTAAACGCTGTGTAGCCTTTTTCATGCTTTAAACCAAGGCGCAGGGCATAGACTGGGCTCTCCAAGCTCTTGTTAGCCATGTAGGGCTGAAAACGCCACTGGGACAACCGGGGCACTATTACATCTGCTCAAATGCACTGCAGGCAAGGGGCTCAATGGACCTTGCTCAGTCCCAGCTGGTCTGTGCGCGGCAGACGACGTTATGCTCCCTTCCCAAGCAGGGCTGCGCCAGGGAGCGGAGGTTAAGTGTCTTATCTGTCCCAGTGGGTGCTTGCATCCAAATCTTTTGACCCAAAGCTGGCCGCGCCTGCCCTGCCAGGGATGCTCGTCCCGCTTCCCAGACCCTCGCCTCGGCGACCGTGCGTTGTCTTAGCTTCTATCAACAGGTACTAAATATGTCAAGGACTGAAGCAAGAATTCAGGGATCTACCCTCAAAGGTTTTGTTGATTTATCTTTGCTATAAATCTATTTCTTTTGAGTGATCTGAAATTGATTTCAGGCTCATTCCTCCGTTTCCCCATTTGGTTGTAATTTGGGATGTCAAGGAAATTGTGTTGAAAGAAGAAGATGGGCCGATATGAAAAGGGATTATCTGTCCCATATGGGTAGAAGATGCTGGTGCGGGGGAGAAGGGAAAAGAAAATGTTTGTCTCTACATGTTTGCACATGTGCAGTGTTGGGCAGGAGTGGGCTTCCAAAAGGAAAGGAAAAACCAAAAGAAAATCCTTAGTTCAACAGAACCATCCCACGACAAGTTAGTAGCTTCGTTAAGACCATCCCTTGGGTAGGGAAGGATATACAGCAAGCATCTTCACATGGGAAGTTTAAGTATCTGGTGTGCACTATTTTAGTATCAAATAAGGCCTTTTGCTTTCTGAGGAAACATGCACATCTGAAAGGATAAAACAGATCCCTTTTGCAGATCTGTCAGAAAATTATGAAGTATGAATGGGGAAAAGACTTTCTCACTTTTCAGTGTTTTTCATCTGGATTCACTCTGAATGAGAGGACTTCTGAAGATTGGGACAAATTTTTGATGTCATCTTTTGCAGCTACGTATTGCTCAGGTAAAAAAAGGGATGGACACTTTAGCATGTATCACATCCTATGTGGATTTTCTACATACTTCTTATTGAGAAGGGGCTGCTTTACCACATGAGTTTATCACGTCTGGGAGCCCCCCTGCCTCCTGCAGTGCTCAGGTAGTGCTGTGCTAAAGAGCATTGAAATGACTAACAAGAGGCAGGGGTCTGTTGCAGACAGCCTCTGCTCCTGGGGGCGGCACGCAGTCCCTCAGAGCTAGCTAGGCCTGAAGCACCGAGAGCCCCTCCGCCGAGGATAGCCTGGGCAGATCATTCAGAGCAAGACAGGCAATATAAGCACAGAGCGCCTTCTCACCTGGCCATTAAAGGCACCTGAGAGACAGCAAATGTCCCTCTTGTATTGATGTTTGTCCCTGGAAGGTGCATCAAGGAGGGACCATTCTGCTCTATAGCTTCTTGGCAGTAGTGGTGATTTGAGGCTGCAGAAATGGGAGCCTACTAAAACGTGCATTTATTGCAAGAAGCTTGACCAAAAAAAGAGGAAAATTTAAGAAAGTAATAATATTTGCTTACAGCAGCTTGAGGAGCAAATCTGCTAGTGTCAGACAGAGCTCACCTTGCTGTTCCCATGCCCAGCAGCTCCAGGTCCTGTTGCTGTGGGACAACTCACTGCCTTCACACTGATGATGCCCACATTGGTATTGTGTGTGCAAGTTAGAGGCTTGTGCATAGCTGAAATCCAAGGGTTTTAACACCCCCTGCCACCCCGTCTCCTCTCCTGCAGGCAGCGTCTCAGAACTGAGCCCTATCATCCTCTCTTGTGGCTGAGGACCTTGCTCTGCTCTCCGCTCACACGTCCTTTGGTTTGGCCTCCAGCTGCGTGGTGTTTGGTGCCAGACATTGCGCGGGGGGAGATATGACGAGGTACAAATAGGGCTGAAGGCTTCCCCCTTTCTGGGCATTGCCATTTGCCTTGTTCCCAGGGATGCTGCGCAGCTTAGCCACGTGCCTCTAGATGTGGGGACCATGACAGCCTGGCATGGTGCAATGACGGCATTCACTTCTGCGGGGCAGCGGGAATAAAAGAGGAGAGAAAGACTTGCAGTCTCTGCTTACCACTGGGCAGATGAGATCTAAAGCTGATAGTGTTATCTTTCTGGACACCACATTATAGGTCCTGTGTTTCCAGGCTGGGAACGGTTCCCTAAACAAACATATTTGATGGACATACACAGTCTCTTAGCTGAAATCGCTCAGGCCCATCTGTTAAGATGGCATAGTGCCCACTCCCAAGTTGGTGAGATGTTGGCCATAGGGCATAAATACCAAGTAACCATGGGTTTAACATGAGCAGCCGGCGTAATCATCTGAACACTCTCGGTCTCTCAGGACTCTGCATCTCCAGCCAACACTGCCACAGCCTTACCGTCGTCTTCTTTGGGCTTTTCCCCGCAGGCCACTAGTTTAAGATACCGGCCCCAAGGCTGCTCCCCAGATGCAGGCAAGGAAGACTGGACTTTCATCCACCGTTGTGCTGTGGAGGAACAGGGAGGGTGATTTCCCTGAGAAAACCTCCCACAGGCTTTGTGTGTGTTGTTCATGCTGATCCAGGGGCTGGGAGGAAACTCTGTTTCCATAAGCAGAAGACCTTAAGGAGTTTTCTGAGTAACGGTATGGCTGGTTAGTAAGGGGGCTTGTAATACCTACATGTAGTGGGCAAAGGCAAACTGAGGTTGAGCACACATGTAGACCAATAATCAGGGTGTTACATGTCCTCCTTTGAATCAGCAAAGTTAGTCTCCTCCAGCAACAGCCCAAGCTGCAGACTCTAATATACCTACAGTACTGTCACCAGTTTTATTAATGTGGTGCAGCCTCTCACCCCTGTGGCTATATTGGTTCAGCCTGCCTCTGTAATCTAACCCAAAGTCATTTACATCAACAACAAAGTATTTACTTGGACAAACTCTGACAGTTTAACAGAGCTTCTGTGGGGTTTTGCTTGATCTTTACTTGTTTTGGTTGTCCAAGCCAGAGCAACTTTTTGAGAAGACTAGCCCTCCTCCTGCTCCACAGCCTCGAAAATCCCTCTTTCAGGACATACTGTTTGCCAAAATGGTGGCCCCTGGTTTAAGTTCCTTCTCAGAAATAACCACTCACCCAGGGGCTCGCAGACTGTCCCACTAAAATGGGAACGAAGCAGAGCTTCTTCCAGGGAAGAGCCACTACTGGAGGGGACCTGGAAGAACATTTTTTTTTCTGCTTGGAGCATTACCAGAAAAGCAGTCCAGCATTTTTTTTGAGGTTGGCAAGCATGGAGCAGAAAGGGAAGCCAAAGGAATTCATGATGGCAGTACCAGCAATGCTAGCACTAAGCGCACTGAGGAAACTTTTGGTATTTCTAATAAAACACGATCGTTATGCACCTACTGCTGCCAAAATATGTAATTGTGATGACGCCATCATCACTGCTCTGGAGCTGGAAATTGGCCTAAGTCCAGTGAAGTCAATAGAGCAATTTTATTCCTTATAATAATTATGATGACATGTGAGCACCATTCAGAAAAGCATTCAGGGATATATTTACCTGTCTGGTTTAACCCCAGCCGGCAGCTAAGCACCACACAGCCGCTCGCTCACTGCTGCCCCACCCCTGGGATGGGGGAGAGAATCAGGAAAAAAAACCCTCATGAGTTGAGGTAAAGACAGTTTAATAGGACAGAAAGGAATGAAAAACAATGATAATGATAATAATAATATGACAATAGTAATACTAAAAGAATTAAACTATACAAAGCAAGTGATGCACAATGCAATTGCTCACCACTCGCTGACCGACGCCCAGTTAGTTCCCAAGCCGCAATCCCCCCTCCCAGCCAGCTCCCCCAGTTTATATACTGGGCATGATGTCATATGGTATGGAACAGCTCTTTGGCCAGTTTGGGTCAGCTGTCCTGCAGTGTCCCCTCTCAGCTTCTTGTGCCCCTCCAGCCTTCTTGCTGGCTGGCCATGAGAAGCTGAAAAATCCTTGACTTAGTTATAAACACTACTTAGCAACAACTAAAAACATCAGTGTGTTATCAACATTATTTTCCTACTAAATCCAAAACACTGCACTATACCAGCTACTAGAAGAAAATTAACTCTGTCCTAGCCGAAACCAGGACATACCTGATACTTGTCAGTTACCAGCAGAAGACGATATTCTGTGATCAAAATAGCTTCTTTAATTTTTCAGGTGAAGCACTGAAAAACAGTTTAATTTTTTAAGCTTCACACAAGTATCATTGATGTGAGATCTCTCCCTTGGCAAGTCTGCGTGTATTAAATACTCTCTACTCCCTGTAAAACTGCACCAGTGAACCAGAGCATCACAGAAACGAGAATGTCATCAGGATGCATGTGAATGCAATTAAATCATTTAGGTGTGAAGAATGTAAGCTGATTTACCCCAGCTAGGGATCTGACTTGCTAACTGGGACTGTAACTCACTCATCCTGAGCAAACTGAGTTTTCCTGTGCCTCGCTTTGTGGAGCTCTCCCCGTTCTGGCTGATCTCTGCTCACCTGCCCACCTCACTGCCTCATGCAGCTTATATTTGAGATGAAACAAAAGGCATGGGTTACACTTTCATGGTTTTTATAATGCCTAACTCAAGTTAAATGATAGCAAAAAATAAAGTGGTCAGCTGTTGGGAAGGGGATGCCCCTGTATTGTCCTTGTATTTAGTACTGTGTGTGTATTCGTCAAGACTGCTTTGTACCAAAGATGCTCAACTTTAAATCCAGATAATGATATGCCTCTGCAGAGAGGATTTTGTTTTGTTTTGTTTGTTTTGTCCTTGGGGCAGAGTGAAAGTCAGTGGCCTGGCTATGTCTTCTCTGGAGATGCTAAACTTTTTACCGATCTTTTTACTAGTCCCTGCATAGCAAAACACAGAATTTTTTAAAAAGACACTTCTAGCAGCTCTTAGTATTTAATATGTGATGGCATCGCCTTTTTGCTGTTGTCAGCAGCCTGTGTTAATGCACCTGTTTGGACCGTTGCACCACATTGCCAGTGCACAAAACATAAAACTGGTACAGCTTTTTGAAGGAAACAGGATTTTTTTTTCCCAAGTAATAATAGGGTCGGGCAAAAAAGTGATCAAGCTGCATTAGTTTCTGGGCAAAATTCTCCTGCCACAAGCCTGAATGCGCCTTTCCCAACGCGTGACCCAACGGGAGTAAAGACTCCTAATTTATTGGAGGGGTGCTCTTTCAGTTTGTGTTTTATTGGTAATTTACAATGCCGAATGCCCTCATATTCACCTTTCCCTCTTCTCAAGTAGGTGAACACAATGGAATTGTCTTGGTTGCAGAAAAAGGGATGCTTTCTCTGAGCATGCCCCATTAATTGGGAACCGGCAGACAACTGACAGGAGTGCGGTGGGTGTGATTATCAGCGCCGGATGAGAGCCATTAACAAAATGGAGAGTGTCATCTTCAGAGCACAAATATTTTCCCTCGCCATAATACCCTCTCAAGGGGACCTGAAGTGGACCCGCATTGTCCCGCACGCTCCTAGCCCCACCGCCAATCATTTTTTTTTTTGCGACTGCCGGGGTTTTCGGCGCCCGCGAGGGAGCGAGCGCGGGGCAGCCCGAGAGATGCCGGCACTTAGCGGCTATTGTACTTTCTCCCCTCGGACAAAGCGTCCCCCGGCCCTTCTCCGCCAGCGCCTGGAGCCGCGTCGATAACCAAAAGCCGGTGGAATAACATCCCGGGCTTCGCCCCGGAATCTCCCAGAAGATCCCAGGACTGGAAAGATTTTTCTTAGACAAACTGGTTCGGGTTTAATTCCTTCCCTGCCCGCTCTCCCCTTTTTTTGTTCCCCTCCCGGCGGAACAGAGGATGGGTTTGTCGCCCTGAATCGGGAGGATTGTTTCACATCATCGGGCCATTCATCCTCTCCCCTCCCCTGTTGTAAAACACCAGCGCCGGCCCGGGGAACAGTGGGAGCATTGTGCGGCGGCACGATACCACCCAGATTTTACCTCGGCCCTCTCCGATCCCGGGTTTTGTTCCCCCTCAAAAGAAAGCATTTGCTCGGGGGAGGGGAGGGGGTGTTCCTATTGCTTCCACTAACACGGAGGTTAAAGGAAAGATTGATGGGAGAAAGTTCACCTAGAAAACCAGGATAAATTTCTGGCTGGCCAAGGCCAGTTGTTTCATTGTCCGGGGGCCATGTTTTTTGTTAATTATCTCTCACTCTCGCCTTTTATCGAGGAAACTGGCAGCAAAACGCGGAGAAAGGAACAGGATATAGAGGTCAGCGGGTCCCGCTTGGCCACCTAGGTATTCCATTTTAAATGCGGAGGGCAAGCGAGGCGCGGGGCGAGCTTTTCGGGCAGGGGGAAATGGGGACCGTCAAAATAGTAACTGGGGGTAGCCCCGGTATTCACACCCAAAACTCCCACTCCTGTCCCCAAGCTAAAAAAAAAAAAAAAGAAAAAAAAAAGGAAAAAAGAAAAAAAAGGAGAAAAAGAAAAAAAAAGAAAAAAGAAAAAGAAACACTGGAAAGGGACTTTTTCTTTCTTTCTTTCTTCTTAAAGGGAGGAAAGTTGCTTCAAACAAGACCATGTTGTCAAGGAAATAAACCTTAGCGAGGGTAGGCATTAAACACACAGCTGCTGGACTTGGCCGGCCCTTAGATACTGGTGGTAATGACAATGATTCTTGGTGGCAGCAAACCAGATCTAAACATAAATAGGGCTGCATGAAAGGAGAGGAAATGGAACAAAACAGTTCCTCGGGTACCACTGGCAGAGGAATAACATCAATTTCGATTAAAAAGCGAAAGAATTCTCCTGTTTCCACACATTAGTAAAGGCATGCAAATTCATAACTCACCAACAATGTACCTTTGAAATGCAGCTGCACCCCACAAACAGGGCCTTTCTCCCTGCAGAGAAGCAGCCCTGTTTTAAGCAGAAAGAAAACAACTATTGAAAAAGCCACAAGGGTCCCTAACAGTGGGGAGGGGTGTTGGGGAGAGGTGGAGGAAATGTGTTGGGTTTGGCAGATGCGGGAGATGAGTGTTTTCCATATAATGAAGCCTTCATATCTGGTCGTTCCCGAAAGAAACGGCGCTTCCCGGGATCCGCCGGCAGGTTGGCCTCAGGCAGCTGTTGGCAACGCCAGGCGTGGACAAGGGATTTCCATGGCTCAGGGGCTGCGGCCGGCAGGGTCGGAGGGATGGAGGCAGCTCCTGGGGCGGGCAGCACAAAGACTACAGCGTTCCCGTCTGCTCTCCCATCCTCCCTGGGAGGGCTGCTCCTCTCACCGACGTTTCGGCGGGGTTGGCATCCCTGCACTGCCCTGGCTGAACAGTCCTGGGCAGCCGTCCTTCCCACCTGCTGCTGCTGGAGACATCGCAGGGAGCATACCAGCTCCCATGCTCGCTCCCTTCGGCCGCCCGCTGCAGTTCTCTGACCTGGCACATGGCCACCCATTGCCGAGTGGACTGACATGACCTATAATTTCTTATAGAAGCACATGTAAACAAACGGCACTGCACCCAAAATATGTATTTAATACAAAATGAGCGAAAATCGAGCCTAACTTACCAGGCTTTTTGCTCTATCCCTTCAATTCGTTATTCTAGATGTAGTGGGACTCCTTGCAAAGGTGTCAGCCAAATTCTCAAAGAGCAGCACTGACCACTTGCTATGTAGGCACCTCCAAAACACCTGCCGAAGGTTGCTGGGACTGGCCGGAGGGTGGTCAGCCCCCACGTTCCCACTAAGGCAAAGCCCTTGCTGGAGTGCAGGGGTGTTTGAGCACCCGTGGAAGTCTGGTTGGGGCTCCTTGCTTGGCATGTGGGCATGGCTCCTTCTCTCATCTTGTTTTACAGGTATGGGAGATCATTCCCACTAATTAAATTTCATCCTGACCGTACCAGCTCAGTGAACATATAGAGGATGTCAGAGTTTTTATGCTTGCCACACAGACTACAGCCTCTTTGAAAAGCCATGCGTGTCTCGAGTTGGTCTCATGGCGACTCTGGCTGGGGAAGGTCCCAGGATTCGGCTCATTCTCCGTAAAGCAGGTTTTACTTCTGGGGCTGCCTCACACACTTTGCAAACCTGTCACCAGAAATGCTCACTATCGGATTTATCTTCTTCATTTGATAGAAATCATTTGGAAAGAGGACAAGGCAAAGTCACTGTCATGAAACAGTGTGGCATTTATATCCAGTGGACAATACTATAATTATTGGTCAATGATAAAAATAAATGGTTGTCTGTTGGTGAGTCACTGCTTTTAAGCCCCTAAACTGATTGAGAGCTCTTGCCTTGTCTTACTGTCCACCATGGTGACAGTTGGGTCACCGACTGGGCCCGCGAGCCCTGGCAACATCTGACAACTCTTCATTAATCGGCAGTTTTGTTGCCCTTGCACGAGTTGCCCGTGCGGCGAGGAGTGACTGTGGGAGCATTGTCCGGGGCCGGCAGCGTGGCCTGGCAGATGCGAGGCAGTCCGTGCATGCAGACACAGGGGACTTCTGCTGTGGGGCTGGACATGGCAATGGGGACCAGCAAAGACGTGTCCCGCCTCGGTGCTGCTGGAGATGACCAGAGCTGGCACTGGTGAGCATCCTGGGCTTGTCAGAGGAAGGATGGCCTTCGGCTCCAGCCCGGTCATGGAAAATTCCTGGGAGCTGCTCTTGAAGACCTTTGACGAATGAAACGCTGGGCTGGCCCATGCACGTCTCCCTGCAACAATCAAAAAAAACCTTCTTATGTGACCAAGTAGGAAGCCAAAGCACATGGCCCCACACGAAACCAAGGGGAAGGGGTCTCATGGTGAGGCCATGGGAACTGGAGACCCCCCTGGTGCCACGTGCCCTTGGTCACGTACCCAGGCTGTGTGATGGGGCTGGGAGCAGGGTGCAGACCCCACATTGGTATTGCTGTGCCTACCCCAGGGCTGATGTCCCCATGGCTTCCACTTCTGACTGACCCCAGCAATTGACGAGAGAGGGCAGCAGAAAGCTGCCCCCCAGGGACCCAAATAGAAAAAGCAAACAGCCTGGTTATGGCCACGTCTGGCTGGCCAAGGAGCTGCATTTCTCCCTGTTAGATGTCTCCAGGCATGAGTACTGTCGTGTGCCCCACCGGAGAGGGGAAAGCAAGTCCCGTCAAGCCGCAGGGGGTACAAACCGGGACAGCTTGACATTTGTGTAAGACAGGGTCAGGACATCATGTCATCCCGGTGCGCCGTGTGCTGCTCGGCTTCCCTGCCAAACGCCAGATGCAAATGAGACGGTGATGGCGGGCCCTCGGGAGAGCCCACCTGGCTCGGCGTCTGCGCTCTCCAGAGTGAGCCGGAGCTGCGGCGGCAGGGGGAGAGCCCCCGCCGCACCGGGCCGGCCTGTCCCCTCTCTTCCACCAGAGGCGTAGGACTCGGCTCCCCAAGGCGGGGACTGAGGCGATGTCTGGGAGAAGATATGAGACCTGTCATGTTGTGATAGCTTCCTCTCAGTGACGAGCCAGAAGAGCTCGGTCTTCTCATCCGTCTCCTCCCAGGGTGTGAGGGTACACGCCGGGAGGGGGCAGGCAGAGTCACCTCCCCGGCCGAGCTGTGTCAGCAGCCACCTACCATGGGGATGTGATCGAGATCTCCCCAGCTGGCTGGTTTGCATAGTGTTGGGTTAGTTGTGAGTAGGAATGGCTTTACGACACCGCCTTAGAAATGTGAGTTTTTCGTTCCCCTAATTCAGCTCTTAAAGGCCTCTCATCACGAAACAATGTGCAATTTCCGCTTTTGGCTGGCATCACCTTCTGACAGGTGCCTTCTTGCAGGTTTGACTTCATTCACCCTCTTTAAGAACTGAATGTATGTTTGTCCATGTCTTCCAGACATAACATTTGAGTTTCCTTTGCTCTCTTTTCTCACAAAATCCCTCTGCTTTGTGGCAGGCTGTTCTTTGTTCATCATTGTTTCACTATTTGTGATGGCACCTTGATGTGCTGCGTGGTTTCCATGCAGAGAACTAGCCTCTCTGGAGTCCCTGAAGATCTCCAGGTTGAAGGGGTGTACCAGAACTATGTGAGCCTGATCCACGGCTAAGCCTAGTAATGGAGTGAAATTCAGGGAAAACATCAAGTGTCTGGGAAGACCACTGCTTTTATCTTGCTGAACTTTCCCAGTGCTGTACCCTTCCTCAGTAGCTCTCCTCACTGATGTAAGCTGTGCAACCAGCTTCTAAAAATCCTTCTAATTATGTCCTATCTCCTCCTCCTTTCTGAAGTCATTTGCAGTGTTTTCTCCCCCATATGGTTTGCCTGTTTTATCTTTTAAATGCTCCTCTCCATAGGATGGAGATAGGATATAGGATATCTCCCCCTCCTCCAGTTTCCTTTCTAAACAGTATGCAAAAGGACAAGGTACGTTTATAGACGTGTGACGATGCGGCATGCAGAGCTGCCCTGCCTCTCCACCAATATCTCTGTTGGTCACTAAGGACAGGCATAACCTGCTCATCCTCCCACCAGCTCCTTCGGCTTCACCTTCTTCCACAAGCATCCTCGAGGCCTGTCCTTTTGTGTGCTGCTCGCTTATTGCCCCAGGTCCCCAGGCCCTGGTCCCGTACTTGGCAGCAGATGCCCACACTCCCCCTCTACCCCGTGGCTCAGCAGGGAGTGGGGTGCTTTGCTGCAGGGGCTCTTTCTTTGGGGTGGTCGCACACGGGCTTGGTCCTTAATGCCAAAATCAGTACAGGCTATTGGCATCACTGGCACTGCAGCCATTTAGCTCAGTGGCAGATGTGGTAAACTAGCTATGAGGAGCTTTCACATCGCTGCCTAGCTAACAGGTATCCTTTGGGATTATTTTGATGTTGCACGTAGCTGTGCCCTCCCTGCATGCTCTGTTTCTTTCAGTGGGCAGAGACAATCTCTTCTGCACAGAGAGAGAACATTTGACCAAGCCTTCACTTTGCATTTCTCTTTGCCAAAGTCCGTCCCAATATTTCTTTATTCCTGCTTTTTAAGAAACATTTGAATTCTTTCCCTTTGGAAAGAAAACTGATTTGTGTCAAAAGAATGAAACTGTAAGCTCAGAAACAAACAAACAAACAAAAATCCTCTTGTATTATCTTTGGATTTTTTCTGTATTAGCTTTTTTTTTTTTTTTGCATTATCTCTTGAATCATCTTTAGTCTGCTTCTGGAAGACATCCCCTAGTATCTCAAATGCTCTCTGCACAGGCAAGTGCCCATTCCCAATCCCAGCAACTGCTGGTTGTACATCATACATCCATCATTTTTATTTCCAGTTACGCAAGCCAATGGGCCTGTACGCAGGACTTGCAGGATGGGAGCATGTGCCTGTGTCTTTGCAAGTCTGAGGCTTAAATTTCATAAGGCAGGAAGTTTTTTTTAAAAAATATTTTCATTTATTGTTTCCAGAAAGGTTTCAAAGACAGAAGATGTGGTCTTTCCCCGAAGTTCAAAATCAATGCAACAAACTGACATGGAAGAGTGCAGAGGAGAAAGCAAGAATAGTCAATATTAAAAGCTTATATGAAGGCTATATGCACCACATGAGCTGAAACCTCTGTACATACACACACGTGGATGATAAAAGGGAGAGAGGGAGTGTGTACTATGCTGATTTTTATCAGAAACATGTCAATTCCTCTCAACCAGAATAGGCAGTCCTGCAGTCTTGAAAAGTAAAGGAGAAACCTTTCCTAAGAGATCAGAAGGGAAAAGCATTATTTTCACAAATTTATTTTGGAATTGTACCCATCATTTCTTTCTTTCCTTCCTTCCTTCCTTCCTCTCTTCCTCTCTTCCTCTCTTCCTCTCTCTCTTTTCCCTTTCTCTCTCTTTTTCTTTCTCTTTCTCTCTTTTTCTTTCTTTCCTTTCTTTCTTTCTCTCTCTTGCTTTCTCACTTTCTCACTTTCTTTTTTCTTTCTTCCTTGCTCTCTTTCTTCTTTTCTTTTTTCTCTTTCTGTTTTTCTCTTTCTTTTTCTCTTTTATTCTTTCCCTCTTTCCTTCTTTCTTTCTTTCTTTCTTTCTTTCTTTCTTTCTTAAACATATCCAAGTAATCAATTTAACTGTACTTCAGTAGTTTGGAAAGTTACTTCTCTTTATTTCATACAAGCCTGTATTATTTTGCTTGACATTTTCTAGATGGCTTGGAAAACTTGCTAGGTTTCTCTTTCCTGTTGACACACAGGAAGGTCTGATGTCAACGTGAAGGGTAAAGACATCCCAATCCAAGTGTCATGAATTTGCTTCTTTTAATGTTTTTATCACTTCATTATGCATCTTTTAAACTAGAGAGAGATCTGAGTGGTGGCTAGCACAACCTGATTATAATCTTGAACACTTGTTTTAAACCAAGGAAGTGCTGTGCAAATACTTCACTAGAATTTCCATTCTCCTTCTAAATGCTCCTCTGTGGAAGAGATTCAGCATATTTGCCTAGGTACTTAAATTAGTTTAATATAGCTCTGAGGCTTGAGAAGGAAGTTTGCAGCTGCACTAGCTTCTGCGTCTTTAGTACACTCAAAAAGCCCCGCAGCAGATAGCATTTATCTGGGGTTAAACCATGGCTTTTGTGCACAAAAAGTACAGCAGTGAATAAAAATGACTAAGTGCAGCTGTAAATCTCTAACCAAATTATTCAGAGAGAGTGAACAAATCTACACGCCGCCATAAAAAGGAAAATCATCTTCCTTTAAGAAGAGGAAGATACTGAGAAGTCTTAAAGTATATTAGAACAGCTTAGAGCTCTCGATGTGGGGGAGAAACCTTGTATATTATCCACTGTGCTAAGGAGATTATCAATGGATTTCACTCCCCAATCCTTTTTACAACACCCATCTCATTAGAATAAGTAATAAAGATGACATCACAGAAAGGTCTAATTGATCAAAAAGAGCTCGCTTAAACTGTGTCCAGATTCACTTCTGCATTCAATACCATTTTTTTCCCCAGAAATTCAGCTTTGGCTTTGATTGAACAGTTGAAAAGTTTTAGTATCAAATCAAACTAACGTTCTTATTATGCAAAGCTTTCCCCAGTATTCTGCTTTGGTAAATGACCTCTATTAGCATGCAGATTGACTGGGGATTACCAGAAGGTTTCCCAAAATAATCATCAGAAAATGTCTTTATAAGGGCTACTTTCCCCCTCTGCGTGCGCGGTCCCAGCCACCGCACTGGCCGCCGGCGCCTCTCTCCTTCTGCTTCTGTGAGACGCTCAGGAGAGCCACCCAGCTAGGTAGCAGGCCCGATTTGCTGTCCCCAGATGGTCTAAATGCTGTTGTTTTCTCCAGCTACACTTTGAATAGCAGTGTGATTCCCAGTGGAAACAGTGGGTGAAATGGTTTTATGCAAGTCAGCCGGAATTTTACCACAGATGCCTGTACAGCCAGGATTTTGCTCTCTACCTTACTTGGAGACCATATAAAAAACCATGGTAGAGCAGACATATACAATAAAGAGATGGTATTTTATGTACATGCATATTTAATTGCTCTATTTCTCTTGTAATCATTCCCTCTTAAATAAAGAAGAGAGAAATTTTGCTAATACTCTGCTTTTACTCCAGTGTCCCATCTGAGTAACTTCAGCCTGCGAGCATCTCCACTGTACTTAGGACTTCCCATAGCCCGGCACGCACGACTCTGCGAGGCGGCTGCAGAAGACAGAGGGGGTGGAAGTGCACAGACATGGTCTTGGTGACTAGAAAGAAGAATATAACTGATAATTAATGCCACTAGAAAAATGGCCAGCTGTGGTTAGCGATGCAGAAAGTATTAAACATTGGGCCAGGGGGAAACTTTGACCTGTTGTTTTAGAGCGAACGGCACAGCCTAAAACCTGTTCTTCACAAGCTGAAGCCTGACCTGGCACCACAGCACACTGCGTGCCACTGTTTCTGCTGCTGTCTCGGGGGTGGTTTTCCAAAATTGGCCCCAAGTGCTTAAAACTGCTGCTCTCCTGGTCCCAGCAGCACATAGAGCCACCCAGCCCCCTTGTCCCTGGCTGATGCCATGGGCTCCGGGGCTGGCCAGGGATATTTGGGAAGATGAAATCCCAGCCACCCTCTCAGGGAGCCAGCAATGGCGGCAGCAGAGGGCCCAGGCATCCGCTTTGGAGAAATGTCGTGGCCAGTCCATGATCTGAGGAATAACACTGGTTCCCATCTCTTCCTCGGTCTCTGCCCTGTGGTAATACACAGCTTCAATGCTGCGCGTCGCAGGATGAGTATTAAAATATCTTGCAAGCCAAGGTGTGGGGTTTCTTTTTCGTTTTGCTTTTCACCTGTTTCCTTCCTTGGAGGAGTTGGCGTGGGCACAGCTCACACCGTTCCTGCAGCGGTGCCCATGTTCCCATGTCAGGAGCGGGAAGAAACAAGCAGGGCTAGCTTTGATCTTGCCAATCCTGAAGGTGATGGGAGCCGGCGAAGACAGGTCACGTCCTGCGGTTCTGAGAACCAGGAGAGCTTCGGTGAGTTGAATCAAGCTCCATGGCTTTACCCCAGATGAAGAAGTAAAGCAGACTGCTGATGGCAGGATTGCAAGTCTCTCTCTACCCAACCTGGAAAAACCAGCTGGTACGATTTGTGCCCCCACCAGCTGAACTCTCTGAGCCCAGCCTCATAACCTGCAAGGCAGCCGCAGGCAAGTCCCAGATATTGATGCATCTAAATGCCACGGGGGACTTCTGTGTAAACCTCGGTGGTGATGTTGCTAATTGTGCTTCCACCAGCACTCACATTATTTTATTATTGAAGATTTTCACATGCAGAGGAAGGCACTCCAAGGGTACACTCACCTGTTGCAATTAGCTGAAGAACAAACAAACAAATGAACCACACAGGAGAAACATGGCGAACTTGTGGGTTTTTATGCCCAGAAATCTTAGCATTGAACTTTTGCTGACAGAATGAAATCCCTGCAGGTAGATTGTAAAATTGGATGTAGTCGGTGGTACACTGTACTATAGAGTGACAAAATGAACAAACAAATCTCGCTGATTTTTTTGTCTGTTCCTAAAATCCTGGTAGCGCCAAATCCTCTCACAGGACAAACAGGCAAAACTATTGCATCCCTTCGCCCTCATTTTAAAAAGTCTTGTCCCGTGTCCATGTCTGCCTTTAGAGAACAGCTCCCAAATTCGCCGTGTTTCCCCCTCAGAAGAAGAGGTGATACAGGTGGCCGGTTTGGCTTCCAACTTCATCTCTCCACTTCCGAGCTTATAAACAACAGGACGCTAGGCGAGTGATGACCACGAAGCCCAAAGCTGGTTCAGCAGCTGGCATCTCCTGGCGTGGCAAGGCGGGTGGCCCTGGGGCTTGGCCCCCGCAGCAGGACAACACGAGAGAGGGGGAGCTTGCACACCAAAGGTTTCCACATCAGATGCTCTAGTAAATAATTCATGTGCCAGAAAAACACTCCCTGTGCAAAAACTCTGTTTTGGGGATTTTGTCCCTGAACATTGATTATTTAATTATACATTGTATAATAAAGTTATTTATATAATTATAATTATAACAATTATTATAATTCTATAATAATTCTATATAATTTTTCTCCTGTCAAGGTCTTTTAAATATGACTGTTTTCCCCTCTTTGGGCATTTAGCTCTCCTGGGACCTTGGTGTCTTCCTTGTTTTTTCTCTTGATCTTGATTTTAGGTCAGTTTTCATGGTGGACATTGAGCGAGCCCGGTTTGTTTTACAGGGTGTCAGTAAAAAAATGTGCAATTGCATGAACCCAAAATCTCTGCAGCAGAAGCATTTCGGCTTGAAAGGAGGAACGTGTGGATACTGAGCTACTCGGGGGCTTTCAAAGACAAATGAAGTCACCCACTTTCACAGATCGCTGTTTTTAGCCTGTGTAAATTGTAATACCACCTCTAGCACCATAGTAACTAAGCACTTTTGAGTACAGCTTTCAGGGACATGGGAAACATCTGTTACGTATGGGCCATTCGCTTCTCCTCCTCCAAGGAGGACAGCCCTGCCAGAGAGGTGGTGATTGCAGTTTCGTAACCTTGGTCATCACATATATATTGATTGATTAATTGATTTACTTATTTATTTTTATTTTTAAATTTTTTTAAAAAATAATTATTTTTATTTTATTTTATCCTGCATCTGTATTAGACAGGGTGAGGGCAGCTGCATGTGAGGGCAGGAGCCATGGAGGGAGTTGCATCGCCTGCCTGCAGGAGGGGCTGCCCAACACCCCTACCCTCCCAAACCCAGCTGAGCGGCCAAGCTGGTGCGCCCTCGGAAATGGGGCCAGGCCCTTGACCCCGACTCGCTGTTTTATATAAAGCCAGCGTAAACAGCAAGAAATTGGTTTACTATGAGCTTGCTGGCCTGCATGGCCGGGGAGATGCGCTGCAGCGGGTGGCTGAAAATCTCCCCATCTGGGATGTCAGGATTTTATAGAAGGGGGGAAAAAATGGAAAGCAATTCTCTCCCAGGAGCACGGGCAAAAATGGTGCTGTGGCATCAGGCCACAAGGATGCCGGGACGCATGGAAAGGCAAATTAAAGCGACTCTTTCTCTCTTTGTGGGAGCGGGAGCCGGCACCCTGAAGGATGGAGTCATTCCTCCTGGATGCGCCCGGTGCGGGTTTGCTCGCCCACTTGGAGGGCTGGTACATGCAGAACCCCTTTTGAAAACCTGCCCCTATAAACATTTGCAAATGGCTTTTGAGAGCTCCCGGGATGAAAGGGGCTCATACAACCACATCCTGTCATTACTTTCTACTATTAGCTGACATTCACTGGATGGCGAATGCCC